>NC_047510.2:5292952-5640067 GCF_902827115.2 Pseudochaenichthys georgianus
CAATGACGCTCTGCATGCATCCCCTGGATATTATTTTAGTAACTGCTTTCATCGCGTTGCGATGTTGTCCAGAGAGAACAGCTGTGAGGTCCGTGCAGAAAGCAGAGCAGTGTGTAAAATATATATCACTCAGTATAACAGGCCTACTCTCTTTATTTGCTTTAGTTTAGTAGATATCTACAAACAAAGAGTCGATATTTTTCTTAGACCATTTAGTGCTTCACATAATAAAATACACAACGACTGTAGCCTGATTATGCTTTAGGAGCTGTAGGTGTGTGTGTGTGTGTGGTACAGTGTGTAGGTGTGTGTGTGGTACAGTGTGTAGGTGTGTGTTGTACAGTGCGCAGATGCGGCGGACAGACAGGTCTCAGTGGGTTTTGGTGTCCTTACTTTTAATACGTGTAAATACAACTTTTGGCACGTAATTTCAATTCCCCATTTCAGCGACCAGAGAGAGGGGGGGGGGGATATATCCAGTCTCTGATTGTGTTACGTTATTATGAGAGTGCTCTCATACTTTAAATTGTATATATTTATATATGTGTGTGTGTGTGTCCGCATCTGTAGCCTGTTATTGTCTCATTATACCGCACTGTGAATGAATCAAAGTAAATATATAAGTCGTCATGAACACATCTGTCCATCAGACAGAGGGCTGCTGCCTCCTGTCATCATTTGGACGTCTCTTTAAAATGACCGCTCAGCGGAGAGGAGTTCTCATTTCTCTAACCGCCTGCTGCTTCCCCTCCTCTCCTCGGCTCCCCTCCTCGGCTCCTCCGCTCGCATCTCCTGAGGGCGGGACTAAGTATCGAGGAGGGGAGTCGAGGAGGGGACATTTAAGAATTGAGAAGCCTCTATGGTCTAACTAACCTCATTTAACAGAAAATAAAATGGCAACAACAGGGCTTGGGAACAGTGGTCGCGTTAACAGAATACCCCCCCCCTGTCAGCGCGAGTGAGTGACGAGTCGTGTACAGACTCGCAGGTAATAATGGATTATGACGGCAATGTCCATCAAAATGACTGACAACGAAAAAGTCCAAAGCCACCACTGCTTGGGAGAAAGAAACGATGTGATATTTGGGCCCATTTTCGCTACAATGAGGCGGAGAAAAAAAGCGAATGCATTGTTTCATCAGAAGGGAAGCAATGTGGCCATAACACAGCTGGTAAAACCACCACAAACCTGATACTCTCTGCAAAGCTTCTTAATCATTCAACCTGTGTTTTTCATCAAATAAGATATAATCTTATTGTGAAATAGGTTTGACTAAAATGACAAATTATTAGTTTTGGCTAGACTAGTTTGACTGAAATGTTCTATATAATCTGATGACTAAAAAAGACTCAACCGTTTTCATTGACACAAAGTCGACTAAAATAATTAGTTTTCTTTGACTAAAATAAGTCTAAAATGCTCAGACTTTTAGTGGACTAAAAGTTGACTAAATAAAAACAGGATTAAAGTGACTAAATATGACTAAAACTAAAAAGGAAATTTAACACAGGACTAAACTAAATAAAAAATAGCTGACGAAATTAACACTAGTACCAATTGTGGTTATCAAAAGACATTGACCCAAGACGTGCTAAATGCAAACTGTGTTACTGATATTTCGAATATGGGCGATGCAGCGCTTGCTAGCCACATGAAAGAAAGAGTCATTTTTTTGGGTCATGGAAAATGAGGTGAAGGTCATGGAGACGTCATTGAAAATCAATGGTGAAAAAGTGTATGCACCCTGATATAATATGACATTTTCCACTTAGCCAGTTATCAGGATAATTTACAAAAAGATAATGTCCAAATATGACCTAAGGATCTTAAAAATAATGATATAACAATTTAAAATATTAATTAAGAATCTCAATTTTAATGACTAAAGATCTTAAAAATAATGACTTAGTATTTCAAAATAATGATATTTATGAAATAATTGTATTTTTAAGAATGACATTTAAGAGTCACAAAGTATCTGAAAATAATGCTTATTTATTTCAAAATGATGACTCAGTATTTAAGAATAATGACAAATCTCAAAATAATGACTTCATATCTCAAATTAATGATTACAAAGAATTTCAATATGTATGTAACATAGTATTTTAAAATAAAGACTTAGTATCTCAAATAAATAACTTAATATCTCATGCATCTAATCTATATTTTTTGATTTTAGAGTTATTCTGAAAGTAATATCAGTTTTCATCTTGTTTTCTTCTTAGCTGGCAAAAATGGGCTTTCATACAATAGTAAACAAACACTATAGATTATTTGAGAAACAAATTGATAATGATTTACCTATATTTACAACATGTTTCCATTTGAATGTCTGAGTCTACTGTTATACTATTTTAAATGGAGGGATTTTAAGAATGACTTGTTGTTGTGTTAACAGACAGAAAGAAGGACCTCAGTAAGATGAAGAGTCTGTTGAACATCCTGACGGATCCAAACACCAGGTAACAGTTGATCCTCGACGACATCACCAACAACAACACCAACAACAACACCACCTCACAGTTTTTCTTGTGAATAAAATGTGTATCCTCTGAGCTTCAGGTGTCCTCTGAAGACGCTACAGAAGTGTGAAATCGCTCTAGAGAAGCTGAAGAACGACATGGCCGTGGTAAGAAAACCTTTAATCACTTAACATTAACAATAATTACCTGCCCATTCATATTTAGAAGAAGGATGATTCATCTTCACTTCTTATCGTCTCCACCTAAAAGGACCTGTGCACTGTCTTTGCTTTTGTATTAACAATTCAAATCTGCGTAACATGGTTTGAAAGCTACATAATAAGCTAATTAACAGACAGGGTTATGACACTTTAATTTTATACTCAAAGGTATTGATCACGGAGAAGATCGGTAGCTCAAAAGAGTTGTAGCATAGCAAATATAAAGCCAACTGTTTAAAGGGAACCTATCATGCAAAATACACTTTTGTACGTCTTTTATACATGAACATGTGTCCACGGTGTTCCAGGGAACTCACCAAGTGTCAGAAAACACAACCCTCTCTATTTTCCTCCATACCCAAATCTCTAAAAAAGGGGCTGCAACGGATCTGATACAGACTGATCCTGATTTGAACACTGTCCTGACGTCAGGACGGTGGCGCTACGGCTATTGGTCAATTCTCCACCTATCAGGGGAATGAGAGGTTGGGCCACGGCCGGCCATTGCTGCTCGAAAGCGCTGGAGACGCTGTAGTACATGTGCCAGGCCTGTAAGTGGCGCTGTAGTCTGCCACCAAAGCAGGGAAGAAGACTTCCCTTGCATGGTTGCCATGGTTGCCCTTCTGTTTATTCTCCGCTGTGGCTCTTTTTCTCCCTCCCCTAGGCAAGCGTTTGCGCCTCCTGCTTTAAAACAAATGAATAATGACTCTATATAATCATATGTAAGGGATAATGTGCAGCGACGCGGTCATTATGGGGAAAAGAACACCGACAGGCTGATCAGGAGCCCGACGCGAAGAGGAGGGATCTAGATCGGCATGAAGGTGTTATTTTTGAGACGTATTTTTTTTAAATGTCTCCAGAACCATAACGTCGGAGCTTAATGTTACCACTGTCTTTAATAATTCCGGCCCGGGCCCGTTTGATACCGGGGCTCGGTACCCATCCCTACATGGGGAGAGGCGCAGCATATTGCTAAGGAGAGTTCTCATTATTCGCGGGCCAGGAATTTGCAGGCAGCTGTGCCGCTGGCTGTCGGTATACGTACTCTGTGTGTGTTTGTGTGTGTGTGTGTGTGTGTGTATTTCGCGGGTTGCTAAATGTTTTGTGCGTGTGTGTTTATGTTGACATGGAGGTTTAATAACTGTGTGCTACACAGAACGTGCAGTCAGTTTCATTTTCATTGCCGTTCGTAGAGTTAGCAGGGTATTTTTATTTTAACTCGTCCCAAATTCGTCCCAACATTTTTTTTTATCCTCCCCGACACTATTTATTTCGACGACGGGACGCCCTTAAACTCGAGCCCTGAATGCAGCTCGCAAGCTTTGTTCACTGAGGGCCACATACAGAAAACCATACTAAGGGCTGGGCCCCTCACTAGAGGTGGGGTATATTGTCTCAAGTTAAGTTTAAAAAAATCAATCAAATGTATGTAAATGATGCTTGATACTTCAATATGCTTTGAGAAAATAAACAGCTCTCCATAGGGCAGGGGTACTCAAACGTTTTTGTTAAAGGTCCAGTTGTGAATTGTATACAAGGTCAATGGTCCGGATCAATGCCAGTAAAGTCTGGCAGTAGAAGCATTAGAAAGTCAAGGTACACTTGCGGTTAACTTGCGGCAATGCGTGTCACGCTTGCGCACACAAGTAAATAGATATTCACGTTCATTCTCACAACGCGTCAGACACAAGAGAATATACATTGAAGGGGACCTATCATGCAAAATGCACTTTGTGATTTTATACATAAATATGTGTCCCCGGCGCGACGGAGAACTCACGCAGCGTCAGAAAATAAAACCCTCTCTCTTTTCCCCAAATCTTTTAAAAACAGGGGTACGACGAGCGGATACAGATTTGCTGCCGATCTGACGTCAAATCGGCAGCGAAACAATGCCTGACGTGTTATGGACGTAATCTCGTCTTTGTTTACATTAGCAAGCCTCGCTAACACTCAGAGCTAACCTGTACTGTAAGCACATGTGTTTAAAAAGCAGGAAATAAAAAAAGGAACTCACCTTGTGATAAACCCGCAAGAGAAAAAGCATTTGAGCTCCATACTGTTTCAGAAATAATCTTTGATGTGGTTTAGAACAGATGGCGTTTTATCACAGCAGAATTTAACTTTATCTCCGGTAGAATTCTTATCAGGCTTTAGCTCCGCCTCCTCTTTTTTTTTTTTTTTTATAAAGCTAAGGACCCAAAATCCGTGTTTCTCTAACAGGGCTGCAAAAGAGGGGTATGAGCAGTATGAGGCATGGCTACAACTGTTGCAAAAAACTTCAGACATGTTTTGTATAGGTATGGCCCTACAATATATTTTTCCAATATAGCATAATAGGTCCACTTTAATTTACATCAGAATCAATCTTTTAAAAAAAAAATTATATATATTTTTTTTAATGTATTTTATAATGGGACACAGGATTCGGTCCGGATTGATTTGCAGTTCTTAAACAGAGGCTCGTGCTCTGCCTTCACAGCCATGTATAAAGGGGGGAGAAAGTTAAATATGAAGGGTATATTTCAAGCTTGTTATGCAGGTTCAATTGACTGAATCTATTTGTGGGCTTATTAAAGGTGGGGTAGGTAATTTTGGAGTGCGCTAGAATTTGAAAATACACAGCCGGAAGAAATCTGCCACTTCCTTACAGAGCCCCTCCTCCAACACACACGAACGCGCACATGACCAAAGAGGGCACGAGATAAGTTTGTGCCCCGATGGAAGGCTGACAGGCAGGTAGGCCATCCAGTTACTTTAACCGGTCCGGCTCAGATGATTGGTCGTGCTTTTTACAGTACCATGGCTTCCACAGATGACTTTTTTTAATGGATTTATTGTCAAAGCACTTAAGATATTCATTTCTATCGGGATGTTAAGAGCATTCCATGGAATATAACAAAAAGTGTATCTCGAGCCGGTTTCTCAAACTTACCGCCTTTAACACATGAGTACTATTATATATATATATTTTTTTTTTTTCATTTCAGTTGTTGGCCATATTTCATTATATGTTTGGAATCTGCTCAACAACGGGCCGTAGTTTGGATGCCCCTGCACTACGCTCTGTTACCAACTGTTTGTTAATCCACCCTGGTACCTTGTTAACATTGAACGTTTTGTGGCTGCAGTCTCAGTGTGTGCTTGTCGTTTCAGCCGACCCCCCCGCCCCCCCCGGTGCCCACCAAGCAGCAGTACCTGTGTCAGCCGCTGCTGGACGCCGTCATGGCCAACATCCGCTCGCCGGTCTTCAACCACTCGCTGTACCGAACCTTCGCCCCCGCCATGACGGCCATCCACGGCCCCCCCATCACGTATGTTTCCCCCCCCCACTCTGCAGTACATCTGCAGTACATTCAAGTTCAGGTCACATACAAATAAAACACTGGAGTACTTCTCTACAGTATAATTAGTCGACAACTGAGTACTCTGGATTAACGGAGACTCTGGTGTTTAAGTGGTATTCAAAACATAATTCCTAATGCTTTTTACTAGTGCTGGGCTATATTTAGATATAATATTAATATTGTGAAAAGAGACTAGACACCATGTGAGGATTTTGGATATCCTCACATTACAAATGTGTATTTTTGTTCTGGTTTTAAAAGCTGTTTACATGTCATTTTCTAAACTCAGACTGTTCTGCTTTTTGCCTTTACCCACAGTCATTATATTCAGTATCCTAATGATTAATTAAACGATTGGCATATTTGAATTTTAATACAAGACATATATAAAAGTTTAACTGAATACAAAATATATAGAATTAGAAATGTACGAAAGTTGAAAAAGTGACTCATTCAAATGTCTAAAAATACAAATAATAGAAAACAGAAACGGAAGTATGATTTTTTTTTTTTTTTCTGCTTAAAAAACAAGTTATCAATTATTAAATAAATAGAATAATTATCTTTTAACCAATCTACTCTCTAATTCTAGATGTATGCACCAATGTGATTATGAATCAAGGTATTCATCTTGATAAATCACCAGAGGGGGGAGAAGTACTCAGATCTTGTACTTGAGTAAAAGTAGAAGTACCAGAGAGTAGGAATACTCTGCTACAAGTAAAAGTACAAAAGTATTAGCATCAAAAGTAGCAAAATTAAAAGTAGTCGTTGTGCAGATTGGTCCATTTCAGAATAATAGATATGATATGTTTTATAATGATTGATCATGAAAGTGTTCTCAAAGCCGGTGAAGGTGCAGCTAGTCTGAAGTACTTTGTAGACTGCAGGGCAGCTGGTGGATTTACTCCAGGTGGAACTAAAGTCTGATTCAACACTTGATTATATTTCACATCATTCATCCACATCTGTAAAGTAACTACAGGTATTAAATACATGTAGTGGAGGAAAAGTACACCATTTACCTCTGAATTGTATTGAGTAGAAGTACATAAAATGGACCTTTGTAAATAACTTATTATTTTGTTATCAACACGATTAAAGTTTGATTGATTGACAGCGCATAGAGATTTAAGAGTTGCATAAAAAGTGAAAGTAAAGAAAGGTTGTGTTTCTGGTCCTCAGGGGTCCCAACGTGACAGGCAGGAAGAGGAAGCACGAGGAGGACGAGCGGCAGACCATCCCCAACATCCTGCAGGGGGAGGTGGCCCGGCTCGACGTCAAGTTCCTCGTCAACCTGGATCCCGCCTTCTGCAGCAACAACGGCACCGTGCACCTCGTCTGCAAACTGGGTCAGTAGTCTGTCTGCCAGCAAATGTTGAGTGCCCCAAAGTTTACTGATAGAAATGTATAGGGTGTGCTGATTTCTAACTTCTAGGGGACTCAAAACTGCATTTTTGATCCTATAAATATCAGTAATGGATACAACATCCTCAATATACATACAAAACCACACCAAAACTATCCAAATCAGCCAAGCCATTTTTTAGCTATTGTCTGCTTATGCTAATTGTTGCAACTAATGCTAATAGTGCAAATTGCCCAACATATGCAAGTTAGCATCCGGCAGTTTCGATAAGATAAAATAAGATGGACCTTTATTCATCCCCGTAGGGACGACACGCCAAAAGCCCATGTAAAGATTCTATTTGCCGACTCCGCATCGGCTTTTAACACCATCAAGCCAAGTATTTTAGCAAATATTTTAACTGAAGAATTCTCACTTGAACCTGGTCTGATCTCCTGGATCGTTGACTTCCTCAGCTGTAGAACTCAGCAGGTCAAAATAGGCATGGCACTTTCTGACACAATAACTACCTGGATAGGCTCACCCCAGGGATGTGTCTTATCCTCCCTTTTATTTATTGTATACACCAACTCCTGCATCAGCACTTTTCCCAATAGGCACTTTATTAAGCATGCAGATGATACGGCCCGGGTCAGCCTCCTCTTTGAAGAGGAGCATGGGCCTGTCCTTGACTTCTTTATTAACTGGTGTGAGGAGTCAAACCTGCTTCTAAACACCTCAAAAACAAAGATTGATTTTAGAATAGCACAATCGCCCAACCCTACTCTTTTAAATAGCGAGCCCATTCAATGTGTCACTGAGTACAAATATATTGGTGTCGTGCTTGACCACAAGCTCAGATGGGATGTTTGGACTGAGAAAATAAAAGCTAAGTCTCAACAAAGAATGTTTTTTTTTTACGTAAATTATTGTCTTTTAATGTCGGCAACAGAATGGTGAAGATGTTTTATCTTGCTTTTATTGAAAGTGTGCTCTCCTTCGGCACCATATGCTGGTTCGGCAACGCAACTGAGGCACAGAAAAAGTCAGTCAGGAGGGCCGTAACTTTGTCCAGTAAATTGACAGGAATCTCATTTTCTAATATAGAATGCTTACAAGGACAGAGTTTTAAAATTGGCACACAATATTGTGAATGACCTGAGGCACCCTCTTGCCTCTTACTTTGAACTGTTGCCATCCGGGCGGAGATATCGTCCCCTCTGTTCAAAAAGAACAGGGTTGCGTTCCAATTGTCCATTTAGCTTAGGAACCTTCCTAACCAAGTGAAATGACCCGGAAGTCCTTCAGTGGCAGCCATGTTAAGTGCCGTTCGAATTCTCCAAATGAAAGGAATGGAGGTTTCAAACTTCCTTTATCACCTCCTTTAGCTTAGGAACCACTGGACCTCCCTTGACGAAAGGAGAGGAGAAAATGCTGCCCCACAATGCATTGCAGCCGCAGCATTTGCCGTCACTCAACAGTCGGCCGTTCACGGAAACAACCGATTATGACCGAGAAATTATATCATGAAAGTTACGGTGCTTATTAAGCATTTTAAAACATAGGTGGTAAGTTGCCAAAGTGCTTTGTTTTGAACGTTCATCAGTATTATAATCAAACAGAAATATGAACGTTAGTTTTTACTGAAATGATCAAATAAAGTCAACATTTCAGTCTTTACTGAGCTGTGTGGGGTTGTTCAACTTTTAAAAGATGTTTGAATGGTGATATACACAGTGAGAGATGTTAAGGACTAACGTTTATAATAAATACATTTGTATTGATTTTAAGATATTTTCATAGTTCATACAATCATACGTATTGGGATCATTTGGATTAATGTGGACCGGAGGGAGAGGGTGACGAAGAGCATACATTTCACTTTCCTTTTTTATTTCAATTCCAACTTTGGTCATGAAGAATATGTTTCTCTGTTGTCCCCGTTCATAAAGCAAAGCAGCAGCATCAGAGCACGGTGCAGAGTCTCTAGATGAGTTTACAGTAGTCCCTCGTTCTTATTAAACATCCATGTTGTAGTCCGCTATAGAAAACTGTAGTTTCCATAGTTTCCCCACAGCAGCAGACGCACATTTATGACGTCCGCTGGCGCATCATAAACACGTCGGATAGTGAAAGTCCTTTTGAATTCTCCTGTCCACTATCCCTTAACCCCGGGACGTTTCACTCAGAGGTCAAGGAATAGGAGATAGGGTTAGAACTTAGGAGCTGATTTTTGGATTATCGGAACGCAACCCGGATCTCGGCTGTCTTTCGTCCCACAAGCCATCAAACTACTGAATCAATGATGGCTAGGACGCACTGTTTACCCAGCTGGTCCCTGGTACCCTGTCCCCCCTATTTCGCAAATAATAATAATAATATATTTTATTTCTATAGCGCTTTTCTTGAACCCAAAGACGCTTTACATTTGGGAGAGATGTTAGACAAACAAAACAAAAACGAAGCCAAAAAGAAACAAAACAGAAAATCAAAAAGAAAAGAAAAATGATGGCCTATAGGCCCCTTGTCATGTCTGCCGATATCTGGTTTTCTTATGTCTGTTTGCTTTAATCTGTGTCTATGTTGTTGTCAGTGACGTATTGTCTTATCTTTTTAAATGCCTTTGTGATGTGCTGCAACCCATTTTCCCCTCGGGACAAATAAAAGGAATACTAATACTACATTCAGTAGTTTAACAGCAACAGGGTAAGAATGACAAAGAGGACAACACAGATTCATACAATTCAAGATAAAATCAAAGATACAAATACAATTATATACAGTTAAGTAACTATAGAATAAGAAATTAATTCAAATGAACATGTATACATATTGGGTCATATATACATATTAGATATATTTACATGTGAAAAACGTGTGTATATCTATGTGCTGCTGACCAATACTATACATTTCTAACATAAAACTTTGGGGTACAACATTTCCAGGTTCACACTGCTGGCAAGTATTCTGGATGGGAGCAACAGCTTTAAAGAAGCGATTTAGCTGGGAAACCCTGGGCTTGCAGGGTGTTCTAATTGTGTGTGTGTGTGTGTGTGTGTGTGTGTGTGTGTGTGTGTGTGTGTGTGTGTGTGTGTGTGTGTGTGTGTGTGTGTGTGTGTGTGTGTGTGTGTGTGTGTGTGTGTGTTTGTGTGTGTGTGTGTGTGTGGGTGTGGGTGTGCGGGTGTGTGTGTGTGTGTGTGTGTGTGTGTGTGTGTGTGTGTGTGTGTGTGTGTGTGTGTGTGTGTGTGTGTGTGTGTGTGTGTGTGTGTGTGTGTGTGTGTGTGTGTGTTCTCAGATGATAAAAACCTTCCCAGCGTTCCTCCTCTGCAGCTCAGCGTTCCTGCAGATTATCCCGACCAGAGTCCATACTGGGCCGACGACGGGGACCGTTACGGTGAGAGCACCTCTTATTTAATCAGGGGCAATGTGACAAATCAAAGATGAAAAATAAGCGGTTTATGTTAATCAGGTATTAAATACAAAGTCTCTGAAACTGCTCACAGTAAAACATGTTTGCTCCAGCTAAAATAATAATACACCATCATCTTGTTGTTCTTCGTCCTGAATGTGTGCTATAGCGGTTATTTTGTAGATACTTGACGGTTAAATGCTATGAGAAGTCAGAAAAAGCCCAAGGCCAGGACAAAAATCTGCAATACTAGCATGGAAATATTTCACATCAAGAATCTTTGAAGCTTTAAAAAATTGATTGACATATATTTAATAGAAATATGATATTGGGAGATCAGCATTAATGTTGTGATTGGTCAACCGCTTAGAGCTGTTCCGCCTCTTTACAATGTGTTGGAGCACTAGCCAATAGAAGCAGTGTGATGTCACTATGTTCTGGAAGTAAACAAAGGAGTCCAATGGTGGCGGTTCAGGCAGGGGGGGTGAAAACACAGTACAGGAAAGAGAAAACAAAAAATAATAATAATAGGGAGCTAGTTAGAATTAGCATTTAGCTGCACTAAGTAACTATATGATTACATTACATTACATTGCATTTAGCTGACGCTTTTATCCAAAGCGACGTACAATAAGTGCGTTCGACCAACAAAATACAAACTTGAAAAAAACAAAATCATATAAGTACATCAGGCTTCATAGAGCAACAACATTTCAAGTGCTACTCAACTGGCTTTAGATAAGCCAGCCCTTTGTTAGTATATAAGTGCTTTATTAGTAATTCTATCGCTCGAAGTGGAGTCGAAAGAGATGAGTTTTCAGTCTGCGCCGGAAGGTGTGTAAGCTATCTGCTGTCCTGATGTCAATGGGGAGCTCATTCCACCATTTTGGAGCCAGGATAGCAAACCCACGTGTTTTTGCTGATGAGATCTTGGGTCCCCTTCGCAGCGATGGTGCAGCGAGCCGTTTGGTTGATGCAGAGCGGAGTGCACGTGCTGGGGTGTACAGTTTAACCATGTCCTGGATGTAGGAAGGGCCAGATCCATTCGCAGCATGGTACGCAAGTACCATTGTCTTGAAGTGGATTCTAGCAGTTACCGGAAGCCAGTGAAGGGAGCGGAGGAGCGGCGTGGTGTGGGAGAATTTAGGAAGGTTGAAGACCAGACGAGCCGCTGCATTCTGGATGAGCTGCAGAGGTCGGATGGCACATGCAGGTAGACCAGCCAGGAGGGAGTTGCAGTAGTCTAGGCGTGAGATGATGAGAGCCTGGACCAGAACCTGCGTGGCATTCTGGGTCAGCTGGGGACGTATCTTCCTGATGTTGTAAAGCGTGTATCTGCAGCAGCGGGTTGTAGCAACGATGTTTGCAGTGAAGGACAGTTTGTTATCTAGGGTCACGCCCAGATTCCTTGCAGTCTGAGTCGGGGAAACAACAGAGGTGCCGATGTTGATGGTCAGGTCAAGAGTAGGACAATCTTTTCCCGGAAGGAAAAGCAGTTCAGTCTTGTCAAGGTTGAGCTTGAGGTGATGAGCAGACATCCACTGAGAGATGTCAGCTAAACAAGCAGAGATGCGTGCGACGACCTGGGTCTCTGAGCGGGGAAAGGACAGAATTAATTGGGTGTCGTCAGCGTAGCAGTGGTATGAAAAACCATGCGGGCTAATGACAGATCCAAGCGAGTTTGTGTACAGGGAGAAGAGGAGGGGACCGAGAACAGAGCCCTGAGGGACCCCTGTAGTTAATTGACAGGGGTCGGACTCCGACCCTCTCCAAGTTACCCTGTAGGTGCGGTCTTTGAGGTATGAGGTGAGGAGGGAAAGTGCAGAGCCTGAAACTCCAAGTTCTTGGAGAGTGTGAAGGAGGATCTGATGGTTCACCGTGTCGAATGCAGCAGACGGGTCCAACAGGATGATGGCAGAGGAGAGGGAGGCTGCTTTAGCCGTGTGCAGTTCCTCAGAGACAGCAAGGAGGGCCGTTTCTGTGGAGTGACCTGCCTTGAAACCAGACTGGTGCGGATCCAGAAGGTTGTTCTGATGGAGATAACAGGAGAGTTGTTTAAAGACAGCGCGTTCAAGTGTTTTAGACAGGAACGGGAGGAGAGAGACAGGCCTGTAGTTTATAACATCAGACGGGTTGAGAGTGGGTTTCTTTAGGAGAGGGTTTACTCTCGCCTCCTTGAGACTGTTTGGAAAGTGACCAGAAGTTAGAGAAGTGTTGATGAAATGGGTGAGAAACGGTAGAATATCAGGATCGATAGTCTGAAGGAGGTTTGAAGGGATAGGGTCCAGGGACAGGTGGTAGGGCGGGCAGAGGTAATGAGGGTAAGAACCTCACTTGGAGAGAGAGGGGAAAGGAGGTTAGTGTGTAGGTGAACGGTGGGACTGGTGACCCAGCGCTGAGTAAAGGTGAGTCAGAAAAAGAAGAGCGAATATCATCAACCTTTTTTTCAAAGTGGTTAACAAAGTCGCTTGACAGAAGGAGGAGGGGGGAGGGGCTTTGGGGGGGTCTAAGAGGGTGGAGAAGATGGAAAATAGTTTTTTAGGATTGGAATAGGAAGATTGGATCTTATCTTGAAAGAAAGTGCTTTTTGTCTGAGAGATCGAAGCAGAGAAAGAGGAGAGGAGAGCCTGATAGGTTAGGAGGTCGTCATGGTGTTAGGATTTCCACCGTTTCCGCTCTGCTGCCCTAAGGACGGTTCTATTAGCACGCAGTGCGTCATTTAGCCAGGGAGCAGGAGGGGACTGACGAGCCTGCCGAGATGTGAGAGGACAGAGAGAGTCCAGAGAGGATGAGAGAGTAGAGAGGAGAGTTTCCGCAGCAGAGTTTGGAGGCAGGAGTTGGAACGAGTCAGAGGAAGGGAGGGCTGAGAGCACCGATGAGGCAAAGGTAGAGGAAGGTGTGGCTCAGTGGATAGAGTGCTGGACTTCGAATCAGAGGGTAGAAAGTTTGAGTCCCACTGCAGTCATAGTCGTTGTGTCCCTGGGCAAGACACTTCACCCCAAATTGCTCCTGTGGGGATTGTCCACAGTATTGAGTATGTAAGTCGCTTTGGATAAAAGCGTCTGATAAATGACATGTAATGTAATGTAGAGGGGGAGAGGGAACGAAGGTTACGGCGGACAGGTGCAGGATGAGAAGAGATTAGTTTGTTATGTTTGGAAAGGGGTCGAGAGAATGAAATGAAGAAGTGATCGGATGTGTGGAGCGGGTTTACAGAGAGGTTAGAAGTAGTGCAGTTCCTTGAGAATATGAGATCGAGGACATTGCCAGCTTTATGAGTCGGTGGGGACGGAGACAGTGAGAAAGCAAAGGCGGTTAACAGAGATGTTAGTTAGTCTATCTTCCCCGTCTGGAGGTTGAAGTCTCCGAGAAGTACAGCGGGAGGGCCGGTTTCAGGGATGTGTGAGAGGAGATTATCTAATTCCTCCAAGAAGTCCCCCAAGGCGCCTGGTGGACGGTAGAGAACAACAATGGTTAATTGTATAGGATGGGTTACTGTGACGGCATGGAATTCAAAGGTGGAAGGAGTGAAGTTAGGTAGCTTGAAGAGGGAAAAGCTCCATTTGGGAGAGAGCAGGAGACCAGTGCCACCTCCTCTGTCAGTGGGTCTGGGTGTATGGGAGAAGGAATGTGCTGTGGAGAGAGCTGCTGGGGTGGATGTGTTGGATGGAGTAATCCAGGTCTCAGTGAGAGCAAGGAAATCCAGAGTCTGCAGGGAGGCGGAGCCAGAGATGAAGTCCGCCTTAGGAACAGCTGACTGGCAGTTCCACAGGCCGCCTGAAACTAGATGTTGGATGTCAGTGGAGCACGTGGGATAGACGAGAGCAGGCCGGTTATATCGATGACGAGATACACGGGGCCAGTGATAATTGCGAGAAGACACATAAACAGGAATGGAGAAAATACACATGATTATAGCATGAGGGGCTAAACAATAAAATAAAATAAAACACCAGCGATACTTAGCTCAATCAAAGTAGGATTTGCCTCCTCTTTGCCTCCCTCGTGACTCCAGCAGGACTCCTTTGTCTTTGTCAGTCTCCGTCTGTCTGACGCTGAAGCTGACGCTCCAGGAAAGTGCTACCTAAAATGGACGCCTGATTGCTGAGTTCTCACAGCTGTGGGGCCACATCCCTTTAATTAGTTAACTCTTAACTTAACAGAGAAGTCTAAAAGCTGAATGTTACTCACACAATTCTAGAAGTCACCAGTTGTTATCCTGTCAAAATCGAGTTGCACACTGGCAGGTCAGTGATCAGGATGAGATTTAGGCTGCGGCCACACAAGGACGAAAACGGCTAAACGCATAGGATTAACGCAAACGCAATCGCAAACAAGCTTCCGTCCACACGCAATAGTTATCCGGATAGTGTCTGCCCACACGAGACCGCTCCGTTTAGCTCCAACCGCTGGAGAAGCTGCAGTACATATGCAGGAGCCTCTACGTGGCGCTGTAACTTCCTCCAGAAAAGCTGCGAAGAAGCATGGTTGTCATGGTTGCCCTTCTGTTTATTCTCCGCGGTGGGGGCCGAGGGAACCGGGCAGCGTTTTTCGCCAGTCAGCGTGTATTAAAGTTTAAATCTTCCGGACAAAATTATAAAAGTGCCGGTCAAAGGTCTTCTTTGTTATTTATTGAGCTTTAAAACAAATGAATAACGACTCTATATAATATAATGATAAAATACACGGAGCCTCTCTTTTTCCTCCCTCTCTTCGGACAGCGCCAGTGTCTGTCTCATGCAGCAGCTGATCCAGTAATGAGTGACCCGGCCGACAGTAAAAATAAACATATTTATAACTAGTTTAGTTTGAGAGGTCATTAAAATAGCTAAGGGTGATGATCTGACTTGAAGTGTGTGTTTTGCTGCAGCGGGAGGAGCTGCAGGTGAGCAGAGCTGCGTGTCTCCGTCCTGTCAGATTAGACTTCACTCGCGTTTATGTCCATATCGAGAGAAAGATAAATAATCTGAATTCAGTGTGCAGTTTACTTTGACGCGGCCAAACACTTCAGCACTGGCGCGGGGTAAGCGGAGGTGAGCAGAAGAGGTGGGGAGAGGCGGGCTATTGCGCAATCACTATCAGTGATCTGAAAATGTTCGGATAGGGCGCACACACGGGCCGTTTGACCCCCCAGAGAGTTGCGTATGCCGTTCTATCCACCCTGGGACCCGTTGTCGTTTCCTCAGTCGTTTAGTGCCGTATTCGGTCGTCCTCGTGTGGCCGAACGGTCTATATGACACTAAACAGTAACGCAAACGGCCGTTTTGTCCTCGTGTGGCGGCAGCCTTAAATACAGTTTCTGGGGGGGAAGTGGCCGCAGATCAGAGCTGATGGGCCTCAATCGAGACTGGCTCCCTCCTGAGTTGTTATTGTCTTTTCAGTGGCCCAATGGTTTTACAATTACATTAAACACTAAGTTATAAAGTTATGAGTTTAACCCTTAATACAGTTACACCTAGTCAATAAAGCTCTTAGTATTCTACAAATGTTTAAATCAAAGTTAACCCTAGCAGTCAGTTAGTTCAGTTTTAAGGTTTCAGTCAAATGACCTGTCCCAAGTTTCCCAAGACAGATACTGTGGCGCTTTTGAGATTTAAAATCACAATTCCAGTCAGATCAACTACAGAGCATTGATACAGAGCACACACACTGAAACAGAGAAGTCTAAAAACAGAATGTTACTCACACAATTCTAGAAATGTCCAGTTGCTTTCTTGTCAAAATCGAGTTGCACACTGATTCATTCATGCTTAAAAATAAAATTAGAATAAGGAGAAAGTTAATTAGCACATTATCATGATCATAAAGTGATGTTTTTGTGGGTTGAATAAATTCAGTTGTTTGAAGGAAAGCTAATATTATCAAAGCAAATATTTTAAATTGGAACAACAGCTTGCTGGTTGAGCAACATTAAACCTTAATTCTCATTAATTATAATATTCTGATCATGATTATGTATTAACATCAAAATATATGATTATATATGTTTATGCCGTCATTTTACGTGTATATCTTCGTCTTCAGATCTCTCTATAAACTGAGATGCTGATCATGATCTACTTGAATAACAGATACATGTGTTGTTGATCACATGACCCTGTGCTCCTCCAGACGCCAACAACTTCCTGAAGACGGTGCACAGAAACATGACGTCCAAACTGCTGCAGCTCCCCGACAAACACTCTGTGACGGAGCTGCTGAACACCTGGGCGCAGAGCGTCCGGCAGGCCTGCCTGTCTGCCGCCTGAAGCCCCGCCCACTTCTGTCTGAAGCCCTGCCCACCATTGCCTGATGCCCCACCCATCACCTGACCCAACCTGCAGACACCTCCTCCTCTCTGTGTTCACACCAACCATTGCATCATTTCCGCTAACTTGCTTTACTGAGTTACTCCATCATGATGGCTATTTGTAAAGAATCTGACTCAATGCAGGACCAAACCGCTTTTGAAATGCTTGTCTTTCTCACTGGAGTTTGATCGTGGCTATGCTAACACGTTAGCTGCCTAAAATAACCTCTAAATACGGCAGCGATGTTATTGTTTATACATAGAGATATTAGGTGGGCCGAAGTATTTACCCGGTGTTTCGTGGACAAACAGCAATTACATTACTCAGGAATAAAACCCATTTGGTGAATAATCGCTGAGGAGTTCAAGACCCACGTGAATAACCAAAAAATGGAACTTTGTAAAGCGTCAGGGCTACAGTAAAGAGAAAATCAGGGAGTTTACTGACTAGACCATATCTAGGTTTAACCAAATGCTAAAAGAGAAACTGATAAAGTCAGTAAAATGTTGGTATTTTCTTGTGTGGAGGACGTGCAAAGTAAAACATATATATTTTTCTTGCTAAATGTCTACTGTAAGTACAGTGTAAGTTATCCGGTGGCCAATGTTCCTCACCCTGGCATCCCTTAAATATATTTCTATGTATAATGTGCGTCTCTAAAATGATATAAACTCCACCGCATTTAACAATGACAATAATCATTCCTTTATTTCTAATTTAACGTCACACACTTCTCCTTCGAATAGGGAGACGCGTCTTTGCATTGACGTTGATCAGGAAAAAAAACCATTTAATTTATAAAGCAATTTTCAAAAACCCAAATAAAGTATACAATAACAAACATTTCATAAAAGCAAACACAAAAACAAGATTCATTGAGTAGTAATTATGAACCAGAAAGCAGTGTAATCTGGTTTGGTGTGGACACAGCGTGAGTCCCCCCCCCAATACACTACAGAACCTGCAGGACTTTTCCTCGTCATACATGTGCAGCTGTCCCATGAACGCCCCGTGACTGATATCTTGTATTCTGATCCCGACATTCTCCTGATACATTCTGGGTAAATTCAGACGTTTGCTCGCCTGCAGAAATGACTTCTTCCACGCTGCATTCAGAAGTCCCATAGACAGAGAGCAGATTTTAGCAGCTTGTATATAACATGAACACAAAAAGGGAAAAAAACAGTAACCGGACCGCCTGAAAGGTCATTTATCCCGATCTATATTCTGCTCCCTGAATGCATCACATTGCTTCTGTTTATTCCGTTTCCTGTTTGAGATGTCATTTCAGTTTTGTACCACAGAAGAGCGCTGTTGTAAAGAAAAAACTCTACTTTGCTTTTCAAATGAAAATATAAACATATTTTTTTGCTATCATGAATAAAAACTTTTCTGTTCAACTTTTTAAATATAGAAACCGTTTCAGTCACTGAAGACAAAATGTGTACTTTCCTGCAACAGCTTCAGTTTCACTGTTGTTGGATTAAAGCAACAATCATTTAACATTTGGTATAAAAACATCAGCTTTATAATTGCTGGATGTAGAGAAGGTAGTTAAAAATAACAAATATTAATCTCAACAAGAATCTCTGAAATCTTAAAATAATTGGTAATAATTATAATTAACAAAATATGCCATTAATGTCACTTAAACAAACCCTATTCTGCTCATTTTCAGGTTCATAATTATGTTGTGCCTCTGTGACATGTCTCCATGCGCTAATGTTCAAAAAGCTTTCTTTTTCTCATACTGCCTGTGCTGCAGCACCTCTTTTCACCCTCTGTCTGAAACCAGAGCCCAGTCTGCTCTGATTGGTTAGCTGGCCGGCTCTGTTGTGATTGGTCAACTGCTTAGAGATGGTCCGCCCCTTAGCCTTGATCATTTATGTGTTGAAGTGATAGCCAATCGAAACGCCAGTGTAACATAGTGATGTCACTATGTTCGGGAAGTAAACAAGAGTCCAATGGAGGTGTAGCAGGAAGGGGAAATATAAATAATCCCTCCCTGATCCGATGGGGAGTGGCTAAACAAGCCACACCTGAGAGCTGGAGGAAGCTAATTAGACAAGTCACAGCTGTGAGCTGTGGAGGAGACACTGAACTCCAGAACATGGAAGAAGTGGAAGTCTGATGCAGCCTAATCACCCAGTTGGATGTTTGGGGAGTGTTTCTGGTCGCACTGAACCCAGGCGCTCCTGCATTCCCGGCCTGCTGGGACTTCAAGGTACGTTTTTCTCTGCATCCTTACAGATTCTCATTCCCCCGCCCCCCTTAAAACCCTACACTCAGACCTGCACCCACACACCACTCTGAACTGGTTGGAGAAACTCCCTCCGGAGGGGGCACAGGGATTTTAGCCTTTGCAGACCATTAACATGCACACATGTTATGCAAACATAACACACTACGGGGAAGGGAAACCCCAGAAAGCAGTATCGGGTCCCTTTAAATGTTGACGTCTCCTCGATAAGAACATAGGGAAATATTTGATGTTCAAATCAACATTTTGACTTTTTTTTCTCTAAAGCCACATCATTTGGTTTTTTTCCTCAAATGTTGGTTATTGTAAAGCCTTTCTATTGAACTCAGAATTACATTATAAAAATGTTTTAAATATAACTTGCCTTAAACTGAAGGAACCTTGTAGATAATGAACATAATAATTATAAAAACTGTATAAAATGAGACATATTTATTATTTTCAGACTAAATGGTACAAAAGTTGTCAGGTGATTTTCCAACAAAGAAATACAGATATTCATACATCATTAAACGTGTGTGTGTGTGTGTGTGTGTGTGAGTCAGAAGCTGAGGGAGAAGGCTCTGTACGACAGGTTGGTGAACACGTCGATGTGATTGCTGCTGCCTCCCACTGTCAGCATCTGCACAGAAAATACAAACATTTATTAATCTTTTATTTAATAAATTCAGTATTCTGGATCAGTGTCTTGTCTGCTCTAAACATGCAATATACTTTAGAGAAGGAGCTCCAACAAGCCGTGTAGGACAGAGTGAATACACAGACTAGACAGAGATGCTGTGAGAAACCAATGTGAGTTTGGAACAATGTAAATCTATTCCAGTCGAGCTCAACAACGGACCTATGATCAGTAGAAGTGGCCGTGACGCGGGACCTTTAACACTTCAGGAGCAACGAAGGGCTCACTCCACAAACACCCCATATGTGTCAGGTGATTATAACTACGGTGTCTGACAGGTGCAAACACGACAAAGATAACTGTCGCAAAAACATTTACATTAGGTTTACGAGCTGCACTTTCAGAAATGATGTAAGTATAAAAACACAAATGAAGAATCATCTTCACCATCTTGACACGCCAGGCGAAGCGTTTAGTAAAAGCGCTGCAAATACAAAACGCTGCAAGACGCTGCAGAACGGAAGAGCGACACTAAAGTGACGCACACAGCCGGGACCGGAGCGCATGTTGAGTTGGCCAACAGGGTTCTTACACCTTTTCCAAAGTCAAATTCAATCATTTTCAAGGTGCATTTTCCATCTTTTCCAGCATCTTACAGCTGTTGTAAATTACATATTTATATACACACTCAAATGATTATTTCCTACCTCACATTAAATCAGATGTTCTTTATGCTATAAACAACCACATGTGTGTTTCGTGATAGCCTTCTACACGAGGATGACAAATTAAAGAAAAGAAAACTAAGTTTAATATTTCAAAATGAGTGATCTGTACGTAGACTGGGCCTCCCATATAACCTGTCTGAGCCGATATACAACAATCAGCCAAATAACTTTTCAATACATTATTGATTACTATTTTTGAGGTACTTTTAGGTTGGCAGTAAACATAAGTCAGAGGTAAATGGTGTACTTCTACTCCACTACATGTATTTAATACCTTTAGTTACTTCACAGATCTGGATGAATGATGTGAAATATAATCAAGTGTTAAATCAGACTTTAGTTCCACCTGGAGTAAATCCACCAGCTACCCTGCAGCCTACAAAGTCATTCAGACTAGCTGCACCTTCACCAGCTTTGAGAACACTTTCATGATCTATCTTTATAAAACACATCATATATATTATTCTGAAATGGACCAATCTGCACAACGACTACTTTTACTGTCTTTAACTATATTTTGATGAGAATACTTTTCTACTTTTACTTGAGGAACATTTTGAATGCAGGACTTTTACTGTAACAGAGTATTACACTCTGGTACTTCTACTTTTACTCAAGTACAAGATCTGAGTACTTGTACTTTTACTCAAGTACAATATCTGAGTACTTATTCCACCTCTGGTAGCGTATTAGTCTGAATTGTAGCCACAAAATCACGCAGAGCTGCATCAAAATAGACTCACAATGGTAACAAGTGGAAAATAATATTTAGAAATGTGTCCAATGATTTTAGGTAATGCTGACTACTCAAGACACCTGACTTATACATCTTCAAAGGAAGACTGTGTTCATTCTACAATTACATGGGATTAAAGCAAATGTAGTTTTACTTGTATAATACTTCAATTTTATATAAAAGACAGTTTGTTTTCATCTGTTTTCAAATAAACAAAGTCTTGGCTTTCAGAATATTAAACTTGTTTCGGCAAATTCAGATGATAAATACAACTTTGAAGCTTCGGCATAATTACAAGCAGAGAACGGACTAATGTAAAGTCACAGCAGGCATAACAACAGCCGGTGTTTCTTGTGAGTGTTTCCCCGGTACACAAACACAAAAATACACACACACACTCGCGAGCTTCCCCCAGACCAGTAATACAAACGAAAATGTGTCTTCGGGTCAATGTGACTGATTTCGATAGAGCAAGTCACATTTGGTTTAGGCACGAAACATACTACCAGTAGAAATACATTGCTTTCAAAATCGCTCTGTGTCGAATCAATAGATTATATTTCGTGACTATAACACGAAATGCCGTGAGAGCTTCATCCTCTGAACACCACAGGATGGCGACTGTAACGCACATAACATAGGTACGCTCCTCTGAAATGATTGTCCCCTGCAATTATTATTATTATCCCTCAATCGATTTCGCTATTCAGCTCGCTAACGTTAGCTTAAACAAACGTAACATGCAACGTTAGCCTAATCTAAAATGCTCTACTACGGCGTACCTTTCATGTGGCTCGTCAGCGCAGACTCTCGCATCGTTATGTTGCAAACTTTGCAGGAGGCTACTCGTGGGCTTGACCCTCGTCTTAGCCATGGCTTGTATTTGTCTTCTGCTAGCCAACGCTCGTTGAAAGGGCAACCTCCTGGCACACAGTCATCTATCTCTCATCAGAATGCCCAGGTCACACGTAACACACACACTTGCAGGTCGCGCGCATAGCGCGGGAAGGCCGCGGCGGAGCTGTTTTATGTAGAAGCGAAGCAATTATTTTCTTTTAATCTAAAAAGCGAACTATTCAGTCAGAGAGCAATTTATTGTAAAAGTAAAGCATTTACATTTTCAAGCACTTTATCTCAATTTCAAGCACCATTCCCAACCTTGAAAACACCACGTCAAATTTCAAGCACTTTCAAGGATTTCAAGCACCCGTACGAACCCTGCCAACTGTCGCGGTTCAAGAAAGCCAATAATACGTACATGTTAAGTACGTTTCCAACAACAAAGCTATCACATGATTAGCTGTAACATGGCTAGCTATAGCTAACCTAATATGTTCAAATATCCTGACAAAACACTTACAATTATGGAACAGACTGACTCTGCCAACAGGGAAAGTTAGCCACCTTATCATCCCTGCACATCAAAAAGCGCTCCGGTCCCAGCTGTGTGCGTCTCTTTTTGGGCTCCGTTGTGTTTTAAGCCTCTTGAAGCATTTTGTTTATGCAGTGCTTTTAGTAAACGCTGTGGATGTTTCCTCAAGTTGGTGATGATGTTTCTTCATTTGCGTGTGTTTTGGCACATTTGTGTTTATATATTAGCATGGTTTCTGAAGCTGCACGTTTGCACCTGTGGCTCCCCATATTATACACCAATAAAAACACAATAACTTGCGGTGCATTCACTGTCTCACTGTGAAGTAACCGCAGATGTAACATGTATGTTATTGAACTTGTGGTGCGTTCAGTGTCTCACCCGGTGCTCTGCGCTGTTGGTGTTGAGCTGCAGCGTGTTGAGGCTCTGTGGCGTACAGGGGATCTGAGCCTTGACCTCCCCCCCCAGGAGACAGTGAGCCACAGACGGGCCCTCCCCCACAGCCAGGATCTACAGAGGAGGAAGGTAGGATGTACATGTTTTAATTAATACTCAGTTTAAACATAAAAAGGTGTAATAAAGAATAATAATACACAATTAAAAACCTAGTACTTTATTATTTCATGGAGTCACAGTATCCACAGCATTGTCCTGCTAATATTTCCGAATAAAAGCCTTAAAGGTGGGGTAGGTAAGTTTGAGAAACCCGCTCGAGATACACTTTTTGTTGTATTCCATGGAATGCTCTCAACATCCCGATAGCAATGAATATCTGAAGTGCTTTGACAAAAATCCATAAAAAAAAGTCATCTGTGGAAGCCGTGGCGCTGTAAAAAGCACGACCAATCATCTGAGCCGGCCCGGCTAAAATAACTGGATGGCCTACCTGCCTGTCAGCCTTCCATCTGTGCACAAACTTACCTCGTGCCCTCATTGGTCATGTGCGCGTTCGTGTGTGTTGGAGGAGGGGCTCTGTGAGGAAGTCTGAAGGAACAGGCAGATTTTTTGCGGCTGTGTATTTTCAAATTCTAGCGCACTCGAGCTGGTTTCTCCATTCTTACCAACCCCACCTTTAACAACTGAAGAGATATTGTCCACGGAAAAACACAAAAGGGCTTTTATTTTGAAACCGAAAAGTTGAGTTAAAATGTAAATGTTTACTTTTCTCATGTCTGACGTATGCTACAGAGATTAAGACATTTAGACTTTAGTATTTGTTTTCATGTTTCTTTTCTTTGAGACTTTTCAATTGGATTTGGTTCATCTCCACATGAAACTTGTATAATGATGAAACGTCTCACCCATTTTATCAACACTTCTCTAACTTCTGGTCACTTTCCAAACATTCTCAAGGAGGCGAAAGTAAACCCTCTCCTAAAGAAACCCACTCTCAACCCGTCTGATGTTATAAACTACAGGCCTGTCTCTCTCCTCCCGTTCCTGTCTAAAACACTTGAACACGCTGTCTTTAAACAACTCTCCTGTTATCTCCATCAGAACAACCTTCTGGATCCGCACCAGTCTGGTTTCAAGGCAGGTCACTCCACAGAAACGGCTCTCCTTGCTGTCACTGAGGAACTGCACACGGCTAAAGCAGCCTCCCTCTCCTCTGTCATCATACTGTTGGACCTGTCTGCTGCATTCGACACGGTGAACCATCAGATCCTCCTTCGCACTCTCCAAGAACTTGGAGTTTCAGGCTCTGCACTTTCCCTCCTCACCTCATACCTCAAAGACCGCACCTACAGGGTCACCTGGAGAGGGTCGGAGTCCGACCCTTGTCAATTAACTACAGGGGTCCCTCAGGGCTCTGTTCTTGGTCCTCTCCTCTTCTCTCTGTACACAAACTCGCTCGGATCTGTCATTAGCCCGCATGGTTTTTCATACCACTGCTACGCTGACGACACCCAATTAATTCTGTCCTTTCCCCGCTCAGAGACCCAGGTCGTCGCACGCATCTCTGCTCGTCTAGCTGACATCTCTCAGTGGATGTCTGCTCATCACCTCGAGCTCAACCTTGACAAGACTGAACTGCTTTTCCTTCCGGGAAAAGATTGTCCCACTCTTGACCTGACAATCAACATCGGCACCTCTGTTGTTTCCCCGACTCAGACTGCAAGGAGTCTGGGTGTGACCCTAGATAACAACCTGTCCTTCACTGCAAACATCGCTGCTACAACCCGTTGCTGCAGATACACGCTTTACAACATCAGGAGGATACGTCCCCAGCTGACCCAGAATGCCACGCAGGTTCTGGTCCAGGCTCTCGTCACCTCACGCCTAGACTACTGCAACTCCCTCCTGGCTGGTCTACCTGCATGTGCCATCCGACCTCTGCAGCTCATCCAGAATGCAGCGGCTCGTCTGGTCTTCAACCTTCCTAAATGTTCCCACACCACGCCGCTCCTCCGCTCCCTCTACTGGCTTCCGGTAACTGCTAGAATCCACTTCAAGACACTGGTACTTGCGTACCATGCTGCGAATGGATCTGGCCCTTCCTACATCCAGGACATGGTTAAACCGTACACCCCAGCACGTGCACTCCGCTCTGCATCAGCCAAACGACTCGCTGCACCCTCGCTGCGAGGGGGGCCCAAGTTCCCATCAGCAGAAACACGTGGGTTTGCTATCCTGGCTCCAAGATGGTGGAATGAGCTCCCATTGACATCAGGACAGCAGAAAGCTTACACACCTTCCAGACTGAAAACTCATCTCTTTCGACTCCACTTCAAGCGATAGAATTACTATCAAAGCACTTATATACTAATAAAGGACTGGCTTATCTAAAGCCAGTTGAGCAGCACTTGAAATGCTTGGCTCTAGGAAACCTGAAGTACTTATATGATTCTGTTTTCTTCAAGGTTGTGTCTTCTTGGTCGAACGCACTTATTGTAAGTCGCTTTGGATAAAAGCGTCAGCTAAATGCAATGTAATGTAATAACCAGAAGTTCAAAGCTAACGTTATGCTATAAACAAATTACATTTTGGTCACGTCTTCACATCAACACCGCTAAGCTAAAGGTGGCTAATGTTCGATGCGATGACGTTTAGTAGTCTCCTTAGACAGTTGTTGGCAACAGCTGTTTTAAAGACACTGCACATAGTCACCAGTGGGGGATCTACTGACGTGTTTAGGGGACATCAAGCATCAGAAAAACATGTGTCACGGTGTGTGTGTGTGCAACGCGGGGTCTCACCATGTCCTGGTAGAAGGACGTCTGTCTCTGGCAGCCCGTCAGAGGGAAGATGGAGGTCGGGGACAGAGAGCGGAGATGCCACAGAGACAGAGACGGACCTCCACCACACAGCTGCAGGACACAACCACACCATTAGTAGTGATCATTGGGGATAATCATAAGGAGAATAAAACTATGATTAATTTAATACTTTTTAGTTCCTTACCATCCAGTCTGAGTCGGTGGTCAGACAGCTGATCCATTTACCGTACTGAGGTCGAGCACAACTCTGAAACACACCAGAGTCTGTTCACTTTTCCACCGTTTTAAAGACTTTTACAAATGCAGAGCTGATGGGTGGATGACTTTGAGATGCAGCTACATATAAAGAACAGAGATGGGAGGAGGAGGTGGCAAGGAAGGCGAGCAAGAGGAGCACAAAATAAAAGGGAGGAAGAAAGGAAAAATATGAAGAAGAGAGGTGAAAGAATAAAGGAGATGGAGTAAGAGTTCAAATCAATGTAAGGTGAAACACATTTTTTCAAAAGTGAAATTCGTTTTTTTAAGAGATACTTGCTATATACAGCGGAGGAGACAAGTATTTGATCCCTTCTTTGCCCAAAGAAATTAACAATCTATAATTGTATTGGTAGGTTTATTTGAACAGTGAGAGTAAGAATATCAAAAAGAAAATCCAGAAATCTACATTATATAAAAGATAGAAATTGATTTGCATTTAACTGTGGGAAATAAGTATTCGATCCCCTTGCAACCAACAAGGACTCTGGCTTTTCCACAGTCCTTTAAAAAAGTACTCCTTATATCAACTTGTTGCCTGGCTAAAAGACACCTGTCCACAGAATCAGATTCCAACCTCTCCACCATGGGCAAGACCAAAGAGCGGTCTAAGGACCTCAGACTGTAGACCTGCACCAGGCTGGGATTGGCTACAAGGCCATCAGAAAGCAGCTCGTGAGAAGGAGACAACTGTTGGTGCCGTTATTCAGAAGAAGAAGAAAGACAAAATGAGCATCAGTCGCCCTCGGTCTGGGGCTCCACACAGGATCTGGCCCTGTGGGGTCTTGGTGATGATGAGGAAGGTGAGGGATCAGCCAAGAACTACACAGAGGAACTTGTTCATGATCTCAAGGCAGCTGGGAGCACAGTCACCAAGAAAACTATTGGTAACACACGACACCATCATGGATCAGATCCAGCAGCGCCTGAAGGCCCCCTGCTCAAGAAGGACATGAGAGGCCGTCTGAAGTTTGACAAGGAGCATCTGAATGATTCAGAGAAGGCTTGGGAGAAGGTGACGTGGTCAGAGGAGACCAACATGTTGATCTTTGACATCAACTCGACACGCCGTGTTTGGAGGAAGAGAGAGAGACCAACTACAAGAAGCGTCTGACCTCTGCTGTCCAACAAGGGTTTCTCAAGGGATCAAATATTTATTTCCCAGTTAATATAATGTCAATTTCTGGATTTTCTCATTAGGCAAACTTACAAAATCTGCAAGGGATCAAATATTTATTTCCTCCACTGTATATATATACTGATATATATTATATATACACAGATCTGAAAAAAATTGAGACCACAACAAATATTTCTTAAATCTCAATCTCTACATGTATGGCAGCCATTCCATTCCAGTGTCTGTTGAATTCCAACACTCAGAAATGTTGTGAGTAGTTTATAGAATACAAATAAATAAATAAATCATTTTACTCAAACACATACCTATAAATAGTGAATCCAGAGAAACAGATAATGTTGCAGTGGTCTATTTATCTTTCCAGAGCTGTATATATATTATATATATAATATATATCAGTATCAGGCGTTAAAGCTGTGGGCTGTTCCCTCACCTCGTACTTGTAGATCTCGACGCAATGCACAGACTGACCCGTCCTACTGTCTGGAACACAAATCGGAGAAATTAACAATACGTTTACAGTCTGCTGCTAGATGAGACATTACTTATCACTGACAACAATAATAATAATAATAAGGGGAAGAAGAAGAAAAGGTGACTCACCCCACATCCTCACAGCTCCGTCCTCCCCCCCAGACAGGATCTCTGCCTCCCTCTCTCTCACACTCAAACAGTGCACGTAGTCTGAGTGTCCCTGCAGCACTGCCTGCACGCACACACATTTTTTTGGGAAAATAAAGTTATTTGATTTAGTATTTGGAATAAAGTATATTTGTTGTTTCTTGAATAAAGGTATAGTAATAGCTGTTTAAAACATTTGATATATATTTTGCATCATTTTACAATTTTCTTTAGTTCAGTTACAGTTTAATGCCCTTACGTTTTATGTATTAGGGTTACGTTTTAAAATTGTATGTATTAAGTTTAATTTTTTATTAATTTACAAAAAATATATACACGTGTAGTTGGTTTACATTTTTATATAATTTGTTTGAAGTTTTTATAGTTGTATTAAAGCAGACAGGAAGTTATAGATAGCTATAGGTGAGGCTGACTGCAGGCTGACTGGAGGCTGACTGCAGGCTGACTGGATGCTAACAGGAGGCTGACTGCAGGCTGACAGGAGGCTGACTGCAGGCTGACTGGATGCTAACAGGATGCTGACTGCAGGCTGACTGCAGGCTGACAAGAGGCTGACTGCAGGCTGACAAGAGGCTGACTGCAGGCTAGTGTTAATTTCGTCAGCTATTTTTTTATTTAGTTTTAGTCTTAGTCCTGTGTTAAATTTCCTTTTTAGTTTTAGTCATATTTAGTCACTTTCATCCTGTTTTTATTTAGTCAAGATTTAGTCGACTAAAAGTCTGAGCATTTTAGTCTTATTTTAGTCAAAGAAAACTAATTATTTTAGTCTACTTTTTGTCAATGAAAACTGTTGAGTCTTTTTTAGTCTTCAGATTATATAGAACATTTCAGTGAAACTAGTCTAGCCAAAACCAATAATTTGTCATTTTAGTATATAAATAAATAAGATTATATCTTGTCCTTATTTGATGAAAAACACAGGTTGAATGATTAAGCAGCTTTGCAGAGAGTATCTGCTCAGGTTTGTGGTGTTTTACCAGCTGTGTTTTGGCCACATTGCTTCCCTTCTGATGAAACAATGCATTCGCTTTTTTTCTCCGCCTCATTGTAGCGAAAATGGGCCCAAATATCACATCGTTTCTTTCTCCCAAGCAGTGGTGGCTTTGGACTTTTTCGTTGTCACTCATTTTGACGGACAGGATCGTAACATTTCCGTCATAATCCATTATTATCCGTCGAGTGCACAATGTATCACTCACTCGCGCTGACGGGGGGTATTCGGTTAACGCGACCACTGCTCCCAAGCCCTGTTGTTGCCATTTTATTTTCTGTTAAATAAGGTTAGTTAGACCATGAGTTAGACCATGAGTTAGACCCATAGACTGTATATATAAAGGTTAGACCCGAGTCTTCCTGACAGTTCATATTGTGCCGCTGCCCGGTGTAATTCAAATGTACCGCCGCGCGCAGCACAGAAACAGCTACCGCAGCACCGGAATGGAACTGCTGGGAGAAAAACTGACTATCAGAGATTTAACGTTATCTTTGATAATATTTCGTCTCCTCATTTTTCGTCAACGAAAGTAAAGTGAGAGATTTTGTCATAGTTTTTATTTAGTAAACTACATTTTCGTCTCGTCACTTTTCGTCAACGATATTGCATGATGATTTCGTTACAGTTATTGTTTACTGCTGTCTCGTCATCGTCTCGTTTTCGTCATGGAAAAAAAGGTCGTTGGCGAACATATTTCGTCAGTTTTAGTCAACGAAATTAACAGGCTGACAGGAGGCTGACTGCAGGCTGACTGGAGGCTGACATGAAGCTGACAGGAGGTTGACTGGAAGCTGCATGTGAAGCTGACTCACCTTGAAGATGCCGTGCTCCAGGTCCAGTATGTGGATGTTGTTGTCTCCTCCTCCCACCACCAGACTGTTATCCTGAAACACAGAACCATCGGCCTCATACAGGGGAAGCATACTTTCACTACAGTACTATACGCAAATACAAGTCTGCAGCACAAATATTTAGAGGGAATGTTAAAAAAAATAATGCAGAATTATCAACAATTCTGACTTCATATTCTCTAGAAAAAAATAATCACATTTTGCTTCTCATACCACCGCTTAGTATTAATAAAAAAATATGAGTTCATGTTGGCATAAATGTATGGTATTGATGAGGGATTTTTGGGCGATTCTATTACATACAGTACACTCACCGGCCACTTTATTAGGTACACCTTGCTAGTACAGAGTTGGATGCCTCAATGCATTGAATTGCTGCCATGTGATTGGCTGATTAGATATTTGCGTTAACGAGCAGTTGAACGGGTGTACCTAATAATAAACTGGCCAGTGAGTGTATATAATATTTTACGCATTTTTGAGTCATTATACATATAAAATATAAATATTTCTCCATCCATCCATCCATCTTCTCCCGCTTATCCGTGGTCGGGTCGCGGGGGTAGCAGTTCCAGCAGAGAGCCCCAAACTTTCTTTTCCCTGGCCACATCAACCAGCTCTGACTGGGGGATCCCAAGGCGCTCCCAGGCCAGCGAAGAGATATCATCCCTCCACCTGGTCCTTGGTCTACCCCTTGGTCTCTTCCCAGCTGGACGTGCCTGGAACACCTCCCTAGGGAGGCGCCCAGGTGGCATCCTAACTAGGTGCCCGAACCACCTCAACTGGCTCCTTTCGACGCGAAGGAGGTTCAACTCCGAGTCCCTCCCTGATGACAGAACCTCTCACCTTATCTCTAAGGGAGACACCAGCCACCCTGCGGAGAAAACCCATCTCGGCCGCTTGTATCCGCGATCTCGTTCTTTCGGTCATGACCCATCCTTCATGACCATAGGTGAGGGTAGGAACGAAAATGGCCCGGTAGACAGAGAGCTTTGCCTTCTGGCTCAGCTCCCTTTTCGTCACAACGGTGCGGTAAAGCGACTGCAGTACCGCTCCCGCTGCTCCGATTCTCCGGCCCATCTCACGCTCCATTGTTCCCTCACTCGAGAACAAGACCCCGAGATACTTGAACTCCTTCACTTGGGTACAAGTGAAGGATATTACAAAGTACAAATATTTCTTAATAACTATATTAGGTGTGTGTTCTCACCCGGGTGTTTAGGACCATGGCGTTGATCTCCGGTATCTCTAGACTGGATCTTAGGAATAAAAACTTCAGTCAGCTCTTTGCTCACTTATTACAGCAACATATAATAATAAATATTATAATAAAATATGAGGTAATTCAAACAGAAAGAAAGCGTCTCTCACTTAAAGTTCGGTCTCTTTGTCCACAGAGGTTTCACATTCTGAAGAGACAAAATTAGAAAAACTTTAAGTGAAGTTTACTAACTGAGTATAAGCAGCAAATTCAGATTTCACAACACATCATAATATAATAAAATATAAAACAATAAATACAGTGTGTACATACAAATATATGTATATATTAAACAATAATACAATGATTATAATATCAATACAGTGTATACATATTAAAATAATAATAATACTTTTTAATAAATACAAACATTTGTTGGTCATCTTGTTATTATAAATCATTCTGATACACTTCCTTTACAAATAACTCTTTGTTCTTTGTACACTAAGATTGTACTTTATACAATAACTGGGCACCAAATCACTGTGAGGATGTATTTTAATAATACCAATAATAATGTAAATAGGGTCTGACCTTCTTGGTGAGGTCGCTCCAGCTCCAGCAGCTGATCTCTCCGTTTCCTGCGCTCAGGAGGTGACAGTCGGTGGAGAGGAGCGAGAACACAGGTCCTTCATGAGCTATAAACACACACACACACACACACACACACACACACACACACACACACACACACACACACACACACACACACACACACACACACACACACACACACACACACCACACACACACACACACACACACACACACACACACACACACACACACACACACCACACACACACACACACACACACACACACACACACACACACACACACACACACACAGTGAGAAAAGGCAGGAGTAAAGCAATGGTGACTCTTTCTCACTTTCAGAAAGTTGCCCTTAGAAGACCAAAAACTGCCATAAAATATACATATTAATATTACTCTCCACTTACTTCCGGGTTAGCTCTTATAACCAACTTTAGGCCTGATCATAAATACTTTATATCCTTTTTGAGACTTTGAAAAGGTAGTTAATTTACAAAGTGCCACTAATGTTTGTTTTTATGAAAGTAACATGTCCAACAAAAGAGCAAATCAAATAAAATATGAATATAAACATAGGCACTTAAAGTGAAAACATAAACAGGTTTATTAGAATATATACAGGGGTGTATTATTACACCTCTGCATAAAACTATCGTTTTTAGGACATATGTATTAACACTACTAACTTGGTTTTTTTCATTACTTACTAACAAACTAAAAATAACACAAAATACAATACTCAACATTAAAAGTTATTAGTCCCTAACTAGTGTGACAAATCAAAGTATACTGAGGTCTTAAAAAAAAAAATGTGTTTACAATTCTCATTAATTGTATACAATGGTAATGACAGTAAGATAACTGAACTTTTGAGCCCCATCAAATGAAACAAATAGTTAGGGTTAGGGGATATGCGTTATATCTCACCTGTGAAGGTCAGAACAGGTTTCTGACTCAGGGCTGTGGCATCTGGACTCAGAGCTGCAGACAGGCTGCAACCCAAACATAACCAATATATTAATATGATTATTAATATACATTTGGTTTAAAAGAGGCACTATTTTGCTTATTTTCAAGTTCATATCAGTATGAAGTGTCTCTACTGGGACATGTCTCCATGCTTTAATACTCAAAAAGCTCTTAATATTTCTCATAGGGCCTGTGCTGCAGCACCTCTTTTCACCCTCTGTCTGAAACCAGAGCCTGCTCTGATTGGTTAGCTGGCCAGCTCTGTAGTGATTGGTCAACCGCTTAGAGATGTCCCACTTCTTAGCCTATTACGTACAATGTTATGGAGCGCTAGCCAAAGTAAGCGTGAGTCTTACACAGTGATGTCACTATGTTACGGAAGTAAGAAAAGGAGTCCAATGGAAGCGTTGGGGGCAGGGGGGGGGGGGGGGGGGGTGTGTGGGAGAGAAACTCCCTCTGGAGGGAACACAGGGATTCGGAACACAAACTACAAGAAAGGGAAAACCTGAAAAAAGCATAATAGGGCCTCTTTAATGAGATGATCATAGTTTTGTGTGTCGGACCTGAACACGGCGATCTCGCCATAGTTGTTCCCGGCTGCCAGAAATCGTCCACAGGGAGAAAAACTCTGCGAGAACACGGACATGTGGAGGAGCTGCAACAACAAACGCACATTAAATATTCATCGTTATTAAACTTATGAAATCCTATCAGCAGCTCTGTGTTTTCTCTGCTCATTATTTCCAACATAAATCTGTCTGTTGACTTCGATCAGCCATCTATCATTTGTTGGAGGTATTACAAGCTGAAACAGCAGGATGGCAGGAAGAGTGGTCTCAGATGTACAATTGCAGTACAAGCCCACTTAGACAAAATATGAAACAATCTAAATTAATAAAAAGATAATTAAAGAAAGATAAAAGAAAAGAAAATCAAGTGTCACAAAAGTATTATTATTAGTAATATACATGTATTACTGGGCATCACACCTATCAAACGTAAAGGGTTTTTAGAAGAAGTAATATATATATATATTATTATCCAATTAATAATATTGAATGATTAAGTAATTCCAGGACAAGTGAAGACCAATACTGTGTCACATATTCAGACAAAAGACAATATACAAGTAAAGACACATTACAAAATACAGTTCAAACTCTGGTTAACATTTATACAAAACGGGTTACCAAATGGGACTTGATGTAAGGACCTTAATAAATGCTCTTATAACATGTGCTTGGTTCCATTTTAAAAAGATATATAACTTTTTAACGAATTCAATCAATAGATTCAATACCCACATTTAATAGGAGTCCCTTTACCACTAATAGAACATATTTTAACCAGTAATCCTATGCGAGCATTTTTACAAGCTAACAAGAAAACCCAACTTTAGCAGAAAACAATGGCATGTTTATTAGCTAACAAAACGTATTCTAAACACCAACGATAGTTTCGTTAAGATGAAGTTGATGTAAACGTGTTAACTTATGTAAGCTGTTTAACTAATAAGCACAAAACACACATTTTAGCGGAATTCTAAGTGGTGTTTGCCGCAAAGCCTTAACTTGTAAGACCAAGGCACACAGGTACAGCTAAGGGGATTAATTAAACTTTAAATCAGTGTGTATTAACGTATTCTAACTAATCACCATCAGATATTATCGTTATTTGCCACATTTCCAACAACAACAAAGCGCGAGTAAAGCTAAGCGCATATTTCAGTATAAATGTGAGTGAGATTTTTAAATTAAATTGAATTTCCTCCACAGTTTTAAGAACATATTAATGATAGTTTACCTCTACGGGACCCATTCTGTTCACACGGACACTTCGTGCCTTTATAACGGCTGCAAAAGGAGCAAAAAGTCGGTAATTTAAGTTTTTTTTTTTACAAAAACGATGCGAGGAGGGAACAAGATGAATGCAGTCGAGGGAATATGACGTATGCACTAACGCAAAGGATTCTGGCACATGTAGTACACATTCTAGCAGCGAGGTGTTTTTTTTATGTACAACGACAGGATAAATGTAATTCATAAATGTAGGAAAAGAAAACAATTATACTCAAAATGGATTCGATAAAAAAAACACCGTATGAAATCACTTTGTCTCAAAACATGTTTTAGTATGTATTTGATCATTTTAAATTATATTTTAGAGCAGGTTCAATTATAATTATGAATTTGTATATAAAGAAATGGCAATAAAGGAAAAAAGGAACTAGGAACTAGAATGAAAAATAAACAAAATTCTATCATAAATTTAAGATAATAAATCAATGTACATTTTATTAATAATACACTTTATATTGTTACAAATATTATTGTATTGCAAATCATCATATCTAAGGGAGGTATAGAGTAAATATAAAAACGTTATGAAGGTAGAACTATGTAAATATGTATGCTCATTTTTAGATTTGTTATACAAAATAATTACTATTTTAAACATATCAAATACAATTACACATTAATCATTGTTTTGACAATCAAAATGTATTCCCCATATACACAAGGAAGAACAAAGCTCCAGAGGATTTTTCTAATTAATGTATTTGTTGATTATTAAAACGACCTCAGAATGTCATTTGCCCCATGATGTTAATGAAGAAGTAGGCCTAGATGAAGGGGATGAAGATCTAGCGGTAGCCTGGCGCGGCTCGACTCGGTTATCCCCGGCAGCGGTGAAGCAGAGCAGCACCGAGACTCAGTGATTGTCTGTAATACAATGACCCGAATGAGCTCTGGGGTTCATTATTAAAATACAACCCAGAAACTGATTGTGAAAACCACATACTGGTTTTTTTTTGTGCGCATGATGATGCGCAGCGGTGTGCGCAGCCAGCAGCGGCAGGAAGTGTTGTCGAAGCGGCGGTAGAGAGAAGGTAGATGGGGAAAAGAGCCAAGAAGCAAAAGTCGTTGTTTGAACCGGAGGAAGAGAAAATAAATCATGCTGAATCCGTGAAATCTGCGTATTTTTGCATCTCCACGTCGTGCATCGTCCACCCGTGCGGGCGCAGAGGCCGATTGAGGGGTAAGTGTGGAGCGGAAAAAACGGCTCGAAAACTAGGCTTTCATCAATGGGTGCCGCGGTATGTTTGTCGAGATCTTTGTGTAGCTCCGGGCTAGCCTGGGGTTAGCTGAGATGCTAACCTCTCTGCGAGCGCATACATCGGCGACAGTTTGCACCCACCATCTGCTTCGTGTTATTTCAAATAAACAATAGTTATCTCGCTAGATTCTGCACGTTTGTATTTTAAGCTTCTATTTACAATATTTGTGTTTTGCACTTCCGTTTTACCTATTTTCTCATCACGGGGGGTTGCTAACTAGCCTAATGTTAATGTTAGCGCGGCCGTGTATATTTTACCTCCTATCCACCAAACTCTTTATAGAACCAAAATGCTAAAATCATTGATGTTGCTGAATATGCTATATGCACCTTGTTTTGAGAAAATAAACACACCCCAAGCCTCTGGTTGTAGCGCAGTGGGGTATCAGTTTGTGTTCGTGGGCTAAAAAGGAGATGCTAGCGCGTTAGCAAGGGGAAAATGGCTCGCTGCTCGATAGCCATTTTCCGATTAAATGGGGTCTCAGTGAAAGTGGGCTGGTGGCTGTAGGTGTTGTCCCCGCAATGCTGTGATCGCTAACACCGGGCGATTTTATTCGGTTTGACCCCCCTGTTGTTTTTGCTCCCGGATCCACGGCCGGGCTCGGGTGTCACTCCCCCGAATAAATTCGGGGAGTCGGCCTTAGAAAATGTCAGCCGTGTGTCGGAGAAGATGCCCCGCTTTTGTCCCGATAAATCCATGCCGGGGCTGAACCCGAGCAAGAAGAGACGGGCCAAGGTCAGGCCGCCCTGCTGCAGCTGGCACGGCTCTTTCTGTGTTAAATCTGCTGTAATCATATTAACAGAATGATAGTTTTTATGAGTTTATTGCCGACGCTGATTGTTGTCTATGATCAAAACAACCCATACATGTGTGAACAGACCCGGTTTATTTCTGCAAGGTGTGTGATTCCATCCGAGACACTTTTGGCACCACAAACATTGAAATACCTTTTTGTTTGTGAAGTACAGCTTTACTAGTTGTTTGTGTTGCTGTGCAAAGCAAATTCCGTTTGTTTACATTATCCGAGGAAGAAAAAAAGTTGGACGGGGAAAAGAAAGACAGGGTTTTGTGTGTGAATGAGATGCTTCATTTAAAAGCTCTTTACCAGATTACTATGGATGATTCCATGTTTATTGTCATATTCACACTAATTAAAGAGATGCAGCTGTAAGATCTCACTGATTAACAAATACATGTTAAAAAGATAAAAAATGTTCAACAGCTTATTTCTAAGGGCTTAACACAACATTTCCCCCGTAAATTCAGACATAATAACTTTCAACATATGTCCTCAAATTAACTTTGCGATTCATGGCAAGTACATATGTAAAAAAAGAAAGACATGGAAGTGAAAAATATTGGGTAATTGAAATATAGGGATAAAACATAACGTAAATATAAAACAAAATGGATTTTGTGTTAAGTAATGGCAAAGTCAATTCACTGTTATGTAAACAGGAATGTAGTAATGTGCCTGCACATACAGAGGTATACAATGTTTTGCACAACAGGAGGTTCAATTAAATGCCAATGAAGCCAGTTATCTGAACCAGCAGTTTACAGTCACACTGTCATAACAAACCAAACACTCAGATATGTATTATATTTAAAAACGTTAGTCCTCTCTCACAGGAGAGAAATGTATCGCTAATACCAGGCGATTATTATTATTTTAATATAATTACATCTGATTGAGATGCAGAATTTGTAACTTTTCTGCTAGATTATTTTGTATAATTTTGCCTTTGCTAAATATTACATTCAACTTTATTGGTGGAAGAAATGCTTGCTTACAGAAATTATCAATTGATGGGATTTAAAACATCTTCATTTTTTTTCATGACATGAATACAGAAGATATGAATCTAAACGCATTTATTAATAAAAAGATGCAAGGAAATTCAATTAGTCCTTCATGGTAAATTGTAAAGTCAGAATATCTTTTAAAAAGTAGGTTTACAGCTCCAAAGCCTAATTTCTACAATCTATGGCACTTCATTTATACTTTATTTATTCACAATCGGAAAGTGAAAACTAGTGGAGGTATACATTTTAGGAGGTATACAGAAGATATTTGACTGTAAGAGGCATTCCAACTTTTTGTTTTTGTTTAGTTGAAAGCATTAGGCAAAAACGTGTTGCATAATTATTCAAGTTTCTTTACATGTTTACTCCAAATAAAAAAACTGGAGAGGCTTAAAATACACAAACCTGCAAAAAAAGTAAATAACTGGTAACTAGTATATCTGAAATAAAGTTCAAAATTGTGCAGATTTCTTTGAATTTTATACAAGATTTCTACCCACTTTTTTTCGACGATAATCAGAATCATTTTCTTATTCATTTGGATGTATAATCATCACAGCAGCACAATAATCAGGATGTACAGGAAACATACAATTAACCATTAATCCAAGATATATATGCAGAATGCTATGTGCACAAAGGTCAGGGTTTAACCCGAATTATTACCTCTATTATACCTAGATTAAATAATCAATTGCTTGAATAATTGATTAATTAATTGATAATGGAAAACAAATCAGACATATTTAAAACCTCGCCAATCTTTGAGGTTATTGAAGAAATAATCAGCTCTGTTTTTACCTAATAATGTATTAAACCATACGACAAATGATTTTAAACATTTCTATTAAGATAATAATGTTTTGCTTATTAATTTAGCTCATCACATCAGTAATGGTGGTCAACGAGACAGGGTTAGGGTTTTCTAAAGCACTTAAAGAGCCTGTGACAGCCTCCCAACAACTGTTGTGCAATGAAATATTGGGCTACTAGTCATCTCGAACAGTCATCTTAAAAAAGAAAAAGCGATACCGTTCTGATAAATATCAATAATTTCGAACATCGCGGGGAAATTCCTTCGACTCATTTTGAAGTTTTGGGGGAAGCCGGAAGTGACGTCAATGCGGGAACGCTTCGAGAGCCAAACACGGACAAAGTGTGTTGTCATGCGTAGAAATGGTGAATTACTGAGTTTAGGCACGTTAATAACGTTTTAATGAAGTTGACTACAGTATATTCATATTTGTCAGTGCTTTCATGTCAATTCGGCGACATAAACATAAATGATCGTGGTGAAGATGATGATTACATTAGGATTAAAATCGGTAGTGAGAGCTGCTGAATTTCCTCCCGTCGGATGTGATATCAAAACAAATCGATTATTTTTGTAGTTATAAACTCAAGTGGATGAAACTACATATTAGTGCTTTCATGTAAATTCGGCGAACATATGATACATTAAATGATCGGGAGGATGATGATTAAAAATCGTTTGTTTGAGCCGGTCTGCATTTCCTGATGAGAAAACAAACCGATGCTTTTTGTAGTTGTAGTACACCAACATGGATTAAACGTGTTTTTTTTTTTTTACCACAATGTTGGGGAAATTAATGGATAAAATGCACGGATTATGATTATTATTATTATTATTCCCACTCCGATCGGGACACTAGGTCCACCGTTTCCCCGCAGCGAGGCTCCCCCCGTTGACAGTTTACGTGGGCTAAGCTGGGTGCACTGGCGGACTGGCCATCGGGACGAATCCCGATGGCCGGTACCAAAGTGGGCCGGGCGGATAAGTCACTAGCACATCCCCCACTCCCCCCGTTGACAATTTACTAGCGGTACCGAAGTGGGCCGGTCGAGAGTCCCGGGCTGATTTTTAGTCCCATTCCACCACTGGCTACATGACCGTATGGTCGCCCATATTGACGCACCTCATTCCTAAACTTCTAACAGATAAAACATAAACCGATCCTTCAGCCTCATATGAGCTCTTAGACACGTTCAAAATTAACCTGTCATCGCTGTCTGAGCTTGCTGCTGTGTGCGCCATCGTGCGTTTACATGCAGAAGCTGGTATCCTGAACGGTGCAGCTGGAGCGCTGTGCCCGCAATGACGTCACATATCATTTGGCGGGACTTGAAGACTCCCCGAGAAGATCCAGAAAATGGTCAACATTGAAGGGCAGATTAATGGTTATCAAAGTACAAATATCCCAAATCAGTTCAGTAACGGTTTCAAGGCGACAATATTTACTCAGATTGATGAGTTTGGATGATGGGGGAAACTCGTGTCACGGGCTCTTTAAGTGGCTAATTTAGGGTTACGCTATTTTTCTACAGTTCTAAGGTTTTCTGAATAGCTTGAGATGGTTTTATTGGTGGGAAATTGACCACTGTTCATTTAAAATGAGGGCTGCAACTAATCATCAGTCTTTCCCCTATCATTTCCCCGCCAACGGAGCCCCCCCTGAAATTCAAGGTTTAAAAAAAAAAAAAAAAAAAAATATTTATTGCACCAAATTGCAACTAATCTATCTACTGTCACTCTTCACATTGAACATGTGCTCTTTTATTAAATAAACTAAACCCTTTCATTTTAAGTTATGAGTTTAATTTTTTTTTACCCTAATTCAAAACCTTTATTTATCCAGGTAAAATCCCATTGAGATCAATGATCTCTTTTTCAAGGGAGACCTGCAAAAGAAACACCGATGCACTAATCAATAACAATAATCCACAGCTCCTCTCTCTGCTCCAGAAGATTTAAAAAAAAAAAAAATATCCCAAAGATTGTTTAGGGACATCTCTACAGCATCACCATACTTGAATACTCTACCACCTCAATTTCAGTGTTGCGTTATCTCTTCATCTTTTTCTATTTCAAATAGAGAAAAGGTCGTCTCCTGCCAATTTAATCCTCTCTTACATCTGTTTTTGTCCTCCCCTCTCTAACTCTTCTATGTCTCCAAATATGTATATTTAGTTTTTTCCATGCTGCTTTTTTGCTTGTTATAACAAAGTTTCAAACTGAAATGCAAATGGTTGCCTCTTTAAATTACACACACATAAACGATGCATACACGTTTTAAAATTTGAATAGAATATGCGAGCTGGTTTCTCCAAAATGACATTCCCCACCTTTACATAATATATTTGGCTAAAAATAATTTTAGAAAGTGATTTAAAATAATTAGGGCTGTCAGTCGATTAAAATATTTAATCGCGATTAATCGCATGATTGTCCATAGTTAATCGTGATTAATCGCAACTTTTTGATCTGTTCTAAATGTACCTTAGAGGGATATTTTTCAAGTTTGTAATACTCTTATCAACATATGAGTGGACAAATATGCTTTATGCTAATGTTTATTATCATTTGAACAATGACAAATATTCTCATGAATATTAAACACAACAACCTGAACATTACAAATATTCGCCTCAATTCAACCTGGAACCTCTCTCATACAATAATACAATACAAATGGTGTGTGTGCGTGTGTGTGATCGTTGGAGCTATGTGCAGCTCAAGGCATATGCTCGAACGGGAGCTGCCTGGACGCTGCAATCATGTTGCGCGCACTATCCGTGCTGAGTGTGCAGAGTCAGACCTCTCCTACAATGTCCCGCTGTCTGGCTTCCTGCATAAATTCAAGTGCTCGGCGAAATGTCGCTCTGTTTTCATTGAAACAGCTCCTTATATCCGTTAGCGCAGCTAGTTAGCACCAGATGCTACAGCAAGCCCCGTACTCTTTATACTGTCAACAGAGGTGTGTCCTGTTGTGAAAAACCAAATGACTTTTTCCACAAGCAACAAATCAAATCCTTAAGAAATCAGAGGAAGTTGTTGTGATGTTGAAATAACCACATTTATCTGTGACTGTTATGATAATAAATATAACTATTTTATATTACCAAAGGAAAACATAAACTAAATGTAAACAACAATTGTCTTATATTATAAAATCATGACACATTAACATATTTTACAGATTGAAAGGTTTAACAATAGAAGGATACAAAAATGAGTAGAATCTGTTGTCTGAAATCTTACTCGGGCTACAATTAGACTGTTTACATATTTTGTTGTGTATGTATGTGTATACAAATAAATACCAATATATTTAAAGGATATCAAAGAGCAATACAAATGTACTATTTGCTTGGTAAAGAACTGGCACTTATCAAAATGGTTATTAAATATTAAAATCTTAAATACTGGATGCCTGACAGTTACAGCATTGCATTGTGGTAAAAGTGGATAAATACAAGATTTTATTAATTTAAGTAACCTTCCATTTTCTTATTCTTGTCCCTACAGTGATACCTCATTGGCGGGTGTGACCCCTGCCGGCCCGCCACCTCCCAAGGTGGGCCCCGATTGGCTGGACCTGCCCTGGGGAAGCAATCGGCACCCTCAGCTGAAGAGCTAAGCCCCGCAGTTTCCTCCCCCATCCCCCCTCCGTCACTGTTCATTTCTTTGATGTGAACTGTGAATCCCTCCGTCCTGTTTGCTTTAGAGTACTATGGCAATGCATGATATGAGTCGTGCCAAGGGTTTCCCCTGTAAAGAGTGTGATATGGTTTGTCCGAGTACTCCAAGTCTTCTAGAACATATGAAAGCACATTATCAGCAAGAAGAAAACGGACGTTTTGAGTGTGAACAGTGTGGGCGAGTTTACAAGCACGCAGCTAGCCTAGCCAATCATAAAAAATCTCACGAAGTGGGTTCATTCCAGTGTCCAGTTTGTACGCGTACGCTGCCCAACGCGGTAGCTTTGAAAAACCACCTACGTATCCATACTTTGTCCCCCAGTAGTGCACACGCAGAAGAAGAGAGTGAAGAAGTTCCCGAAGAAACGGGCCACGACGAGAGGGACTACGGTCTCGCCCAAGACCTCTCAGACGGGTTTGGGCGCTCACATTTGAACAATAGTGGTATGGGACATAGTGTCCTACAAGGCCACGAGACAGACAACCACGCTAAAAAAGGTTCTCCCGAGCACGACAACGCTTGGGACAGACCATTCAAGTGTGATCAGTGCGAGAGAACCTACCGGCATCACGGTAGCCTGGTGAACCACAAGAAGTGTCATCAGCAAGGAACTTTTAAGTGCTCTGTGTGTTTTAAACAATTTAGCAACCTGGCTGCCCTAAACAGCCACGAGAGAACTCATTCGAAGTTCAAGACCCCTGGAGCCTCAATGGTGAGCAGCAGCAGCAGCCTCCACGACTCACGCAGCAGTGGCACCCAGTCGTCTCAGAGCAACGACACTGCCTCGTGCTTTTGCCACCTGTGCCAGATAGCGCTGCCAAATAAGACAGACTTTCAGGAGCACATACTGCTACACAACGCAGCCTCGCCCTCCCTTGGTCTGCCGCGCAATTTCCCAGGAATCATGGCCCACAATCTGAGTGCGGTTCGATCCCCAGCATACACCCCTGCGCTGGGTGACCCTCTGCCCCTGCCACCCCTGCCCACTGACAAAAGAGGCCCCTATGACCCCATTATGGGCCCTCCAGTCAACAATCCCATCTACACATGCGCATATTGTGGCGCAGGACATCCAGATCTGGAGACCTTAAAAGTCCACTATCTGACCCATGACCCTAACCCTGCCTCTCACGGCCAGGAAAGCTCCATTCTCAGCTCTGGATCGCAGGGCTCAGTGTCCTCTCCCTCCGGAGGCCGTGTGCCCCAGGCCAATTCTCCAGATAATGGAGAGCGACGCTTCAAGTGTGGAGAGTGTGACAAAAGCTACCGGCATGCAGGAAGCTTGGTCAACCACAAGCGCTGCCATCAGACGGGCCACTACCAATGCACAATCTGCTGTAAGCAGTACCCCCACCTGGCAGCGCTACACAGCCACCTACGAAGCCACAAGGGGCGTTCTGGCAACACGTCTTTAAATAATGATGGCAGTGACTGGCTGTCTCCAGAGCCGCTAACCCTGGACTCCCAGCAGAGCTACGTCCAGGAAGGCAGCGGCGCCACCACTCCAATTTCCCTGCCAGGGAATCTTGGTGATGCGGCCCACTTTGTACAAGATGGTGGCCATAGCAGTGGGTTGGACTCTCTTGAGTTTCACGATCGCTTTGATGGTAGCTCACTTTCCCAGAGCAACTCTGCTCACCGCCAGGCTGACAGACATGTGTGCGCCGACTGCGGTGAGATGTATGGAGATGTATCTGGCATCAAGTCGCACATGTGTCCTCGTCGTGGCCAGCAGCCTCAACAGCAGCAAGGGAACATGTCAAACGGTTTCATGGGAAACATGAACTACGACAGCTCCAGTGCAACCTCGCTGCCTGCTGGAAGCTCCAGCAGCCTGAAAGAAGGCAGCAGCCAGCGACAATATTCCCAGAGCGGAGGCAAGAGAATGGGAAGCAATGACAAAGATGATGACGATGATGGAGAAGTGTATCAGTGTTCGGTGTGTGGCAATCACTACGCCAGCCTCCGAGCCCTCAGGAGCCACCTGCGTAGCCATGCGAATAACCCAACAGGGCCCGGCCCTTCCTCCCAGGAGCAGGAGTGGAGAATGATCTGCTCCACTTGTGGCCAGAGCTTCTCAAGGAAGCAAGACCTCCTGAATCACCAGTTAGTCCATGGCCCCCAAAGGCCTGATGGCCAGCAACAGAGTATTGTAGGCAGCTCGGCTAATGGCAATGACAAGATGGACGGACGCAACCATATTTGTGTTGACTGTGGCATGTTTTTTGCCGACCGCCACCATCTGATCACGCACCTGTGTCCTGGTAAGAATAGGTCTAGCTCCCTGAGCAAGCAGGGTCTGAATGGAGCCAAAGGAATATCCGGAGGAGAAGGTGTCGCTGGTGGAGGGGTTGCTGGTGGAAGCCGTGAGGTTGGTGGCGATGGACGTAGGCCTATGGTGGACCAAAGTGACAAGCCCCATAAGTGCGACCAATGCGGGCGAGGATACAGACACCCCTGCTCACTCCTTAACCACAAGAAGTCACACAAGACGGGGGTTTTCCGCTGCTTGGTGTGCCAGAAACGCTACTACAATCTGCTGGCTCTCAAGAATCACCAAAGGACCCACTTTGATCTAAAGAGGTAGGTCCCAGATTCTGTAACTTTTTGTTTTATATAGATGTTTGAAAGTTGGCTGGTGCAGTTTATGTTAAAGATAACATTTGTGCCAGATTCCGAAGACTTTGGTTTGATATGCACATGAGTTCTCATGACCAGAACATGTTATATATTGCACATGATAGGGCTGCTCGATTATGGCAAAAATCATAATCTCGATTTTTTTGGGTCTATAATTGATATCACGATTATTAAAAACGATTATCCATTTTACTTTGAAAACATCAATTTATTGGAGAATTTTTTTTTGAACAGTATGTTTTTAACAGTTGATTACCCTGAACTTTAAGTATAACTCAACTGAAAAACCAATAATTAAATTTTTTTTATAATAATAAAAAATAATCCTTTTATTTCGATTACGTTGTTTTCGTAATGTGTTTCCAAACATGTTGCAAGTAAGTTGATCATAATAACATTATCCCCAAAGTATTTCTAATAAGGAATAGCCTTCCCAAGTGTCATGTTTAATACCACCATCCCCCCTGATATTAGTCATAGATTTTAATGTATTTACTGAGTTTTCTACATCTCTGCTCATCCTTGCTGCAGGCACAAGTGTGAAGAATGTGGAAAGGCTTTCAAGATCCAAAAGCAGCTGATCAACCACCTTCGTCTCCACGAGGAGCACCGAGCCAAAGGTCTTGTTCGGACTGGCCCCAACAGTTCTCGCTTCCAGCAGCCTGGGACATCTCAAATGCAGAATGTGAGAGGAGAATCATCAAAGGCCCAGCCGATGGCCGTGAAGTACAGCCAGCAAGGGTTCAAGAAACCCTACTCTTCAGCTGGAACTTCAAGGCCCCAGAAGTTTGATCCATCTGAGACTGGACGTCGGCCTTTTTCATGCGAAGAATGTGGCAAGACATACCGACATGCCGGCAGCCTGGCCAATCACAAAAACCTTCACAAAATTGGGGAGTACCACTGCAACGTTTGCAACTCCACATACCCCAACAGACTGGCAATGAAAAACCATCTACGTCTCCACTTTGCCCAGAAGAAGCACAACTGCCAAGAGTGCGGCAAGGGCTTCCGTACCCAGAGGCAGCTAGCTACCCACACTACAGCTGGCCTGTGCAAAGGGCCGCAGGGCCCCGGGGTCCAGATGGATTTTGAGTGCGATGGCTGCTGCGAAGGCTTTGCCACGGCCGATGAGCTTGCAGCCCACGACTGCCCGGCCCAGCACCTGCCTTCATCCTCCTCAAGCAACACCCCCAATATCAGCTTGGAGAGAAGTTCTGTGGATCTGGACTCTGACGAGAGACCCTACGCCTGTGACCTGTGCAGCTGTGCCTACAAACATGCAAGCTCATTGCTGAACCACAAGCACACCCACAAGACGGGCAACTTCCGTTGCAATTTCTGCGACAAGCCCTACACTAACTATATGGCCCTGCGCAACCATATGCGCATCCACACGCAGCGTAAGAAGCACATCTGCCACACGTGTGGGAAAGCCTTCCGGCTTGCCAGGTTCCTCCGAAACCACCAGAAGGTCCACGAGGAGGGTGCTACCCCCTTTGGCTGCCCCACCTGTGGGAAGAGTTTCCAGGGGAGATCCGGCCTGGCCAGGCACCGCTGCGGGGACAACCAGGTAGGCATGGAAATCAGGAAGAAGGCCACTGCGACCCCAGGAGAGGGCGAGGAGTGTCGGTACACGTGAGTTCTCGTTAGTTGTTTGTGATTATACAAAGTTGGCCCAAAAAATAGTGAAGATAAATTTAGGTCTCTACGTGTCTATTACAGGTATATGATCTCCAATCCGGCTTCCTTGGGACCATACGCGTGCCGGAATTCGGATTTTTCTGAAGTTTGGACAAATTGAATTAGTGGAGAGACCAGATAAGTCAACCCCGTTTGCTTTCAGTTAGCATATCACACACTTTAGTTTTTAAGGCTGCCTTCATGTTTAGATGTTTTGATTTCATGCTTTGCTTTACTTAGCCAACCTTAACACAGATTTGCTTTTTAAGTATTTTGTGTGTAGCATATTAGCAACATTTAGGTATTGATGTTTGTTCCTTGCTCTTGTAATGATTTTGATTGTAGTCTTTGATTTGTTTGTTTGTTTTCTTTAGGTAGTCTAATAATACTGGCCAGTTATTAGACTAGAACATGCAGTTTTTGATGGGACACTTGCATTTTGATGTCTGGCAAATAAAAGTCAGAGGATAGATTAGGAAGTATTTGGAGCTAGCTGCACTGCACACGTCAGGGGTTATTCGTTATTACAGGCAGACATGGTAGAGGTTCTTTGGCATTGTTGATGGATCTCTCATCATTATATACAGAAAAGAGTGATTACCCAAAAGACGGCTGTGACAGAAGGTTTATTAAATTGTTCCCATATGTGAAAGAAGCTTGCGTCCATTTGTGCAGTGCAGGGAGCAGCAGATACTTCCCAGTCCCCCACATGAATCCCAGTTGTTTGTCCATAGTTGTCCCCCCATGCCCCTCCCTCCCTCCCTCCCTATCATCTGTGTAGAAATCATAACTTTAGATGGTACACCACTTTGTAGTAGTCTTCTTTCTTTGACAGCTTTAAGCCGGATTTCAGATCATATACCTGTATGAACAACATCTTAGATGATGGGTTGTCAAAATATTTCAATAATTCTAAGAAGAAGTGGTAACCAGAGTTAAATTTGGATAGAATTTTGTAAGCGGACTATCATTTTCAGTTTCTAATCTCCCCTTTCTCTTACCCTCTGTCTCATCCCCATGTTTGTCCTAATTTGTCTCTGCACAGGTGTGATCAATGCGGACGCTCCTACCGCCACGCCAGCTCCCTCCTCAACCACAAGAACACCCACACAGTCGGCATCTATCACTGCGCCGTGTGCCTCAAGACCTACTCCAACCTGCTTGCCCTGAAGAACCACCGTCGTATCCACTCAGAGATACGGCGCCACCAATGCCAAGACTGCGGAAAGGCATTCCGCGTTTCCTCCCAGCTCTACAACCATCGACGCGTCCACCAAAAGCAGCGGGAGCTCACCTGCCGGTCCTGCCAAAGATCCTTCCCCACGCAGGCCAGCTTCAGCCTCCACATGGAGATCACCCATGGCCAGACGCCGCAGCCCCAGCAGCCCAGACCCCAGCAGCCTCGGCCGGGGGGCTCCAAGGAGCTGGGCTGGGGGTCAGGCCTGGACCTCACGTTGATGCAAGAGCAAGGACTGCACCCTAGCAGCATTGCCAAAGCCCGCAGCCGTGGTGGTCACAGCGAGGTCCTCAAGCCCCACGTCTGCGATCAGTGTGGCCGCTCTTACCGCCACGCCAGCTCCCTACTCAACCACAAGAACAGCCACAAGACCGGGACCTACTTCTGCAACTCCTGCCAGAAGGAGTTCCCCAACCTGATGTCCCTCAAGAACCACCGCCGGATCCACACCGAGCCCAAACGCTACCAGTGTCCCGACTGCGGGAAGTCCTTCCGTGTCTCCACCCAACTCATCTGCCACCGCCGCATCCACACCAAGGAGAAGCCGTTCTCCTGCCAGCAGTGCGACAAGCACTTCTCCTCCAAGTCCAACCTGAGGCACCACATGAAGGTGCACTGGAACGGATCCACGGCGCCCCCTCCCATGGCCATGGGTGCGCCCAACTTCCTGGGTATGCCCGGCGGCCCCTTCATATAATATGGGATCAGGGAAGGATGGGAGTCAGGGCGGGGCGGGCGGGGGATGGGGTAGCAGGTGCTTTGAAGTCACATGCCAAGGTTTTTTCCATGTGCGGCCGTAGTGTGTGCGTGCGTGTGTGTGTGTGTGTGTGTGAAGGACAGGTCCTGCATGACTGAACATACACGTAAAGCAGAGCGCAAAATGGACGCTTGTGCGCACACACACAGAGAACTCAAAACGGAGGACATGCACACACTCGTTTCTAACCTTTCTTGCGCCAATGCTTCCTTGGCGGATGCTCCCACAAGGCCCTGTTTGTAGAACTGTCCCACGCAGACTGACAGACAGACATGATGTAGTTTCATAGACTTTACTACACCTGCCTGCATGTTGCCCCATACTGCCTGGGGAGGGGTTTAACCTTTCTCCGGAGCACCTGCAGGGACTTTTCTGAAAGCCCGGCTCGTAGAGACTGACGAGTCCTGTGTTTGTGACTGTTGAGGAAGTCTGATGCGTGCTCATTTCAACCCCAGGAGCTCATTGGTCCTGTGTTTGCAGTTTCTCTGTTTCCCGCCTCCATCCCTGTTCTGACGATGTTCATAGTAAGTTTTGCGTGGCCTTTGTCACAGCGTTTTTAAAACCGTATTCAGACGGAGTCTGTCTACACAGTGTTTTTATTTAAGACCAACATGTAGGTAAAGTGGAGACTTTTGGTTTGTTTTTGCTTTTTTTTGTACCTGGATGGTTTTGACGAGAGGAAACAATGACTTGTGGGAGCTTTTAGGACCAGTAGATTGAATGGTTGGGTTTAAATGTGTGTTTCTGTGTGTTTAGCACCAAGATGAGCTTCTTAACTTTGTAACTTCCTAAAGCCTTGTTCCCACTAACAGATCCAGCAGCAGCAGTGTGTCGCACCTTTTTAGTCTAAAACCCGCAGGCGTGTTCAGCGGTAAACGGGTCATTTTAAAAATACTGTATGTCAATAGCACACAAGATTATTTCCTGTCCAATACATTTCATTTTCATTATTGTCAATTTAGTTGGAAAGTAAAGTTTTACAGATGTTTTTTTTTTTTTTTAATCAAATCTATTTGATTTGACAGCCCTATTGAAGAGGAAGGGCGATTTGGTTGAAAGCCCCAGCAAAGGGCTAGTAAGCCCACCCCTAAGTGGGGATATTTTTGCCCAAATCTTTTGAAGTTCCAGAATAAACACTGAGGCGTGATTGGGTTGGTTTGTTCACTTATGGTTTGCTTGTTAAAGTTGAATCGTAGAGAACTGTCAACCAACGATTGGTTTGTTTTATATGTCGGAAAACTCCTAAGGCTTGGACAAAACAATCAGTCCATGTGCTTTTGACGTTAAGAAAGTAAGTCGACCCTGAGTTTGGATAGTTTCAGGAATGCATTTTAAGTCCTTGTGTTAGATCTACATTTACGAACAAATGTTAACGTGTCATTTTATTTGTTATCGTATTGGTTCTCTAGTGTTGCCTTCAACTACAAAGTTCATAAGAGCTACGAGTTTCTGCTCGGTAAATGAGCTTTGAATTATGCGGAACAAAAATGAATACAATTATTTAAGACCCTTCAAAACATAGAACAATATTTTGGCTGTTCTTTTTTTTTTTTAACAAGCAAATATTTTCAGTCCACGTTTTCTTCATTCACTTTTGCATTAAAACTAAAATGATGGCGTTTCTCACCTCACGCTCGCTGTGTGTGAATCTGTGTGTGAACGTGGCTGCAGGGTTACAGGACAAAGGAAAGAAAGTCAAACACACAAATTGACGGTGTATATTGTCGGGCCTGTATTGTAATCGTGCTTTCTGTATTATCTGCGGGAACTCTTTTGGAAGAAGGAAAAAGACGACAGATCATTGTAATAATGCATTTATTTATATTATTATTATTAACACTTGTAATGGACGGCGCTAGTCTTTAGGATGTGTGAGTTTAGAGCTGTGTTGATGTAAACCCCCCCCCCATCTCTCTTACCCACAATCCCTTCTGTTCAGTGGAGAAGATTTAAACACTATGTGTAAACAATGGAAAGTGTTTTCTTGCCTTTTACCAAGTGATGTTGTGACGGTGGAGACTTCCCATCATCCATCTCTTCCATATTTATCTCTCCACCTACTTCCTGTTTCACAAAAATCAAGCTCACATGGCAAAGGGACGCCTTAGTGATTCTCCTCCATCATTTGAACCTTTTTTATGATAACCTCTTGTATTTATTGGTGTTTATATTTTATTTTTCTCCTTTTTGTATTTAATTGCATTATTTGGAAAGCCTCTGTGTGCGTTTTTTTTTTTAAAGAACACAACTTGTCAGCGTATTCAGGAGCACTGGTGCTAGTTTAAAAAAAAAGAAGTTAAAAGCCGTGCAGTGACCGTCAAGTGCTGTAGGAGTCGATGTGATCTAGAAACACAGAAATTATAATAACTGTACATTTTCACATCTTCCTGTTCTGAGTAGACCCATTTCAGCTAGTTTTAGAGAGAAGAAGAAAAAATATTTGCTTTGGGACAACTATAACTAGGGATGCTCCGATCGCCGGAATCAGTATCGGCCGATCCGATCGAGTGGGTGGGGCCTATGGGGATCTTCCATTTAAAGTGATGTTTAAAACTCAGTGAATGCTCATTCACTGGCGCTTCCACAAACAACTACCACCATAATTATTACATTGAAATGAAGTACATTATTCAAGTTTATATTAACTTTGGATAATAACACGGTAGAAATGAGTGGAAGCGCTCTCTTTTCCTCTCCCCGCGCTCCCTCCCCTGACAGCCCGTCAGTATCCGTCTCATCTCACTGATCCAGTAATGAGTGACCCGACAGTGAAGAATAAACATATTTATAACTAGTGTAGCTTGTTCCAGAGGTAGATAAAATAGTTAAGTGTGTTAGGTCTAACTCTTGTGTGTTTCGCTCCGCTCACCGGTCCGGCGGGCGGAGCTGCAGGATTTCTGCTTCACACACGTTGCATACCGCTATTTTACTGTCTTTTTCGGACACCTTAAAATACTGACAGACCGGTGAAGTCATTTTGGCGAGCTTGTTTAGCCGCGCACAGAGAAAAGTGTCATGTATTTTACGTCATGTGATCGGCTCTCCCGATCGGCATTTATAGAGAGCACCGATCGATCGGCAGAGAGTGAATATCGGCCGATCGATCTGAGCATCCCTAACTATAACCCACTTTTTTGTTTCCATGCATATATATGTAATGCTTACTATACACTTTTATAAACTATGTTTTGATAATTCATTTCTTAACAGAAAAAACTTGTCCATATACTATAACCCTTACTGCTGAGTACTGAAAATAAATAGTTGAAAAACCTAGCGTGCGTCATCGTGTTCAATAGTTCTGCTAAACACAGGTTAATGTTAGGAACACTTTATATAGCCTGCTTTCCATACCGAAATATTTCATTTACATTTTAAACCTTTGACTTCATACAGAGTTTAAAAACTGTTTTCTAATATTAATATGGATGTTATGATTATAAAAACGGTACCAATCTGCATTGCTCTCGATATATGGTGGAAATAAAGTACAACAGTTATCATTTATATTTGATCTCTGCACTGACTCAACACCAAATACAAAAAGCCAAACTCTGAAACCGTTTGCCTTGTTTTGATATTCTATTGTTTATTGTTAAACCTGAAATTACGGGGGCTGACAGATGTAAATGCGTAACAATGGCCCAAAGTATTTCCATTGGGAGAAACGGGCTGCATTCAAAAAAAAAAAAAAATATGGAAATACAAAAACACAAATGTGCCAAAACACATACAAATTAAGAAACACCTTCACCAACTGGACTCTAGATGCGCAGCCTTTTTTTTTTAAACACTGCAATTTAAAGGGGACCTATCATGCAAAATGCACTTTTGTACGTCTTTTATACATGAATGTGTCCCCGGTGTGTCAGGGAACTCACCAAGTGTCAGAAAACTCAACCCTGTCTCTTTTCCTCCATACTCAAATCTCTAAAAACGGGGCTGCAACGGATCTGATACAGACTGATCCAGATTTGAAAGTTATCTGACGTCAGGAACGAGGAGCTCCGCCTATATGGCCAACTCTCCACCTATCAGGAGGAGACGGCCATTGCCGTTCGAAAGGGCCGGAGACGCTGTAGTACATATGCCAGGCCTGTAGGTGGCGCTGTAGTCTGCCACAAAAGCAGCGAAGAAGACTTCTCACAGATTCAGCCCTTGCAAAAACAGGGCTAAAAAATAGCAAATAGAGCGAAATGAGGCATGGTTAAAATGCATGATCTGTTTGGTATTTTGAAAAAAAAACTGCAGACATGCTTTATATAGGTATGGCCCTACAATATATTATTCAAATATAGCATGATAGGTCCACTTTAAATAAACACTGCAAGAAGCTTAAAGCACAACAGAAATGGGGACACACAGCTGGGACCGGAGCACATGTTGACGATAGAGGAGGATAAAGTTGGCCAAATGTTAGTGTGGGCAGTTAGTCTGTTTCATAACTCAGTATTGTCAGTATTTGTGAAATGACTATAATAACTTTATATAACTTTATAATCACCGAACGTCAACAATTCTCCAGTCCCTGCTGTCTGCGTCACTTTAATACAAACTGGAAAATTACCAGTTAAAATGGTATTAAATTTGACTTTGTTACGTTAAAGGGGTTTATATTATATATATATTTAATATTAGAGGAAAATATTCTGTTTCTCTTTCTGTATTTGGTACGTGCGGGAATACATTGTATTCTTTATTTCTACCACAAACGGTAACTTTGTACATTTTTGGAAATCAGAACCAAAATGTGTTATTTATAAAATGTTTCTCTTTTTTTAAAGAAATGTAGGTTCTTTATTGAGATTTTAAAATAATAATTTTAAAGATGCCCATAATCACTTTCTGATGTGTTATAAGGAATTAACATCACGGTTTCCAGCAGAAAGCAGTGATATGTTTCTGAACCAAACTCCATCCTCTCTGTGCATGTTTTCATTGTGTCACAGGGGCTTTTTGGGATTAAAGTCTGTGTTTGAGAAAGGCATGAACATGTTCAATTATCAACAGCTAATTATAAATGTTTATATTCAACAAAAGAAACAAAACAAAAAAGCAGATCCAACTGCTGCTGGCACAAAGTGATGTTGCTAATTAGATTTTTTGTTTTGTTTAAGGTGCTGATCCTTTGGATTATGTAATGTGGAGTGTGTAATGTGATTGGACAATGAATGAATCCTTTCGTCACGCAGCTCAGATCCACTAAAGAAAACAAATAATGTGTTCGTATTAACGGGAACGTTCATTAATGTTCAACAAGCCAACGTCTTTGTTTTTGTCAAGTCAAAAAATAATTGAATAATAAAGAAAAATGCCACATCGTAAACATTTATATTAAAATATGCTGAAAAAGTAATAGTATAGTATGTCGAAATATCTTTTAAAAACGTATAGGTATTAAAAAAAATCATAATGTACTGTGTTGAAAATATCATGAAAAAAGTACAGTACTATATCGTAAAAAATATAAAACAGTAATACTTTATTTTAAAAATATTTAAAAAAAGTCATGGTATAGTATGTCAAAAATATATCATATTTTAGTATGTCAAAAATAGGAAAACATTTCATATTAAGTGTGTAAAAAAGGAGTCCTAGTATAGTATGTCAAAATAATGTGAAATACAAATAATAGGACAGTATGTCGCAAAAGTCATAGTTTAATATGTGGAAAAATATGAACAGACTAGAAATATTTTTTTTAAGTACATAAAAAGTCACAGCATAGTAAGTCGTAGAAAGTCCCAAGAAGTCCTAGTATATATATCATGTCATAAAAAAATATTATTCTATTATATTCCAAAAATATAAGAATTACATTTTAAAAAGTATAGTTTGTCATAATAAATTGCACATAAACAAAATCTTAGTATAGTAAGTCATAAAAAAGGCAAAGAAAGGTATATTGAAAATACATTGAATAGAAAAGTCATTTAAAGTCCTAGAATAGTATTTGGTAAAACAATAGCGTAGCATAACAGCATAGTAATAGTATAGTATGTCATGAAAAATGTCACATAATAGTGTGTTGTAAAAAAGTCATAGCATAGAACGTTGTTAAAATACTCAGTAAACTCTGTTCAGTTGTTGAAGAAAAGTCATAGTATGCCATATAAAATATAAATTAAATTCACAGTACATAGATTTGTATCTTGTACCAAAGTCATAGTATATTAGGTCATGCGAACGGTCTTAAGAGTCCTAGAATAGTAAGTTCATAAAAGAGTAGAATATCTTATTAAAATAGTAAATAAAAAAAGTCATAGGTAGCACACTAAAAAGGTTATAGATATATATATTTAAAAACAAATAAAAAAATGTAACTACTGTGTGTCATGAAAAATGTAAAAGTCATAATAAAAAGTCATAGTAGCCTATAGTTTAAAAAAAGAATTAGAGTTGGTAATCTGAACTAAATCTTTAAACACAGAAGACCTTTGGGGTTCGGTGGTTGTTTATAGTCTGATACTAAAGTCCCCTGTCTGTGTCCTCTCAGATCTGAGTCCGGTGGGTTCCTCCTCCCGGACCTTCGCCTGCAACCAGTGTGGCCGCTCTTACCGCCACGCCAGCTCCCTACTCAACCACAAGAACAGCCACAAGACCGGGACCTACTTCTGCAACTCCTGCCAGAAGGAGTTCCCCAACCTGATGTCCCTCAAGAACCACAGCCGGATCCACACCGAGCCCAAACGCTACCAGTGTCCCGACTGTGGGAAGTCCTTCCGCGTGTCCACGGCGCTCGTCTCCCACTGTCGCATCCACACCAAGGAGAAGCCGTTCTCCTGCCAGCAGTGCGACAAGCTCTTCTCGTCTCGGGCAAACCTGCGGCACCACATGAAGGTGCACTGGAGGGGGCCGCAGCTGTCCCGTAGGCCATCCGCCTTCCTCAGCGTCCCCTCCAGACCGTTCATCTAGACCTCCAATACATTTAGGGAAACACATTTAAAACTTCTAAATATCGTGCTGCAAGAATGAGTCCTAAAACCCTAACATTAGTTAGCATTTTAGCACTAGATATTCCCTCGTCCGGAAGTCAATGGTTTGTTGAATGAGTTTTTGTTTAGAGGTTGAAATAAGGTTGGTGGTTAACAGACTTTCAGGTTTTGTTCTGCAACATAAAATACATCAGTAGATAACCCACTGGTGAATGCCTGAAGCTTCAACGTTTTTTGAAAACCGTGTTTCCTAAATGAGAATACTAAAGCCAAACATAAGCTAATTTTAGTTTACCGATGTCGACGTAAAGTCATGTGACCAGCTCTTAGTTTGTTTATAGTCCAACGTTAACTTTTACTTCTGGACATTCCAATTGAAACAGTTGTGTCAATTTGTAAAGATATTCTGCTCAACAAAACCTGTAAAGTATCAATACATTCTGCAATAATCTAAAATCCAATAGAATAATCTCATTGGCTTTTTGGGGAGGGAACCATGGAGATGCTCATTTCATCCCACCACCACTCTGTCAATATCTCTATATGACTGAAATATTTCACCAAATACATTTTGAGGAGGCAACTCCGACTCCCAGAATGTATTTCCCGAACACACAGCCAACAGAACTCCTGGCAGCAAGCTAACTTAAAATAAATATATAAAACTGAATCAATGACATCAATTTACAAATTCTGTTTTGGAAAAAGTGAAGCCCAGACGTTGAGCGTTGAATCCGAAACCCACCAAAATGTTGCAGTTGTTGAAATATTTCGGAAGATCTCCTTAAACAATCAGCAGCTTAACACAAATCTCTGAGATGTAAAAACTGTGATTACACGAGAGAGAAACAATGCTGCGTCCAGGAGCTTCAGATAAAAGATTCCGACCTTTGTGATGTGTTCAGGTGCAAGACTCTCGTTAACTTCGCACAAACTTTGAAGTAGAAGTGGAGGAACTGCAACATCACCATGGACAAACACAAGCACATTCAGTGTTTTTTCATACTGCAGACGATAAAGAAAATATACGGAAGCTCTGAGAGGCAAGTGAGGACAAAATAAATCTGGTGATACAATTTCTATATCTGACCTAAATAGATTTCTCTTATTTTATGAGTTGAAAACAGCTGAATGACAAAAGTGTGTGAATATGTTTTCATCTTTAAAACAGGTCGATTTTTTTGTTGATGTATTTTCGCCTTTGAGTAATTCAAATGAAACCTGGGACATTGTGGTTAGATTTAAAGAAAAATCAAAGAAAATTCACAAAGTTCCTAAAGTTATTGTGAGTGTATTAATTAAACATTTACATTTTTGGTGAGGGTGTTTGTTATTGTAAAAAAGGCCAATGTGCACAAAAATTATTTTTTAAATATATCTCAAAAAAGCATTTATGTTTTCTTCCAGTAGAGTTACAGAGTTACATTTTAAACATCATTTATTTTCTTTTATACATTTTTTTTTTAGAACCGCAATGTTCCTGGTTCGATTCCAGCCGTGGGATACATCAGACCCCATGTTTTTTTCACTTTTTCGACACTGATAACTGTCAAGCAAAGGCGAATTTCTCCCAAAAATGTATCTGTGACCTGTTGAAGACGTAAAGCAGAGAGAAATATTGGGACGCCTTCAGGCAGCTATTAAAATGAACTGACATTTCCACCTTAAGGGATTTAAAGTGGTTCGACTCCACTGTGGAGCGTTTGGTTCTTAGTCGAGATTTTTTGTTTCACAATGTGACGTCTGATTTTAACATCAAGCATGGCAGTTCATTAATGCCACGTGGAGACAAATCTACCACATACGTTTATTTTATTTTTAATATCTCATTACATAAGGAATATAATAGTTCTGACCTAGCAAAGAACATTTGTATAAATACCTCTTCATATTTTGTATTCAATCTTATTTAGTGTAAAAACGATTGAACATCAAACACATTGAAGAAAACTCCCATGTGAATACATTACACTACATGTCACTTGTTAGACGCTTTTATCCAAAGCGACTTACATACTCAATACTGTGGACAATCCCCACAGGAGCGATTTGGGGTGAAGTGTCTCAGGGACACAACGACATGCTGACTGCAGTGGGGTTTTTACCTGTGACCCCTGATCCGAACCCCAACGCACAACCCACTGCACCACACACCTCCCCGCCTGTGTGAATAAACAGCAATAACACTATCCCTTGTGAGTAAAAAATATTTAGAAGAAAATATTTAATTTAAAGGAAACAAAACAATACATTAATAAAGAAAATGTAAAATCACATATAATGAAAGTATTAAAAAAAGACTTTCAAATCACAAAGTTTCTACATGAAGGTTTCACATAGTTGTACAAATCTTTATTATGAGATAGTTAGTCCTAATATCTCATAATTTGGAAAAAAATGTTATTAAGAGGGGAGCGCTTACACTTTTTATTTGGTAGATTTTTCTTCCATGTTTTCTCTGAATGTGAGCTTGTTGGATTTCTGTCACGGACAAAGCGGATGTCGGGAGCCATTTTGTTTTTGTCTCTGCAGGAAATCAGCGAGTCGCTTGTCCACCAGCAAAACTAAAAACACTCATTTATATTTCTGTATTTTCTGATAACTCATAGTTAAGGTTTTTAGAAAGTGGTGGTAGCTAGCTGCAGCTCCTTTCTTTTTGCGTTTGTAAAATCATCCATCAATGCATAGTCAAGGGTTACGTGTGATTTATTTATTTATCAGAAACGATAAAGATGGTTTGTGGTTCATACAGAAACAAACAGCTGAAGCCAGTAGTCGTGTTTCCATTCAAATATCAAGTGAATTCAAGCAGACTTCTGAAAAAACGTAAATTAGGCCCTATTCTATGGAAGCCTATATCTGCCACAATTATGAAATACTTTATTCAACACCTTTTTTTGTTAGACTTGGGGTTTTTGTATTTAATGTTCCCTGTTTTATTTTGAAATGTATTTTCTCTTTGTGTCTCTTCCAGTTTTACTTCTTGTGCCTGATTGTGTTCACCTGCTGCCCCTGTGTCCCCCCACCCTCCAGCTGTGTGTTGTCTCTGTGATTAGGCTTGTATGTATTTTGGTTTGTCTTCCCTTGTGTTCTTTGTTAGATCGTTGTCTATGTTCCTGCCTGTTTCCCCAAGTTCCTGTCTGCGTTTCTGCTCCTGTTTCTCATGCCCTCTGGTTTCTACTTGTTTATTTTGTTCTTCGTTTTTGTTGTTTTGTTTTACCTGGTCCGTGGCCTGTACTACAAAGCCAGTTCAACAGACCCTGGATATCTTTGAGTTATCTGGCTTAACTAACCCTAACAAACAAGATCTCGCTAAGCGGTCCTACGACGCTGGTTATCAACTCGGTAACTCAAGCCATTGTTTCTCTGTCCGGCTGAGAGCGCGTTCACGTGAAAGAGGCGGGGTTAGCAACATTTGACCAATCACAAACATGGACAAGTGTACTGACAGCGCAGCGTCATACTTCATGATTGAATAGTAAACTATCATGTTAGACAAATATGAAGAAGTTAAACTTTAAACATCCATGACTTAAACACTTTATCCAGGATAAAAGCAACACACACACACACACACACACACACACACACACACACACACACACACACACACACACACACACACACACACACACACACACACACACACACACACACCCACACACACACACACACACACACACACACACACACACACACACACACACACACACACACACACACACACACACACACACACACACACACACACACACACACCCACCTGCAAGGTGAATACAGAACAGCGCTTCGTCAACTTAATGTGTTGCTTAAAATAATACTTCTGCCTACAGTATGTGTCACTGTAAGTGTTGCACAGCCAGATACGGCTCAGCTGACTCAGATAAGGAAGTATGTGATGTGATGTGATTGATGATGTGATATGAATGATAATGGGACACATCGACGTCTGCACTCACAGTGTGGCGGACTGTAATGTTACTTTGATCCGGTTACTTATGTTGTGGCAGATATTTAAGCTTTCTTAACGATTATGTAATAATAGTGAGATTGCTCAGAAGATGGGAGGTGATATTCTATTAATTCATAGAATGTATTTCCTCTATCCTGTTATATGACTTGATAGCTTAAAACTCCGCACACTGAGCTCTGATTGGTCAGCAGGCGATGCTTTCACTGAGTTGATCTCTTAACTGGAACATAATCTTCTCCGGAGCAGGTTAGGTGTTCAGCATAAGTTAACATGGAGATCTACCCCAGTAAGAAGTGAACCAGCGTCGTAGGACTGGAAACCCAGAGTTAACCCTGAAGTTACCTCGCTAACCGCAAATCCTGCTTCGTAGTACAGGCCACTGGTCCTCCTCTTTGTATCGGGTTTTTAGCAAAGCCTTTTGTTTGAACTTTATTACCGGCTTCCTGTGTTTTACTGTGTTGTGTTACTATCTGCTAGTTAATCCCTTACAGTACTAAAAAAGGAAACCAAAAAACCCAAAATCATGTCATATTTTTACTTTTGTAAATGTTTCTAATAACAGAGTGTTTGGGGGTAACATGTACTTTTTTTTATCAGAAATTATAAAGATTGAATGTTTGTGACTCATTCAGAAAAAAGTGAATTCAAGCAATTGTCAAGTGAATTTGAAACCTTTTAAATGGCACAAAAAAAGAAATGTGAATTAGGCATGTTGCTCCACGTCATGCAACGTATTCCAGATTAAAAAAAATGTAAGGTGTTTTTTTATACAGCTCATTATATAAATACTGTCCTTTCAAAATAAACCTCCATCTTCTACATCGCACAGTTGAGGAAGTTTTGTTGAATTTCTCTTCTTTTTCGCAGCTTGCTAATGCGATACTTTCAAAAGGGCAACATCTTTTGAATGGAAGCACGGCTATTTTGGCGGCCATTTTGTGTCCCTTCCTCAAACTACATTTTCGAGTGTCAGAGAGATTAGAGAGACGTTTTCACTTAATTGTGACCTTGTTTCTCATAATTTATATTATGAGAAAATTATTTCATAATTAAAAGATTTTCGTATTGTAATTATGAATCTGTTTTGTTATAAACATTGAAAAAACAGAGATCTCATAATAATGATAAAACCTCATCATTACCAATACACAGGTCTTTTAATAATGAAAATAATGTATTATAATAATTAGATATAGATCTTCAATATGAAAAATAAAATACATATGAATATTTTTCAGTATAAGTTTCAAAGTCACAATCAGGAGAACACGTCTCATAGTTTTGGTCTTTGCTGATTATGAAGAGGTACAATGCTGTTCAAACGGTTCACATGTGAATTTAAGAAAAACGTTTTCCTCGTTGACACAATGTTTTTTGACTGAGAGGAAATATTGATTAGTTTAGAATAGATGAATCTGCAGACAGATCAGCGCAGTAGAAAGTGTAGCAGAAAGCTGTTGGTGTATCGTCAGTGAATTATAACCTCTGTATGACTTTTATATACAAAACAACTGTAGATTATCTTTATTTCTATTATTATAACAAACGAGTGTTGAGATAAAAGGTTTCATCACTTTTTCATTTTCTTCTTCTTGGTATTTACTGTATGTCCTCTACAGTTTTTAATAAAATCCTGCACACAAACTGTAGTCAAACTGTCAAGTAAATATTTTGTTAATGTTGCAAAAAAGGAAATGAAATTAGCCATGTTACTATATCTTTTGCAACATGTCCTCATGTTTGGTTAGAATACGTAAAAAATGTTTGTTTTTCATGCGTTTTCCTACGAATATACAGAAACACGTCTTAGTTTCTGCTCGTTATATATAGACTGTCCTTTCAAAATAAATGTCTGTCTAAACCACTCGTTTAGGGTAAGAAAAGTTTGTATTTTGCATTGAAATAACTTCAGAAGTGGCGCTACTTCATTATGTAAGTTACACATCGGGCGACTAAACTATGTTCACACATTTGAAGAAGTTTTGTTTAATTTTCCTGCCATTTCCATACAGCTAATGCAGAATTTAAAAATGTTAATTGAAACATTTTCTGGCAGCCATTTTGTGTCCCTTCCTCAAACTTCATTTGTGAGACCAGGAAAAGTTTGTGTTTTGGGTAAAATAACTTGCAAAGTGATGCTAATTATGTAAGTTATGCATCACGCACAAAAACTATCTTCGCACTGTAGATTATTTTCATTTAATCCTACAAACTAGAAAATATTCATTTTTATTTTCTGTATACCCATTTTTTTTTAGGAACACTAAATGTATGCCATATCTGTGAACTGAGAAAAATGTAAAAGCCAATAATGCCTCAAGTGTGGCATCGATAAAAAAAAAGACAATTTCACTATAATGAAATGTTATCAAATGGATATATCGCGTCTAATGCGGCACGGGACCACATGCCGCATGTTTTCCCGCTTCAGTTTTATCTCTACAATAAAGGCAATGGTTGCACTAAAACAATCTTTAAAATAAAATAAAAAATGTTGTGAAATGTAATAAAAAGACACGAGACGGGAAACAGGAGTACACTGAACAATCCTTTTCTTTATTCATTTTTTGTTATCATTTCAATATGTCTGTCAGGGTTTTTTTTTTTTTAAGTTTTTATTTTAAATTAAAATGTTGACACACTTATAAAAGACAGCATCTGCATAGAGTTGTCATCTTAAAGATCCATGAAGAGAGAGAGAGGGGGGGAGAGAGAGAGAGAGAGAGAGAGAGAGAGAGAGAGAGAGAGAGAAGGGGAGAGAGAGAGAGAGAAGGGGGGAGAGAGATTGGGAGAGTGGTAAAGTATGGGGGAATACTGGCACGTCACATGAACTAAACAGAACAGCCAACAGCAGTACGAGAGAGGGGGAGACAGGGCTGCAGGGGGGGGGGGTATTTTTTAGGGGGAGGGAGGGGAGGGGGGGACAGATCGCTTTACATTACGCTACGCACACATACACACACAAAAAAAACGGGACACAAGTTGCATTTCCGGTCAAAGTTGCGTCTGCAGAGCGATGGCCCTGCCCTCTTTTTTAGTTTTTTTAAATTTTGGAAATATTTGTTGCCGTCTCTTGCCTGCCATTTCCCCCCCTCTTTCTTTATTATCCATGCATCTGCTGGGGTTTTCATTTCATTTCTTTGTTGTTGCTCCAGAAGGTCTTAAACTGGATTTTGTTTTCTAAATCGAGTTCCTGCACGAGGTCCAGGGCCTTGAACGCCTCTGCATGATAAAGAAAGCCCTTTTTGTTTCTCTGAATATTGCACGCTTTGTTACGGTAGGCCTGTGTGAGGCTAGAGACCAGGGCCCGAAAGTCAGGAGGCGACTCGAGCACCGTGTTCCTCAAACACATCGAAGGCGTGACTCTGGTCTGAACTACATTCTGAAGCCTGAAAGGTAAAAAACCAGAAGATCATTTTCTTTTCACGAACGCAAATGTAGCTTTAATCCAATTTCCTGTTTGCACTTTGACGCCTTTGAGAAACAGAAGCTCAGACCTCCTCCAGGAACTGGGTGAGAACTAAATGATGGAGCAACGACAGAAGACTGGGGTGGTTTGAAGAGTAACACGTGATGTGGTTTTAAGACCTTTCCCAAAAGCACTTTAAGGCCAATGATCTCCGCCCATTGACTTCCAATGAAACTGAGATGTTAGCATTAAAACGCTTCTCAACTGCAACTCAGGTGTTTCCATTGTTGTGGCACTTGTTGCTGTTAGCATGAAAGTGTTACGACAAAGATCTTTTAAAAGCGACTTCCTGCACAATTTGAAATAGTGGGCTTGTTCGATGGGTATAAGCAACATGGCATCCATATAAACAAATTAGTCGCTACCTTGGAGCTGCTTACACTAATCATAGTCTGACGTGTGTGCAGACTATTTCTGCGGATTCGGCTACTAACTGGCAGGGGACAAGTCTGGTGCATTTTTTTCTCTGGGGAACACGGCAGGCAATGAGTTATAGATTTGTCGTTTGGCTAGCTAGCTGTGTTCGAGAGACTAAAAGTCAGACAGAGAGAGAGAAAGAAAGAGATCAGAACCCGCTAAGTGATCAGGGGCCGCGGGGTTAATTTTTCCTATAATGGAGGGAAGCACTTTCATCAGAGGAGCCAGTGGGTGGATCCTCCGGAGCTGTGGTGATGAGCGGTGGTGTGGTGGTGGCTGCGTTCAAACCCAAAATTCCCGCGGATAAACAAGTTCTCTTCATTCCCGTCTAAATATATTCTGCCCTTTTTTTTCTAGACGGAACTAAAGGGCTCTTTAAAAAAAGACTGTGACAGTGCCTCTCGATGGAAAAACACGATTGTACGTATTTTCTTCCGCGGTTGGGCCTAAACGCAGCATGTGAGCTGAGCATGGCGGACGAACACGCTGGAAGATATGTTTTTCTGTCTCTCTGCTGGCGTCTCTCCCACGTGGGAAAAATCGAAGGGCTGTGGAGGTGGGGGACACGGAAGTGAGGGCGGGAAATACTTTTAGGGTGGGGGAGAACAAAAATGGCAAAAAGGACAGAGATCGAACTGCGTGTCAACTTTGACGGGAATAGATATCTCAGTAGATTTATACATAGACATGCAAGTCATTTTTTCTCTCTTTGAAGTTATTTACAATAATTACATAACACAAATAATCCAGTTTCAGTTTGACAAAATTGCGAGCATTCAATATTCAATATTACTACTTATTATTTATGATAACATAACTCCTTTTGTACTTCTTTAAATGATTGCTATTATAGAATCGTCATAACCTCCCTTTTTTAAAGTTTAGATGTTTGATCACTTTGTGTGAAGCCGTTCGTTCTCCCTCTGGGTTTTTGCAAATGTTTTACTGCAATTAATTTGTCATTTATGGTAATAATCATAATAATAATATTAAGAATGATAATGATAATAACAATGTTTATTTAAGTGTCTTTCTTACTTGCTATGGCAGAGACCATGTGGGTCTATCTTCATGTCCCCCCCCCTGACTCCTCCCTCCCCAAAAACACTGATTCCAAAGGAAATACTGTCTTGTACGACGGAGAGTAGAAAGACATATGGGTGCAGCGTCAAAATAAAATCATCAGAAACAACAATTAATATCACAGCTGACAACAAATAAACATTTTATCCTCCAGAGCAGGGCACTAGGAACAGGTTTTGGTTTTTGAAAATGTTTCAGGAAGACAAAAATCATCGTAGAGAAGAGTTTAATCGTCCGACAATTGAGGAACAAAAAGAAAACGCACCATTAACTTGAATCGTCGGTGTCTGTTGATAACACACTTGGAAGACAGACACGCCTCTGCACACGTTGGGCAGATTCAAACTGAAGAAAGTTAATTTTTCAGAAATAGCCGCATTTAGCCCGCACACATGCGACCTCAAACAAAAGGAAGTCATTGTTCAATATGTGTGTTTGACAAAATGCCCATTTACTTCCACACACGATCTAATGTGGCTACCGGCTAATCAATCTTTGGAGTCCTTGTGTCGCACCCAAACTCTCTCTAGATGATTTTTTCCTGCTTTCTGCACCCCACCCTGACAGAAACTGTACACAGCCAGGAGAAGCGAATATGGCTACAGAGCCACATACACACAGTAATAGAAATGCAGTATGTTGATGTAAGATTCATATATATTTTCTTGTCTACATGTGACTACAGATGACAAGGCTGCAGTCCTCTGTCACACACAGGAAAATGCTCACTGAAGGGTTTACTAGTCACAGTAAAACATCCTTTATCTCTAGTGCACATGCACAATAATTTGGAAGCGGATATGCACATTAGTGTAAGAGAAACTATTTCATTTATGCAACATTATTTGCCAACGATAGCTGGTGGAAATCTGCTAGCCTAGTTTCTAAATCCCCGCAAAGAAATAGGACCAGTGTTGTGCTCATTGACCCCAGTTTGGGGGTCAATGAGCAGTCCATAGGATTAAGAATGCTGTCCAGGTTGTTGTAAGACAAAACACCTCTTAAACCAACTATATTCACTTTTACATCAAAGTGCAGTAGAGGTAATGAATCCTGCAGCAGAAAGAAATCGAGTAGCATTGTTAGCTAGCACTGCTTCATTGTTATTTTTGTGGACATTAGTGACTAGTTAGGCCATTTAGCTAGCCAGCAAAACCTTGCAGGGAAGCATTGATCCTGCAGTGTGCACACAGAGACTGATAAACAAGCTATACAGAAAATAACACCAAAATAACAAGAACTACAGCAATTAATAAGTAGAATAAGAAAGCACCACCATTGTCTCTGTAAATGCCTCAAAGTGGAGGAGAAGTGTACATATGCTAACGTTTTAACAGATGAGTATGGGTCATTGTTTTTACACACTAACGTCTACAGGTGAAGGAGAAAGGGAAAGGGGTGTGGAGGCAGACATCATTGTTGTGGCGTGAGATTACTATTGTGTCAATGTAATGGTGGACAGACCAACATACAGTGAGGGCTGGTAGTGGCTGGGTGGCTGGGCTTTTATATTTGTATAGTTTCGCTTTAAATTTATTTGATCACCATTTGTGACGAACGACTCTGTGTAAACTTGACTCGTGTTGTGCTCTTTGATATTAGCGGCGAACCGTTTGAGAACACATGCGGGGAGGGCAAAAGACGCTTTGGTTTGAATTTGAACAAATACATAATAATAACAGTGATCATGGCGACCATAAATATGTCTGATCTCTTCCCATCTGTCACAATTTTTTAAAACACGCAATGTGGATTTCATCAAACAGCTTCAACCCGTGGACCTGCGATCGGATGCTTCGCACAACAAAACAAACTCGTGCTGCTCCGAACAATCACAAACACACACACACATTCGCGCATTTAAGCACCAAACTTGTTTTACTGAAAAGGAACGGAGGCATGCTGCACACACACGAGGCCAGGTGGAGGGGCAGCAGGAGGTCAGCCCATAGGCAAAGGGTTTTTACAATAATAAATAGTTGAGGGGACGATTCCTCCACAAAAGAACAACACAAATGCAAACACAGATCAGTTGAGGTGTGTAAGGTGGGTTGGCGGTTGATGTGGTGGGGAGCAGGATGGCTGAAGTCGAGGGTATTTGAAAATGTAGCCTTTCACATTTAAATATAAACTGCTTCTTAAACACCCTAAAAATACAGTTACTGTTCCAACAATGTTACAAACAGAGCACACGTGAGTTTAGATTGAAAAGAAAATTGAGAATGCAGATTAAGAAGGAGCAAGTAAAATAGTTAGCTAACAAGCTAACCAAAGTCAGGTCCATGAGCGGTAAAGTGCACGACATGGAGGGCAGGTTGGGGGTGGGGTACAAAAAACACCATCATGCAAACTCCACAACGCTTTTGCATGCCTTTTTTATTATTATTATTATTATTATCATTATTATTATCATTATTACACACAACGGGTTGGGCAGGGTCTGCTGGGGCGGGGAAGGCGCAGACTCCCAATCCTCAACATTGTCTTTTAGTACAACCAAACAGCTACAACACAAACAGGAAGAGGGAAGACAAAAGGACAGGTTGGGGGATGAAAACTCGGACAAACTACCCAACTTTCACAGAGTTGTTTAATTATGGTTTTCCAAGAGGAATGGCGGCTGACTTTACAGAAAACACACACACAACCAAAAGACACGCCCATACACACATACGGCAAATACACTTTAGTGTCATCAAGCTGGCTGGTGCTACGACGGCATCCTTTTTTTGCTGATTTTATATCCACCGCCAAACCATTGCAAGACTAACACGACGACCGTGACGTCGACCATTGAGAACACGTGATTGAATCTAATATTGTGCAGCTGACATGATGATTTAACGAAGAATGGTGAAATGTCACTCAAATCCCTCAATACATGCCTGACATTTCCAAGATGAACCACTACCAAAATCCAAAGACACCAATCATACTTGTGTTTGATTTACACACATTATTTGATATCCATGTATGGACAGCGTCTGTTCTACAGTCTAAAAAACACTTGCCATGAATGTTTCAACAACAAAACAGCAGAGAAAAGTGCTAAATTCTAAATCTACCGACAATTTATTGGAACAAACATCTATTGGATTTTGCTGCTTGGAGGGGTGATTGCTAAGCTTTGGTGCACAAAGAAGTTTTGGTTTTGGGAAGAATAAAATGAAAACTCCCACTTCCACTCTTCTCCAAACCTCGCTCTTCATTTAAAACTAGCGACTAGTAATACAGTATCTCAGACATCTAGAACTAACAGCGCTATTAACTTTTATGACTTCTAAGAAAACACACAATATATTCAACAACAAAGCAGTGAGAACTTCCTTAGTGCCTACACTTTGCCTTTGGCAGCAAGAAGTACTGTTAGCTGGGACAAAGAGGCTAACGTGATAAACAACGCACACTTCCTGTCATAGCGAAGCTTTCCAGAGCAAGAGAGTTGCAAAGGTATTTGTTTTCAATCCATAGAACCAGATATTATCCTTTGATTCCTTGAAAGGACTTTTACCAAACGTAACAACACTTTGCAACTGTAAACCTCGACATTGGGGTGACAATCCAGACACACAAAGCTAGCTAGCTAGTTACCACTTTTTCTGTAATATAAATGTTAATTTCTACAAACTGACTTTATTGCTTTGACACTGAGTGTAGACTTATTTTGTGGAATGTAAGGTGGTATTTGTTACCCTGTTTGGGTCACACCTACATTCCCATGGCCCTATGTTCTTGATATAAACTAACATTGTAAGGGATCGGTCAGGGCTATCGTCGCAGTTCAACTTTCAAAAGATTGAAGAGAGATGGATGGATAGGTAACATTTCATTCAGCCACTGTGGAGGTAACAATATCTTAAATTGAGCTGGGGGCCATAGGACCTGTGGAACTTATTTTCTTCCTTGGAACATCCAGGGTAAGCCTCAACAGAGACGAAGGTACCTACGTATCACAGAGCCTTCACTCAGACAAACCTTCCTCCTTTAAACCCCCTATTCCAGTCATTTTCAACACAACCTTGTGTCCAGGTTAGGGCAACACACACATTCACTTCTCAACACAGACCACACTTAAGAAACAAAAACATGCTTGTACAAAACTACAAATGCATGTTGTCCCAATCTGGAGCAGTGTCGAGGTTGTCTTCTCCAGCAGACGTGCTGCTAACAGCTATTGCTAACGCTACTGTAAATATAATTTAAATAATTTAATTTCTGTATATTGCTACACCTTAGTGAAGGAGCCAATGGAAAGCAAAATGCTCTACTTAAAATTAAACTAGTTTGACCAAATAATCTAACTAGCATTCTACAATCATCGGCAGATTGATTATCTTTGCAAAATTAGTTAGCTAGTTAAAAAGTTAGTAAGCGTGTTGAGATTATTTTGTCAAACTACTATTTCCAAGATCAAGAATCAACTTCCCGTATTATTTCTTAGGTCTCATTCTTTCCCCAACACTGGTCTGAACACACGGAAAGTGTCTTTAAAAAACCCCTCCAACTAGCAGCTCTACATGATCTATCTATACGTAACACGAGCTAACGCTATTGCATGCTAAGTGACAAAGTCTAACACTAGCACTGGCATGATATGTAACACGGAAATGTGAAATGTTAGGGGGAGTATATCCAGTGTGTCCTGTGTGTAAAATGTATACATCAGAGGTGTTCATGCAAGTGAGTTTGTGTGTGTGTGTGTGTCACATGTTCCACCTTCCACAGAGGAAACTCCCCAGTAGGAAAAGCCTCTCCTGTTTAGTAGCACTGGTGCAACTCAGGCATTAAAATGTTGTGAATCACATTTCACATTTCACAAACCTCAAACACACACTCAGGCATGAGGTGTCGGGATGCTGGGAGGAAACAGGTGAATGCATCAAACCATACAGACTAAACAGTAACCGCTAAATGATGTCAGGCCGATACGTCACGGGACACGTCACGCACGCACTAAAACAGCAGCACAACGAAGCAACAAACGTTCCCCATTAATAAAACAAAAACGCAACAATATTACCACGACACTCAGGTAACCAGGGCACGCCAGCATTTTTAGAGTTTTCCGAAATGTTCATCTCATTTGTTTCATAATGTTACGTTTTATTTCATTTTTCTTCTTTACTTTTTAATGTGTTCTCTTCATTTTTTAGAATCATCCGGAAGAACAGTTGTGACAGTTTGGAGATGACACTGGCTTTGACTGCGATATTTCTACAGTGATCAGTGTGATGAGCCTTTTGGTGCGGTAACGTGAACCTCGATCCTTATTGGCTATCTTGGGTGGGGGAGGCGGGACATGTCGTCTTCCTCTTATCTAAACTGCATAGATTGACCGTCCGTCTCCTCCCACCCTCCTTCAAGCCTTCCTTCTATTACACCCCCGTCCTTCCCACCGTTCACCTGTCAGTCAAACAACAAATGTTCTAGTCGAATTCAGCAAAACAACAGAGGCCCGCCCTCCCCCTGCTCTTTGGTTGGTTCGATGTGACAGGACGGGGAGGTTTTTGGATTGGAAACCTGCCACATTGCAATGACACCCCTCACTGGCGTACATTGTGTGTCACGCTCTTTTCTTCATGTGTTATAAATTGGGTGTGGCAGGTCGGGCTTTGCCAGTCTCAACTCATTTCATAATAGGCTGACTAGGGTGAATGACAGGAGTGAGCAACCAATGAGAGGTGGTCTAAAGAGTGAGGTTGGTCCCTCCCTCTCAGAAACAAGGGGACATAGTTGGTTCTACCAAAGCCAGCGGATGCGTGTCTTTCGGGACGGCATTCTGGAACACTCGAGCGTTCCGAAATGCTCCAGCATTACTGACAGCGTTTTCATAACACTCCAGCATTACTGACAGCGTTCGGAACCTAATCTGTTCAGGAACCTTTTGTTATAGAATGTAGCGCAGAGTTCCAGAGCTCCACAAAGTTCTGACGGAGCCGATAACATGTATCTCCTTCAGAGTTGAACGCCCTCTAGAGGGGCAACACAAGCACATTTATTAAGAATGTGTTCGTTGACGTTTTCATAACGTACTCTGTTCCAAAACCTCTGCTGGAAATACAGATAGGAAATGAACAAACAAATGTTCTTGAATGCTCGTCCCGGAGAACTCACACCCAGCAGCAAGTCACCGTTACTGTCTTTGGAGACTCCCGAGAAAAGAAAGAAACTTAAAAAAAATAAGAACAAAAAAAGGCAAAACAAACAAGTAAATGTCATATTCTAGGTCATCATTTTTTACAGGTAGCTAACCCACGTGTTGCTTCATATGTTCAATACATTTACATGTACAGCTGTAATAAATAGTAGGCTTATTTGCACCCTCTTTTGTATGCGTTATGTATTTAGGTCAGCTATAATGTGATGGCATTTTTATTGTGTTTTTTTTGTCTTTGTTTTTTGAACCCCACCCAACCCCATGGTGTTTCCTCTTATCAGTGATTGGATTGTTATCTCTCCCTAGCTGATTGGTTATCTGTCTTGCATTTGTGTTTCAAGTTTTTGTGTTGTTATCGTCGGTGTTTCTCTTCTCTGCTGGCGGTCAGACGGTCTGTCGTGTCGGTCGTCACACCGGCAAGAGGCGGAGCGTCTTAGAAGCCAAGCGTGCCGCCGATGGTTGACGCCAGGACGACGCCCAGGATGACACAGCAGATGATGATCATGATCTTCTTCTGCAGGAAAAAAAAAGAGATGCAGATCTGTGAATAATTTTTCTTTGCGGGAATGTTTTCTGGAATTTGCAGATCTTTCCGCATGAAAAAAGTGCAGGGGCGACTCGTGTTTTAGTCCTACCCTAAAGTTAGCATTAGCCTGGTTTGCTCCACAAAGAGACTGTGATTTTACCTGTTACAATTTCGATTATTGAAGAAAATAGGATGTGTGGTATACAAACATTTGTTAATAACAGTCGCGAACCGTGTCTATCACAACTGGACCTTCTGTAGACACACACACACACCTCCCCCCCATTATAATGTCCGTCTTTTCACTGAATTGTCGTCTTGAAAAGGGTACTGACAACAATTCCGCAAAATTATCATCTTCACCTGTTGCACTTGTCATTTCAACGTTAAAAACAATAAAACGGCATGAATTGCTTCGTCGCATTCATCTAGATCCTCTGTCTCGAGCCAGTTAACTAGCGGGCCTTCTAGAATACCCTGGAACCGAGGGGAACTCTGAAAGAACACGCCCATTGGCTACAAATCAATATATGATTGGTTGATCAAACTGTCAGTCCAAACGTACGCTCTCATTCAGTGCAACGGCCAGGGCATTCTATCAAGGATGTAGAATACCTTGGTGAAGGATATTCTACCCAGAGACCCAGAACAAGATCTGATTGGTTGCTTTCTTTTCTAACACAAAACCACTGAAATGCGTTGAGCATGGTCCGAGAAGGACAAACAAATCAACGTAACACTGTAATATTACAGATCAACAACACAGATACCATTCTCATTTATTCATTTAAAGAGCAACTTGCAGGTTAGAGACACCAGTGAATAAATGTGTAGGAAAATTATGTATACACTAGATTTTCAAAAATATATACAGAAGTATACACTACAGTGACATCTGGCGTTTGTTTTTGTAAGACATTTTACTTCCACATTAAAAAAGCCAAACAAGACGCGCTGGCTCGGGAGCTACAACTAAACAAAATGAACATATTTTACAGTGATTAAATTGTAATACACAATTTCTAAATGATGCCGACGTAACAACATACTGATAACGGTTAGTAAAAACTATGAATTAATGCTTTGACAAGTCTGCAGACAGACGGCAGGCGAAAAACCTTTTAAAATGCTTGTTTTCTGAATGGAGATTGGGTCGACTAGGCTAAGCTAACGTTGTTATGCTCACTTCACACTCATAACAACGGCCTACAGACATAAATAAACCAGCGACTGTATTCGCCATGACACAGACAGTCTGTGGTTTGTACTTGTTTAACTTTTGTCCAGTTTCTGAACAGATATGAGGAGCTGTGATCTCTGTGTGCTAACTGCTAACAGCTAACGGCTGATGTGTTCTGGTTGAACGTCAGTAACAGCAGGCTGAGATCCTCACCGCTGATTGGCTACCGCGAGAACACGTCACGTGAATTTGACGCCCGAGTTGAAAAAATTGAACTCTCGCGTTTGGCGCGGCCCCCTTCAATCGCCTCAATCGCGTGATTCGCGCCGCGTCCACCGCTTAATGCGCGCCGTCGGAGAGAATTCGCGTCTGATCGCGTCTCTGCATTGACTTTACATGTAATCACGCCGCCCCCAAACATCGCATCGCTTCCGGTCTGAACGCAGCATAACAGTTAGCTACATAGCTAGCAGTGAGTGAGCGTTCAGACACCGGCGCACACACTCAAACGGACTCGTGTGCCAACAGGTTTTCATGATTCTGTTTAGATATGCAAGTATAAGCCATGATAGCTTATTTTATTAACACGCTCATTTGATATGAAAATCAATGGAGGCTGAGTTAACTTTGTAGGAAAACCTACCGTCCATGAGCTGTGTTTTATTTGTTAACTTCATATCTTTCATTTCCTAAAACATTTATCTTCCTCTCACATTAACAGTGTGGATCATTGATCATATCATCATATCACCATCGTGGTGTGGTGTTTTCCCACTTCCTCTGAGGGGACAGCACGGAGGGGGGGGCATGAAGAAAGAACTGCACCAGCTTCATCCACGCTGGCGTTACTGTTATCACTGGCTCAGTGTCATTTCATTTGACCAAATGTCTTTACATTTAATAGATTTTATTTTATTTTAAGGTGGATTATTTTATTATCCACCTTTTTGTTTTATGTCCTTTCATTTAAAACATTCTTTGAGACTTCATCTTCTGGTTCAAATTTCAATAAATGTAATTTGTATAATCACTCTTTTGTCTTTATTCTACATGAACATGTTAGAGATTCCATTCAAATCTGTTGATTATTCATATCTTCCTCAGGCTAGGAATAGTATGTTGAGTTTTTAATGCTAAATGTATATCATTTTCTCACAGGATATAGAACGAGACAACACAGTTTGTATTGTGTATGAATGCTTCAGCTCTTCAGACCTACAGTAAGATGTGAGCATGGTCCTAATTGTGTTGGTATGCAGCCTAGGTCTGGTCTGTTTCATAAAGCAAATCTGCCACTTTTATATTGCAGAATTTGTTCAATTAAAGCAGTCTTTAATTGTTTGTCCTAAACATAGCAATATATGCTTTGGAAATGTAACATGTCTTTGAAAAATAATAGTATACAGTTTATATTGTGTATCACCTTTAGCTTGAAAATACATAGATGTGTTTTTTTAATCTATAAAATAAATAGACAGACACTTTATCAATCCCAAATTGGGAAATTATTGAACAGCAGCAACAGTTCAGGTATTACAATATTTAAAGTTGGAATAAAGTATGAACTACACAACACAAGTGTAATGCACAGCAATCCATAAGATAAGTCCGATATGTTCATGAAACTCCCCAGGAGACACCGACACTAACGTGGCCGAGTGGACTCCGGAGTTGCTGCATGAGTTGCACTGTTTAATCTGTGGTGTAGTGGGCTGTCACTCAAAAACTGAGTAGCCAATGGGGACGCACCCCTGAAAGTCCCGCCCACCTGGGACGTTTGAGTCAAAATCTCAAACAAAAAATGAGGGAGGGCAAACGAGAGAGCTGCAGGGAGAGCAAAAGTCTGATCATTGAGAAAGAAGAAACAAGAACTGCAAACAAAAACCTATGTTAAAACAAAGAAAAAAGACTTATAGTTTACATGATTACACAAATGATTTGTTTGCAAATTATAGTTTTATTTTTGAAATTTATTTTATTTTGCTTGACTCAGTTTTTTTCTCTTTTAAACTCATAGTTTTGCTTTATTCTGAGAAAGTGTTGCTTTATCTTTAAGATACAAAACTAATCCCATAGCCTCGATGATTAGGCAGAGAAGGAGCCAGAGAAAGTTGCTCCCCCATGTGACGTATTATGACGCGTTTGATGTATGACGTTACAAAAAAGCAGTTTTTAGTAGCAGAGCTCAAAACGGCTCCGTTCCCTCTGAATTCCTGCCCTTATGTCTTGTAAAACATATCAAATCCTGCATTAACTTTTTTAATTGTAATTTTCAGGCAAGGTTAAAGGTGGGGTAGGTACATTTCAGAAATCGGCTCGAGTGCACTAACATTTGAAAGTACACAGCCGAAAAGAATCCGCCCCTTCCTTCAGACTTCCTTACAGAGCACCTCCTCCAACACACATGAGCGCGCACATGACGTCAGCAGACTGGTGAAAGTGGCCGCCTGTTGCTGGCGAGTCATTGAAGTACTGCTGCAATGCACGCCCAATGAGGGCACGAGATACATTTGTGCGTGCACGAGATGGAAGGCTGGCTAAACGGATTGGTTGTACTTTTTACAGTACCACGGCTTCCACAGATGACATTTTTTAATGGATTTTTTGTCAAAGCACTTAAAATATTCATTGCTATCGGGATGTTAAGAGCATTCTATGGAATATAACAAAAAGTGTATCTCGAGCCGGTTTCTGAAACTTACCTACCCCACCTTTAAGCATAAATGTAGTAAAAGAAAAAACCTGCAAATTGCTCTTTAATTTATATTCTATTCAAATGTATTTATTTAATGAAATCGATTTTTTGTTTGTTTTATCTGAGTGTTCCAGGGTATTCTCTGAACACCTTGAAGGCCCTGACGGTTCACCACTGGTTAATAAGAACAATCAGGTTAATCTCCCTGAATCATCAAAGGTTAAATGCTAACGTTAGGCTAAAAAGGGACTATATCATGATCACATGATGTCTTGTCACCAACACTCTATTTGGCACGATGACTTTTAGTGTTCTCATTTAGCCACTTGGTGGAAGTTGAGTGGTGAATTTACATGTTGTAGAGCAACACGTCACTTGACCAGGCCTCTTTTCAGGCATCTAACAAAAACCCAATTTAAACAATGGAACAGGAAGTGCTAAGGTGCTAACCCGTTCTTGGTTTTAGGGCTCGTTCCTGCAGCATGCTAAAGACACAGTTGTTATGTTTTTCTGATGAAAATGTTACCTTGCGGGCCTGGCTCTGGTATTTGACGGCCTTCTTGGTGTCGGATACGGCTCGCTCCACGTAGTCAACGGAGTGTTCAACGTTGTACTCAATTCTGTCAATCATCTCTCCCTAAAAACATATGTATACAGTTTTATAGAAGACTTCCAAACAATGCTGCACATACTTCCCAATGTCACGTCACAAACCTGGCTCTCGACCAGCATGGCCATGTCGACGAACATGTCGTGCAGCTCGCGGATGCTGTTTTCCAGCTTGATGATCTCGGTGTGTCTGGTCTCGATCTCATTCAGAGCCTGCTTGGTCATCTGAGAGTCCATTTTGATCTACAGGTTTTACCACAAACATTCATTTACACTGACATCTTTAAAGTGAAAGAAAACATAAATTGAATTAAAATAAAATAAAATAAACATACATATACATGCTTTTTATAGGTAATAATAGCACTATACATTTGGGAACATATTAATAAAGCCTCTTTAAAATCAGACCTATTGATATCCAAGTATAATGTTCAAAATGTAAAGCCTCTTGATTTCCAAGTCTTTAAAAGTGCTTACAGTTCAAACTTGTTGATATTCCAGTCTTTGAGAATGTTTAAAGGTAAAAACCTGCATGAATCCAAATCTTGGATAATTTATAACAGTAAAAACCTGTTGATATCCAAGTCTTTAATAATGTTCAAAAGCAAAAATCTGTTGATATCCAATGTTTGATAATGTATCAAATTCAAAATACTACTATAGTAGGAATATTTAGGAATATATTCATAATGCTAATGTATTGTGATATACTAGTGTTGATAACTGTGACATTAAAATTGATTTTTAATATAATTTAAATAATATACACAAAATTAGAGTTATGTGTAATGGTCTAACTCTTACGGTACGTCCACACAGCAGCTTTTCAAAAATCTTGAACATCTTGGAGCTGGGCGTGTCTGACAGCTTGGGGATTTTTTGCGAGCAATGCGACCAACAACCAATCACATGAATCTCCCGCCCCCGACATACAAAGCAAAAAACCCCGGGGATTTTATGCGAGCAATATATATATATATATATATAAACTCCCCAAACAGGCGAAAACCTACCAGTTTCACCCACTGTCTCTGCCACCTCCCTCCATGCCTGGTTCCTCCGGTTTGTATCCCGTTAATAGTTCTGGTCGTAAAGAACCGGGTGATTTGCTCCCGTAACTTCTCGTTTGGAATATGAGGAAATGAACTGCGGTCTGGTTCTCCCTGCTTACACGCGGTTTGATTGGCTAGCGCTTCTACTGTCAGATTTGCATACACGTGTTTGATTGGCTGGCGCTTCCAGCTCAGCTTCAAAAGTTGAACATTGCTCAACTTTTGAATCCTGGACATCCTGGAAATCTTCGCTTCGCTCCCCCACAATGCAGTTCGGCGAAAAGCGAGGCAAAGTGACGTCATCCCCATTCAAAGTCAACGGGCAGAGAAGCGGTGGAAGATTCTTCTGAAGCTGCTGTGTGGACGTACCGTTACGGCCCCTACACACGGCGGCGTGCGTTGCCGCTTCAACGCTTCTACCCATTCACTTTGAATGGGGTGACGTCACGATTCGCCGAACTGCATTCTGGTAGTAAAGCGTAGCTTCTCTCGAGGTGCTCGCTGCAAAAGTAGAGCAATGTTCTACTTTTGCCGCCTCGACGGAGGCGTCAGCCAATCAAATCCCTCGTATGTAAATCTGACAGTACAAGCAGTAGCCAATCAAACCGGGTGTATGTTGGGAGAGCCAGACCGCAGTTATTTCCCATATGTCAACAAAAGGAGGAGAAAATGATCGTGGCGGTAGGGAACATACAGGGATACAAACCGGAGGAGCCAGGCATGGAGGGAGGTGGCAGAGACAGTGGGGGAAACTGGTAGGTTTTCGCTTGTTTGGGGAGTTTATATCCAGTGTACTTCGTTTGAATGGACAGCTAGCAAGCATAGACAGTATATTTAGCCAGCATGGATGTAGCATGAACGCTTTGCTTTGTATGTCTGGGGCGGGACATTCATGTGGTTGGTTGTTGGTCGGGCTGCTCGCGTTGATTCCCCAAGCTCAAGACACGCCCACCGCCAAGCGGTAACGCACGCCGCCGTGTGTAGGGGCCGTTAGTGTGTGTGTCGCTACGCTCACCGGTCCGTCACAGCGGGGGGAGCTGCAGGATTTCTGCTTCACACACGTTGCATATCGCTATTTTATTGTCTTTTTCTGACACCTAAAACTGCCTGACTGGTGAAGCCATTTTGGCGAGCTTGCACAGAGATGTATTTAAGTCATCTGATCGGCTCTCCCGATCGCCCTTTATAGAGAGCACCGATCACACTATTAAGAGTGAATATCGGCCGATAATGATCGGCATTTCTAATTCTTAACATCAAAATCTGATATTGCGACCCTATGTGCAGTAAGTAAACAAAGTCAATGAGATTTTCAAAGTAAAATATTTGGGGTTGATATACGCAGTTTTGGAGGTTTAAACCAGTTTCCAGTATTACGCTAAAGGTTAAGTTGGTGCAAAATGTGGTGCTGACTTGGCCTCCAGTTTCTTCTGACATTCAAAATGTCCGAGTTAACTTACCTGTCTGTAGAGTAACTTAACACCGGCTGTAAACCTGTTATTGACTGAGGGGCTCAGCGTGAAATGTGAAGATTTCCAGCGCAGTGTTAAGTTACAGACCAGATCACAACCATCAGATCAATCTGCTCGGGCCAGAGGTAGAGGTGCATGCATGTTGTAGCTTTTATTTTGAGCGAGCCAGTAATTCATGTTTAGTTGACTCGTCAAAATAAAAGCTTCCCAGTGCATCATCCTATTGTTACATGCCATGTGGCAACGGCCGTGTTCACTTGATGTTTCAGCGCACCTCATGGCGATTCTGCATCCCAATTAAAACGGGTGAGGGGACGCAGAATGGCTCAGGCAACAGTGAGGCTCAGGTGCGATGCTTACATCATCCGTGAAGATGGCCAGCTTGCCACTCTCCAACATGTCCTCTAGTTCTTCATTGGTGGTGGTCCTCCCAGCTGCAGAGAGAAGACAGAGAGGGAATGGCCATTTATGCTCATTTCTTTTGACCAGGTCTTATTTGCAAAGCTTGGGAGAAGAGTTGAATATTTTGATAAATAACAATAAAAAAAGAAACTGGTGTCTTGTAAAACCATGAAGAAACTGCACTTTGTGTGCATATGTATATTAGTTTTTATAACTTAATTAATTGAAATATATATTTTGTATTCTCATATTTTGTATTTTCTTTTGGTATATATTTCTTTATTATATACACTTTATTTCATAATATTATTTTTCAGAATTTAGCTTATGTTACCCTTAGTTTCTCTTACTGTGTTTACATGTATGGATAAATACAAATTCCTTGAATGTAAAACCCGAGAAAACTCTAAATCACATTGACGTTACATAACATGACATATTTTAAATGTACTCTGGAAAGTTTATAAAAACAGATTTTACCTTATTAGTTCACGAAGACATCTGTATCTCTCTTTCTAACATTTAGATTTTCTCTACAGTTTTCTGATCTTATGAGCCTGTTCACCTAATATGATATGAAGACATCGTCTGAGGTTAATTGAATCGTATTATCTCATGAAATATAATATTTAAATTGTATTTTGTAGCTTGAATTAAAGCTGCTTTTGTCTATTCATGTGGACATTTGAACCTTGGCTAACCCCCCTCAAGTATTGTTTAATAAAGGCTCATCTGATAAAGCTAGATTTAAATAAATGTAGTTTGCTTTTGTTTTTAATCTGTTACAACATGTTTGATGGAAAGAAATGTTTTAGTTTTTTTCTGTGTTTTCTCTGTTCAACATTTAAAGTGTATGTTGAATATTGTGTGTACTGAGTATAACAGTCATGCAATGTGTGTACTCACTGATCTCCCTGCTGTTACCACACTTTGTATACGTTTTGTACTGGATGTATTCGTTGTGGAGCGCTTGTACTCACTGATCTCCAGCTGTGTGCAGTAACAGTACATGGTATATTGTGTAGCCTACTGTGTATGTGAGTTGTGTACTGCGTGTACTCACTGATCTCCAGCTGTCTCTGGATGCGGTCCTTGCAGCGGTCGCGGTACTTGGACTGCGTGGTGTTGTACTCAGTCATCACCTCCACGAATTTACGAGACAGCGTCGAGTGCTGCAGGTTATCAAATAATTAAAACACGAAACATTTAAAGTCATCAAATCAAACTCTGAGACACTTGGGGCGACGATTTTCTGGCATTTGATACACCAAACAAACAGTCAATATATGATGAAGACAGTTTCAGGCCTGAAGAAACAGAAACCACGTGACACATTTCTGAGCAGCCAAACCGATTTCGGAGGATTTAACAAATAACACCTTCATTTTTATCTTAGCTTTTAAACACAAACACATAATGAGTAATATGTAATTATACATAATCAGCTCCAATATCGCGAAATATTTTAGAACACAATTGTCTTTAAAAGCCTCTAAAATACAGCTGCTTTTCTTCATTTTATATCATATTAAAGTGAATCTTTTGATATTTAGAGCCTTCACCTTGGATATTGATGAGCTGTAATTAACATTTTTATATATTTTCTCACAGTTGACACACCATTGATCTATAAAATAATCTGCAGATTAGTTATTGATGAAAAAGAATCGAAGGAACAGGAACTGCCCTTATTCTTGCTCCTTTTGTACTTCTACTTTATTCAAATGACTTCAAGGATTATTTTTTCATTATTAAATTGTATTATTACAATAACAACAGATTAATTTTCTTCTGATCAACATTATTACTATTTTTTGTTTGTGTGTGCGTGTGCGTGTTGTATACGATTCTGCAGTTCTCCTCTTATCCACCAGGGGGCAGACTGATGGTGGGAGCAGCCAATGACAGAGCAGGATACTGCAGGGTCACAAACTGCATCCTCTTACATCTGTGTGTGTTTTAAACTCAGCTGTGTGTTGTTTTCTTTAAGTCACAGCAACTTAATATATCAAAGTCTTTCTCGTAAAATCAGTCAACCAAAGGTGAAAATACATTACTATTTCCTTTTATAACTATCATTTATTAAGAGTGAACTCTTTATTAAGAGTGAATTTGTTTAGATTAGTAGATTTAGTAGATTTAGATCTTCGTTTGACAAAAATACAATTGAAGTGGGCAGAGAAAATCTAAATCTTTGTATTCATTCATACATACTTAATTGTGCTCCTTGTTTCCCAAGCTTAAGGCATTTTATAATTAAACTATACTTGGTCTGTTTTTTTCTAAAATATAATAAATTATTGAAATAAAACACCTTGCTTATAGTATGAGCTTGGACATGAACAGAGAACACACAACTTAAATAATTTTTTTTAACAAATGTGTTTAAAGCAGAGCTTTTTGTAAAAGTGTAATAAAAAGTCTGACCTGTGTCTTGCGGATCCTGAGGTCCGCTGATGATCTGTTGAGCCCCTCCTCCTGCTCGATGCTCTGCTCGATTGCTGCGGGGAAATCACACTGGACATTTCAGTTCATGCTTTTACTTAGAAAATGTTGGATTGTAAGGTTTCTCTTATTTGCTTCCCTTATGTCAAATGTCTATAATGTAGTGCCGAGAGACGGGAGTCAGAGGCGGTGCATCGAAGGTACAAAGTTAGCTTTATTGAGCATCAGAAACACACATGTTGTCGGCTTGAAGCCCGGGAAGAGAAGGGGAAGAAGAAAGGAGGGCACACAGTAGGTACAGTCAACATATTTGTCCGTGCGGAACAATACCCCCAACCCGTAGTTCCATAAGTGAATTATGTCAATCAGTGATCACTACACAAGCCCCCCCAGAATTCAACCATGGACACAATCCTCGCGTCCGGGAGGAAGCACCACAGGGGCCGAGGAGGGTGGGGCCGCAGGCGAGGCCATGGAACGGGCCGTCGGAAGGGGGCCGCAGGAGCGGGCAGGGGCCCCAATGAGGGCGAGGGCATCCCCACCGGGGGTGGAGGGCGGGCCATGGAACAGGCCTTCGAAAGGGGCAGGAGCAGTAGAGCAGTATCCCCGGGAGGCAGGAGCAGTATCCCCAGGAGGAAGGAACCGTGGACAGGGGAGAGGCCAGACGGGGTCAGACGGGGCAACGTCCGAAGCCGCCGTTTAGGCGAACCATGAGCCGAACTGTGAGCCGCGGTTAGAGGAGAGGCCAGGCAGGGCCCAGAAGTGCGCCACCCAGGCGCCGATGAAAGCGTGGGCGACGTCCGAAGCTGTTGCCGAGGCGAGAGAAGAGGCCGGACAGGGTCCCGAAGCGCACAACCCAGGCGCCGATGAAAGCGTGGGCGACGTCCGAAACTGTCGAGGCGAGGGGAGACGGGGTCCAGAAGTGCACCACCCAGGCGCCGTTGAAAGCGTGGGCGACGTCCGAAACCACCATTGAGGTGGTGAAACAGCGAGATGGTCCACACAAGGTCGACCAGACTTGGTCGAACCTCCTCTCAGGCACCAGAAAAAGCTCAAAAGGGTCGTCCTGTCCACTACCGAAAACAGTGTCAGCTCCTTCGGCTAAAGCGCGGGGCTCAACACTAGCCGTGTTAGCAAGCGCTGTCAGGACATGCGGCTGAAGAAAGAGTCCCATGAACAAGAAGTCGGGTTCTTCCGTACCTAGCAGGTTGTGTATCGTCTCCATGTGGTCGGAAGGCTTGCTGTCTCCCAGTGCCGAAACAATGTGGAAATAGCGTGCGTCGTCATCGGTCATTCCGCGGAGGGCGAAACGAGGCTCAGTCGGTGCGAACGAAACAGACGTCTCCCAAAAACGGGACTTATGTCAGGGTCACCAATGTAGTGCCGAGAGACGGGAGACAGAGGCGGTGCATCGAAGGTACAAAGTTAGCTTTATTGAGCATCAGAAACACACATGTTGTCGGCTTGAAGCCCGGGAAGAGAAGGGGAAGAAGAAAGGAGGGCACGCAGTAGGTACAGTCAACATATGTGTCCGTGCGGAACAATACCCCCAACCCGTAGTTCCATGAGTGAATTATGTCAATCAGTGATTACTACAATAACAGCTTTAAAGTAGTAGTTTCTGTAGCTGAATGTATGCAGAAGGAGTAGCGAACACAAAAACGAACGAAAGACCGACGTTTTTTTTAGGATTTGGATAATAATAGTGAGTCAGTATTCACAATAATAATAATAATAATAAACCACAGTCTTTTAGATGACATGCTTAATGTATAGGTTATTTTCCAGTTTTAGTTTCTGATAAAAAGCCTCTGTATCAGCATCCCCTAATCCAGTGGTTCTCAAATGGGGGTACGCGGTCCCCTAGGGGTACATTGGAGTACTGCAGGGGGTACGTGAGATTTATTTTATGTTCATGAAAAAAAAAACATAAGTAATGGATTTAAACAAACTACTACTAATGGTAGATTAACTACTTTATTCAAATGTTTACAGAAATTCTGGATAATAAAATGGGAAAAATAAACGGGGAGCTCTCTTTTCCTCTCCCTCTCCTGACAGCAGTTCGCTGATCCTGTAATAAGTGACCCGACAGTAAAGAATAAATATATTTATAACTAGTTTAGCTAGTTCCAGAGTAGATAAGCTAGCTAAGTGTGTTAGGTCTAACTCGTAGTGTATTTTGCTCGGCTCAACGGTCCGTCACAGCGGGGGAGCTGTGATCATGCAGAGCTGCGTGTTCTCCGTCAGCAGCAGCTGATCTGATCTCTGATCTCTCTCTCTCGTCCGGTCTTCACTCGCGTTTATATCCAAATCTATCAGATCGAGCTAGTTCTAGCTAATTATATGACTGCCTGCTTATCAATGACCCAAACAATAAGCGTTGCTTGTTGGCGTGTGGCCGCAAAGTATAGCGCAGCATTATGCATATGTTTATATGAGGGGTCAAAATCCCATGATCATAAAATGCTCATATATTTTTCTCTCTCCACGCCCCTAAATAAATAAATATATCAATTTTAGGAAAAGTAACGAAGTTTGAACAGTGTGGGTTTTATATGAACAGAGTTACACATAATTTCAAAACGCGAAGTGTAATAACTGCAGTGGCCTACCTGTCAGAATGACAAAGTACAACTTATTATTAAAAAGATCAGTTCAATGTCGTCTTAGTGTTATTATGTTGAAATTGGTTTGCCATGAATTTAGTGATGGATTGTAAACATTTGAAATGTAGCATTTAAGTGTTTCTCAGTTACAAGGTTGATGTTTTAATAAATCAGACACTGACGGTGCAGCGCTGCACTGTACCTCTTTATATAGGCTTTTTTCCCTAACAAATTGTCTTTGCGCTGATCAGGGGGTACTTGGCTGAATTTATTTTTCAAAGGGGGTACATGATTGAAAAAGTTTGAGAACCACTGGTCTAATCCCCTCCACTTCACTCAACTGGAGCTTCAACACTTTATATTAAACCGAGGAGGCACAGTTTAATAACGGGAGGATATTCTGGTCTGCAGAGAACGTGTCTGTCAGCAGGACAAGGACGCTGCTGTCCTCAGAGAGTCGCAGCTAGGATCACATACAGTTCATACATATGCAGGAGCGGGGTCCTCTTCAAAATCAATCTTTTAATTAAAATGTCTGGTGTTGCACTTGCTGTGCTTACTGTGTTAGTAAAGTTGTTGACATGCCACCTTTTGTTAAAACGCGCACAAGAAAAAATAAAGGGGCCCTATTATGCTAATGTTCAGGTTCATATCAGTATTTTGTGTCTCTACTGTTAAATGTTTCCATGCTTTAATGTTCAAAAGCTCTTTATTTTTATCATACTGCCTGTGCTGCGGCACCTCTTTTCACCCTCTGTCTGAAACCAGAGCCCAGTCTGCCCTGATTGGTTAGCTGGCCGGCTCTTTTGTGATTGGTCAACCGCTCCGGGATTTCCAGCCCATTAGCCTATAATGTATAAGGTGTTGAAGCGAGGTGTGTGTGTGTGTGTGTGTGTGTGTGGCTGCAGTTCTGTCTCTTTGTGTCTCCAGCAAGTGATGAGATTAACTGAACGATTATATAATGTGTGTGTGTGTGTGTGTGTGTGTGTGTGTGTGTGTGTGTGTGTGTGCATGCGTGTGTTAATGTTGGCTCATGGCCCAGCTGCTCAACAGTGACTCAGCAATATCACACTGCACTGACGGTGCGTGTGTGTGTGTTATATTTGTATGGATATATGATGTTTTTCTGTGACAGTGAAATTAAAACTGAGTGAGTAAGCAACAAAATGTGTCCATGTGTGTAGGTGTTTGTGTGTGTGTGTTTTTTTTTTTAGTAGGGGAACTATGAATAAAATAATATACTTTAATTAAAAGCAGATAGCCATTGTGACAATTATTTATCAATACATTATATAAAAGAAGTCTAGCATAATATATAGTATGGTAGAGTGTGTGTCGAGTGCAGGCGGTGTGATCAAAACAAAACAACATCGAAATGACCTGTCTGTTCTTAGGGACATTTTTATTGTCACAAACAAAAGTCTGCAATGTGAAAATTACTTAATGTTTCCCATTAAAGCCTAAAGCTAAAGACGTGTCGTCTGCTATCGCATGTGAATTTTTGATAAACCTGTATATTAAAAATGTTTAATATTACATTCATTGTGCTTTTCTGTCAGGGTGCGAATATGGTGGCCGACAGGTGCAAACGAACTGCAATGGCACAAAACACTCCCATTAGGAGAGACGCGCTGCCGGTTCAGAAACGATGCAAATATAAAAACGATAATATGCCAAAACACATGCAAATTAAGAAACATCTTCACCAACCTGACAACAAACACGCAGAATTTAGAAAACATTTAGCTATTTTACGAAACGCTTCAAATACACAATGCTGCCTATACAGAACGCTGCAAGAAGCTGAAAACAAGATTGAAATGGGGATACTTAAAAGTGACGCACACAACTGGGACCGGAGCGCTTTGCAGACGCTCAGGGATTATAAAGTTGGTCAACTGTCGCAGAGTTATAGTATGTTTCATAATAGTGTTTTGTCAGTATACTGGAAATGACAAGGTAAGCTACGTAAGCTAGCTATCTTACAGCAGATCTGCAATTATATTGGAAGGAATCACCCAATCATTTTGTTGATGGGTAGGTTATCATTGACGTTAACAGTTGGCCAATTTATAATCCCTGAACATCACCAAGCGCTCTGGTCCCAGCTGTGTGCAGCACTTTTTACTGTCCCCGTTTTGGCTTTGAGCTTCTTGCAGTGTTTTTTTTCATTTGCAGCACTTTTAGTAAACACTGCGTTGTCAAGATGCTGAAGATGTTTCTTTATTTGCACGTGTTTGGCACATTTGTGTTTTTATATTTGCATATATTTTTAAACTGCAGCACGTTTTCCTATTGGAAATGTTTTGAGCCGTTGTAACACGTTTGCATCTGTCGGCCACCGTATAATAGTGTTAAAAGTCTCTTACAGTATCACTTGAGAAATTAAGTTAATGTTTCGCATTAATTCGTAAAGCTAAAATCGTCTGTCATCACATGTGAATTTTAAGAAAACTACGTATTTTCGAAATGTTAAATATAAATGATTTTTCTTTGTTTTTCATCGGGGTTTGTGGAACGCAATACATATTTGTTAAAACACAAAAAATACATTATGAAATGACTTGAGAGAGGCATCACTACTTTGGAAATGTTTATAGTCACAAAGAAAGTTTACACTTTAAAACACGTCTTTTATCAGGTGTTAAAGGTCACCTATTATGCAAAATTCCCTTTTTGATGTCTTTTAAACATACATATGTATCCCATGTGTGTAAGGACACTCCCAAAGTGTCAGAAAATACAACCCTCTCTCTTTACTCCTTACCCACATCTCTAAAAACGGGGGTACAACGGAGCTGATCCAGATTTTCTGAGAACTTGATGACATTACTAAAACGCCTATCGTCCCCATATACAGTCGGCTAGCTGAATCCCCTCCCTCAGCTGTGTGTCTGTGTATTTAGCAGGATGTCTACAGGACTTAGAGTAAAGTTGTTATATATATATATATATATATATAATCAGAGTTGGGTGTAACACTTTACTTTTATAATTCAGTAATCACACTACAGTTACTAACATTGCCCGACACGCGTTACTTCGTTCAGCAAAAATCAGTATCACACACTACAGTTAGCCTACTAACATAATTACTAGATTTTCCCTTTGACAGACAAGAAGGATTTCCGCCGCAGGTTTATATTTACGTAACATTTGCGCGACTTACGCGTCCACATGCAGTGCATAAACATGGCTGAGTCAACAGCGATAACTTTCGAGGGGTGGAGGTATGCCCATTATTTTGAGTTTGTCCAAAGAAAGGCACAGCCCCACCTAGTGTCAGCAGAAAGTATTAAAAATAACTATTACAAAAAAATGCAAAAAAGATAAAATAATATATAAAATATATTTTAAGATCATGTTTAATCATTTTATTCGTCTGTACATTGCTGTTTTAGTATGTGTTCTTCTAATTAGTGTCTACAGTGTGTGACTATTGAGCTGCTTAGAGCCATGTGGGACAAAAACCGATCATGCCCCTCCCTTTTCAAGTGAACGGTGACTGTAAAAACTAAACTGCGCATGCTCAGAGTATTGTCCTATTTAATGTGTGTGGCAAATAAATAATGACCATAGGGGCAAAGAGCTGCCATCCCCACCATACGTCATCTCACATCATTCAGAGCTGATTGGCTGTGAGTACGTGTGCCGCGAAAGGTGTGGTGTGTGAAGAGCAGACGAGAGACACGTCCTAAAACCAGGAAGTAAACTGCGCATGGCTTCCCTCCACAAAAAATCAATGAGATTTCTCCATAGGATTTTAGAAAATAGCTCCAAATAAGATCTGTGGGAAACGTAGCTGTTAGAGAAATGCACGTTTTGTTCAGCCGAATAATATCCACATGTCTACCCTACTTTTATCATTTTCAAATCATAAATGTATCGATTAGATTTATGATAGACTTTTGAAACTACAAGAAGATAAGGAGGACTTTTACAAAAAAGTAATAGAGATTTGCTAGTGGAACATCGCCGGAGCTGTATTAGATTAACATTAACATGCTTATTGTAGTGATAAGTGCACTGCCTTGCGGCCTGTAGGACAATCCTTGATGGAGCATATGTGTGGGCTGGACCTGTATTTTACAGGAAAGGAGTGAGCAGAGGGTCGTGTTGTCGATTCTTGTTCAGTTTTCTGTGACAATCTGCCTCACCCTCTCAGACTTTGAGTTCCGCGCGCTGCTAAAGAGACGCGCTACCATGGAAACCAAACAATGGTGTAGCTGTATTACAGTCCGAGTGGAAACAGTCCTGAGTAAATCTGATTTTGTCAGAAATCTGGAGAAATGCGGGAGAAATATAACCCCGGGAGGAAACCGGGAGAGGGCAGTGAAATCGGGAGTCTCTCGCAAAAATCGGGAGGGTTGGCAAGTATGATAGAAACGCCACTGCAAAGACAACATGCTAACGTGAAGCTAACGTCTAACCCTATCGTCTATTCCTTGACCTCTGAGTGAAACGTCACGGGGTTAAGGAATAGTGGATAGGAGAATTCAAAAGGATTTAGGAGAAGAGACTGCGGTACTTTAGAGAATCGACTGCACTTTCACTATCCGATGTGTTTATGATGCGCCAGCGGACGTCATAAATGTGCGTCTGCTGCTGTGGGGAAACTATGGAAACCACAGTTTTCTATACAGCGGACTACAACATGGATGTTTAATAAGAACGAGGGACTACTGTAAACTCATCTAGAGACTCTGCACCGTGCTCTGATGCTGCTGCTTTGCTTTATGAACGGGGACAACAGAGAAACATATTGTTCATGACCAAAGTTGGAATTTAAATAAAAAAGGACATTAATCCAAATGATCCCAATACGTATGATTGTATGAACTATGAAAATATCTTAAAATCAATACAGATGTATTTATTATAAACGTAAGTCCTTAACATCTCTCACTGTGTATATCACCATTCAAACATCTTTTAAAAGTTGAACAAACCCCACACAGCTCAGTAAAGACTGTGAAATGTTGACTTTATTTGATCATTTCAGTAAAAACTAACGTTCATATTTCTGTTTGATTATAATACTGATGAACGTTCAAAACAAAGCACTTTGGCAACTTACCACATACGCTTTAAAATGCTTAATAAGCACCGTAACTTTCATGATATCATTTCTCGGTCATAATCGGTTGTTTCCGTGAACGGCCGACTGTTGTGTGACGGCAAATGCTGCGGCTGCAATGCATTGTGGGGCAGCATTTTCTCCTCTCCTTTCGTCAAGGGAGGTCCAGTGGTTCCTAAGCTAAAGGAGGTTATAAAGGACGTTTGAAACCTCCTTTCCTTTCATTTGGAGAATTAGAATGGCACTTATTATGGCTGCCACTGAGGGACTTCCGGGCATACTTGCCAACCCTCCCGATTTCCGCGGGAGACTCCCGATTTCATTGCCCTCTCCCGGGGTCATATTTCTCCCGCATTTCTCCCAATTTCTGACCAAATCAGATTTACTCAGGACTGTTTCCACTCGGACTACAGCTACACCATTGTTTGGTTTCCATGGTAGCACGTCTCTTTAGTAGCGCGCGCAACTGAAAGTCTGAGAGGGTGAGGAAGATACAGGTCCAGCCCACACATATGCTCCATCAAGGATGGTGCTACAGGCCGCAAGGCAGTGCACTTACAACTAGTGCTGCGTACCGGTACGCCGAACCGGTACTGGACTTGTAAAAAGTTTCGGTTCAAGTCCGGTTAAAACCGGAACGTCAGGAACCGGTACTTGGACTCGCAAAAAAACTAGCACTTACGTATATTCTGGTGTCTGTGGTTATTTAAACATTCCCTGATAAACGTTATTCAGCGTCAATAAATGAGTGCTAATCCCAGTGTGCTCAGTGTACAACATCACATGTCATTTCACCTTCGACTCACGGTTTGAAAACGTAGCATTTCGCCACATGCTAATGCTAACCGGAAGTGAAGACTTTTCAGTTAATAGTGTGAACTTCCGGTTTTTTCAGAATAAAACTGATTTAAATTAAATAGTGTATTTAATTCAAAATTACGCCATATCAACATTGATTTTAATTTCTAACAGGATGTACATCACTATGTATGTAGTATGTACTGTATAATGTACACATGTAGAGTTGTAGAAAAGACATGGTGTACAGACAGTACATATACACTCTGACTGTACAGTCACTACAGTGTATACTGTATAGTAGGTGTGTAACAGTGTAATGCGTATAGTCTACTCTACACTCTACCTTTCAGCAAAGTTTTAGGGATTTAGGCTCAGTCAGCTCAGGGACTGTTTGGTTACTTTAGTTTGGTAAATGAAATACATGTTTGAACTTTGTAGTAGTTCACTGTAGTTGCTGTCATAAGTCATTTGTAGACTAAGTGGCAAAAAGTGTTTTTTTTACATTTGTACTTTGTAGAGAAATGTAGACACAAGTTGGAAGGGAGAACAATAAACCTGACGAGTTTGAATTTGAGTTGATTATGAGTTTATTTTCAATTGATAATTAGCTCACAATAAATTCACTTTAGTTACTCACACAACTTGACACAAGCCATGGGTTCAGGTCCGGACTTATAAGTCCGGACCTGAACCTGAACCTCTGGACTTGAGTCCGGACCTGAACCTGAATGTGAGTCCAGGTACGCAGCACTACTTACAACTACAATAAGCATGTTAGTTAATGTTAATGTGTCCTTTTCTTTTCCCTTCACTATATCTATAAAGCGTCTTTGAGCACCTGTGAAAGCGCTAACAAATTAAATCTATTATTATTATTATTAATGTTAATCCAATACAGCTCCGGCGATCCACAAGCAGCCCCCCCCCCCCCCCCCCCCCTCCCGCGGTGGTTTTGAAATCCTCCCGATTTCGGAGGTCTCAAGGTTGGCAAGTATACGCTTCCGGGTAATTTCACTCCGTTAGGAAGGTTCCGAAGCTAAATGGACTATTCGACTTCCGCCCTGAATCCTATTTCGAGCGGAGCCCAGCGACGCAATGTTTTGTGAATCGGAAAATGTCGGAAAATGTCTGTACCTATTTTTTTGCTTTGTAATACGTAAGCAACCTTCCCACGTGAATCCTACGCAAGGCGTTATAAATGAGGTCCCAGATGAGGCTCCCTCCGCAAAATGAAGCACCCTCCGCAGTCTGCGTGATCTGCCTGTAGGGAGGGGCGGCCCTGCAAGTAAAGTAACGAGTAAAGTAATATATTACTGTTTTTTAAAGTAATAAGTAATATATTACTCTTTTTGAGTAACGACCCCATCTCTGTATATAATACATCATGGCACTGTTCTAGCGGTAAACACTGAATAAAGAACATGTGAAGCTATATGCTGTATCAGAAAACAATGCGCGACGTGTTTTGGAAGTAATATGGTCTATGTTTACATTAGCAAGCATCGCTAACACTCAGAGCTAACGCTGTACTGGAGAGAATATGTGTAAAGAAGCAGGATATAAAAGGTACTGTCCTTGTGGTGAACCTGCGAGAGAGAAAGCGTTTGATCCCAATACTGTTCCAGAAATAATTTAATCACGGCAGCATTTAGCTGAGTTACTGCCCGTAGAGAGCCTTCTCTTCACAGAGCTCACAGCTTGCCTGCACGCTCCAAAGGGGCGTGGCCAGAAGAAGCTTGGTTCCATTTAAAGGGCCAGACCCAGAATCAGCACTTTAGTAACAGGGGTATGANTGTGTGTGTGTGTGTGTGTGTGTGTGTGTGTGTGTGTGTGTGTGTGTGTGTGTGTGTGTGTGTCTATGTGTGTGTGTGTGTGTGTGTGTGTGTGTGTGTGTGTGTGTGTGTGTGTGTGTGTGTGTGTGTGTGTGCAAACCTCTGGCTATTCACATTAAAGCAGTGATGCCCTTGAACCTTCAGAACGAACTGACACTGTGTGTGTGCGGTGTGTGTGTGTGTGTGTGTGAGGCTGTCCCAATGATTAAAGCTTGATAAATCACCACCACTGTCTCTGAATATTTCCGTCTCCTGCTGCTGCTGAAGGTCGCCACTGAATACCGTAAATCCTCTAATACAGCTTAATGCAAATAATGTCAGAGTTCCCGAGGAAAGGAAAGCACCATGAAGATGTAACCCTTGTATCGGTGTTTATATTTGTGTTACTCAGCCAGTGTTCGTGGGTCTGGTGGACCCGCTGCCTTTTTGGGCTTCAATTCAACACAATCAAACTCTTTTATGTTTATAATACTCAACAGATGTGTACTTCATCTCAATTACAAGCAATATAAACAGCATATATGGTTAATATTTTTACCCTTTTACATTTGTTAGATCACATGAATGAACTAAAGTGCTGCTTGTTTAGTAGTGGCTGGTCCTTTGGCTCCTCTTTGTGTTGTATCTAGCTGATGCTCAATCTCATCCTCAGACTCCGAATGCTCAGAAATGTGATCCTCACATTCTGGAACCTCTTCCTCTTCCTACATCATCATCAAATGGTTCTCTGTCTTCCAGAATCATTTGCAAGGCCCTCTGAGCAGAGAATCTTTTGGCCATCTTGATCAGTTGTGATAAGGACCCAAACTGGCAACGCTTTATTTATTGTGTCTTGACCCAAATGTGCAGCTTGGATAGAGTGTGAACAAAATAAAGATTGGTTCCCGCAAAACATAATGCGGGAATGTGAGAGCAGACAGGTGTCCGTGGTTGAATTTATCAACATTGTTGCAACCTTGTGCGGGAATGGCAGGGGCAGAAACACAAAAGTCTCACACAAACACACACACACACACACACACACACACACACACACACACACACACACACACACACACACACACACACACACACACACACACACACACACACACACACACACACACACACACACACACACACACACACACACACACACACACACACACACACACACACACACACACACACACACTCCCCTCCCCCTCTCATGCCATGCAGACTTAAATCAGGACGTTGACTGTGTGTTTCTGCATGCATAAATACACAGTGTGTGTTTGTGTGTGTTAGCAGTAGAGCATGCCAGCAGCGAGCCACGTTACCCACAATCCTCTGGGATCTCTGGCTCTACCCTGAGTCCATCTGTGCTGTGTGACCGCTCACCAACACTAACCTCACCTTCACTTCTCTAAAAGCTGGAATTGAACTCGAACATCACACAGTTAATGAATGTCTTCTTAGAGAGTGAGAACCTCAGACCTCTTATGAGCACATGAATGCACCACAGGCTTCATTTACACACAGCACAGTGAGATGAATGGATGCATTTGTACACAGTGGATTTAACTGAGTGTGCTTAATGTGTTTTATTTGGACTCAGGGACGATATGGTTGTTATTCTTTCCAATATTAATCACGGTTTCATGGCACATTATTACATTAATGATATCATATTATAGATTGATAGTGACAACAAATACATTAAAATGTTAATTTGAATAAATTACATTTTATTTTTTATTTTATTTTATAAATTCAACTTTTTTTTTTTTTTAGGAAAAAAAATGTATTTGATAATATTAACAATATATATATTTTTTTATACTTCTGTTTTTGCATATGTTATGTATATATTTCAATAAAAATGAAATATATTTCATTAACAATATGATACAATATTTTTAATACACATGGAATATAAAATAATAAATAAATTATAATATATTAAATGCAAAGATATTAATGAATATATATATATAAAAAAACTATACATATCTAAACTAGATCATATATAATATTTGATGTATATATTTTACCGCAGACTACACAGACTAGACACATATAAGAGACGAGTGACATCAAACCACCCTGACACGCACGCACGCACGCACGCACGCACGCGCGCACGCACGCACGCACACACACACACGCACGCACGCACGCACGCACACACACACACACACACACACACACACACACACACACACACACACACACACACACACACACACACACACACACACACACACACACACACACACACACACACAGAAGGCCCAGACAGGTGCACAGGACCTACAATGTCCACACTTTTGTTAACACCCTGTATGTAATGTAAATGTGTAGGGGGGGGGGGGGTACAGTGGGTGGTCATTGTTGTCATGTTCTTATATATGTTCTTCACAGAAAATGAGCCAAGGGCATTGAGTGTGGGTTTGAAAAGAGAATGTATCATATCATCTTTCTTTAGCTAAGGTCCCACAGACCCGAATACCATACAAGGGTTCAACTCTGGGGCTAAAGACAAGGGTCTGCAATGTTTTACAGCTCAAGGACCCCCTACTAAATATACATGAATAACCAACTCACACTCTCACTCCCTAAGCGTCCAATAGCGACGTTTGGTCAGTGTCCGTGGCGTCCAATTGTGACGCTCCTAGGCTCCTTCAGCGTCATAAAGAGACGCAAATAGCTTTCAACTGATTGCAATGTATTCCCATCTGCGTCGGGATTTGACGCTCATGGAAGCACGGCATTCGTTTATGTCGGCTGCCCTTAAAGGTAATGTGAGAGTCCATTCCCAGGAGTAAAGGATGGCAGAAGACGCTACACTACCCAGAATCCCCAGCTATCGTTTGGACTACACCATGTGCTCTTGACAAACCCCGTGATAGTCCTCAAGCTCTGTGATTGGAGAGTGTGCTCCGAGGGTTAAGCCGAGCCTCGAACAGCACTTGAAATGGAATGGAACCACGGCAGACTGTCCAAAACTGGATTTGAACGGGTCCACCGCGTCCCCCCCCTCCCCCACCCCGTCCCCAGAACTACACATGCTGGCTATTCTGTTTCGCAACATGCTCTCTATCTATGGCACGTCTCTACTGGGAGTTGTAGTTTTAAAAGACGTTTTCGTATTTCCCATCATAAGAAGTTGCCAGTATTAAACTGTGTACATCCCTGGAGGTTTAGGGGAAAGGAAACACTCACATTTAAAACATATAATTAATAAATGGGTGAAAATTGCTTGTGCCCATTATGGGCAGTATTACTATATATACCCACATGCCAGCTAAGGTCAGAAGAGCTTTATTTAACAGCTGGACTTATGTTTGTGACCCCTCCTGTTGTTAATTGATAACATTACATTACATTACATTAATTGATAAGCTTGAAACATGCACTTGTCAAGGTTCAGAGGCACATTGTGCAAATATGGCAGTAGCCATCGATCAGCTTAAGATAAGATATACTTTATTGATCCCAAGTTGGAACATTTGCGTTACATCAGCATGTGTAACAGTTAAATATGCAGTGGTGTTTATTTGAAAATCATTTAGTATAATCACACAAATTCTGTGTTTTATATTCAACAATTCTGTGTTCTTTATTTATTGATTGTTCAATACCTGACAAGGCCGGAGATGAAATATCTACATACATCTTATAAGAGTATAATACATTATGTATAATATCAGTTAAAATAAGTGCTTCAACATAGTTAACATTGCTGGAGGTATGCACACATATTGATAGATGTCTTGTGCACTATTGAGGAACCTGCAACCCAAGTTTTTCATTCAGTGCAGAACTACACCACAGTTGTGTAGGCCTATATGATATGTCAATAAACCTTAGAAAATCATGAAATCTTGAAAGGGATGTGCAAAATAGTCATTACATACAGTCTTTAATTAACTATTAGTAGAGAATAACGAGTAATGAATATACTTTATAGGGATCGTATTAATATCTAATAATAAAATAATTAAATTCAATAACATGCTTTAACCACCAGGTGTCCCTTTATATCAGCTGTGCACCTTTATGGTGTAAATACAGCCTATCTACCAATTGGATCAAATATAAAAGTGAGCCGAATTAGTGTTGATACTGCAAGGAGACGTATTGTGTGAAAAGAAATGTAAGATGTTGTTTAATGGCTGATATATTTATGATCCACGTCACGTTTTCAGTTCCTCATGTTTGTCTTCTCATCAGGGCTCTATAAATACAGAACTACGGCAGATATGTAATATGTAATGCAGCCGAACCGTGTATTACAATGCCGTTATGTGATGACTTTCAAAGAGAAAAGCAAGCACACTCGGATTAAATTGTTTTCGGTCTGTTTCTGGTATTTGTTAATGACGATGTGATGTGAGATGTGAGACTGGAATTGCACAGGGGAAAATAACGTAGGCTATCTTTAGATGCGGATTTTGTTAAACTAATATGTTTAGGCTGTGGACCAACACTATACATTGACGGGGAAGGGGGTAGCAATAAAGATAACACCATTAAACAGTTACACAACATAACAGAAATAATATCGATAGCAGCGTCCCTAGCAACCACCTTGGTAACAATGAAAACGTCGCGATTTCCTGAAGTAATCTTCGTAATAACTAGCAAACTAAAGATCATGTACATCCACTGCACACATAATATGAAATAACAACTCATATTTCTCGCATCAAATGACATCAAAACTCATTTTAATGGCCAAACTAACTTTAAAATAGGCATTTTCTACCGAGAATAAAACGAATTTCGGCCATGTTTTCTCTTTCTGCAGGTAGAAATTTGAAGATCATGTGACATAGACGCCAGCCATCGGAATGAACGGTGAAAAAAAACGGGGTTTGTCAAACAGAGCACATGGTGTAGTCCAAACGATAGCTGGGGATTCTGGGTAGTGTAGTGTCTTCTGCCATCCTTTACTCAGAAAAAATATTTGTTTCTCCGAATCGAAGGGGAAAAATACAAAAGCATTGCACACAATTTAAACCAATCAATGTTGTGTAATTAACAAGGATAATCTGGTGTTTTTTAGTCGATGAGTAGTGCAGATATCACTGTAAAATCAATCGACAGTAAGAGGAATACTTACTTCCGGGTGTACAATTCTCCGTAATCCAATGGGAATGGACGCTCACATTGCCTTTAAGGGCAGCCGGCATAAACGAATGCCGTGCTTCCATGAGCGTCAAATCCCGACGCAGATGGGAATACATTGCAATCAGTTGAAAGCTATTTGCGTCCCTTTATGACGCTGAAGGAGCCTAGGAGCGTCACAATTGGACGCCACGGACACTGACCAAACGTCACTATTGGACGCTTAGGGAGTGAGAGTGTTGGAATAACGTGTAAATGGATATTTAACTGTGTCTACAATAAATGTTGTGTTGCACAAACTCAGAACTGTATCTGATGTTTGAGTACATGTGACTCGTGCTGTTAACACTGAAGAACACCCAGATCTGATTGAAATATGCACAAACTAACTAAACTAAGATCCCGGCCTCTTCCGGACAGTTTATACTCATCAGCTGCACACAAAGTCGGTATAACTGTATTACAAAAAAAGAAATGTTTCCGGATGTTTCATACCTTTTAATTTTGAGCGAACTTTATTGGCTGTCTTCTTGATGTCAGCTGTGAGGTCCTCCAGCTCCTGCTTGGTCTCTGCAAACACAAAATAAAAGATTTAAATAATTATCCTTTCACAATAAAAGTCCCCTTGGCTTATAGTAACAAACGTTCTCTTATTGTAATGCAGTTTGTGCTGCATGTCTGCTAATATTATAATGATTGTTATGATCATAATATTCAGTGTTATTATGAATGTCTTTTTTACAATAATATCATAATATTTATTAATGTTATATTTAAAATAATATATTATATATTTATATTATAATATTAAGTATAATGCAGTTATTATTTTGAACTGTACCTTTAAGAGTCTCTACCATTTTGATTTAGTTATTTTGATTTTGATTTAGATCTCCACTTGCGTAACTCTGTCTGTCTGTCTGTCTGTCTGTCTGTCTGTCTGTCGAGAAGAAGAAGAAGAAGAAGAAGAAGAAGAAGAAGAAGAAGAAGAAGAAGAAGAAGAAGAAGAAGAAGAAGAAGAAGAAGAAGAAGAAGAAGAAGAAGGTGGTTGATGGTGTGTGTGCAGAAACAGTAACATCACATGTGTGTGTGTGGTGTGTGTGTGTGTGTGTGTGTGTGTGTGTGTGTGTGTGTGTGTGTGTGTGTGTGTGTGTGTGTGTGTGTGTGTGTGCTGCAGCAGTCAGATTTACGAGCGCTGCAGTGCCCCCCCCCCCCCCCCCCCCCCGCTCTCTGTCTGACCGCCTCCTCCGCTCTATTAGCACGAGAGGCTCAAGCTCTAACCTGATGCGGAAGAAAATAGCAATGAAACCATTGGGACACGTTTCCACAGAAAGTGGAAATGTTGTTTTTTTACAAATGTCATTTTTTTAACCACGTTTTTATTAATTTGTTAACCTTGTTCAACAAAGAAAAAACAATGCGTTTTAATTTTTTTTTACTTAAAAAAGATATGATATGCAGCAGTGCGAATAAACAACAATAGCTGAATTTAGAACTGGCTGGTTGGTATTCCGATGAAAACTGAACAAGAATATGAAATAAAACACTTCCAAATGCACCATTCTGAATAAGCACTATTTTTACTTTAGAAACAAATGTTAATTTGACTGATACTTCTTTACTTACACTGAAATAACTTAAAATTCAGCACAACCCCTTCTGTCACTGGCGGGCTTTTACTTTGAAAAATGTTCTCACCAGCTTTTATTTTGTAGTATTTTGCTAGCATATGTCTTTCCTCCTTACTCTTTTTTGGAAATATTTAAATTGTGTTTAATCAAACTCACAGCAGCAGGTTAAGATTTGATTGGTGGAACGTCTTCTTTAATGAATGAGTGTTAACGAGGCAGATAATGATCACACACACAATCGGACACACGCACACACACACTCAAGCCTTTATGAATGGCTGCGGTTTCAGAAGCAGAGCTACATCTGTACTCCTCCTCTCACTACAACTCCAATCCTGCATTATTCAGGCGTGTTGTGAGGCGGAGAGCGCTGACCCAGAAATCAGGGGGAGAAGAAGAAGAAGAAGAAGAGATAAAGCGACGTGTTTTCACCAGAGGGAAGAAGAGGGAGAGAGAGTGTTTCTGTGTTCAAATATCTCACTTTGAAGGCACGGTATTATGGGACGCATTTCACTTCATTGCATTTTGCTTAATTTCTCATCAAATCAGATTTATTTTTCATCTAACTGAAGAATCAAATTTGTATTAAACTATAACTACTACTATCTTTATCAAAATTAAAATAAAATCAGTATTTCAACTTTGAATAAATGTTGTTTTAAAAATTCTAGAGACATTTGTATTTTAACTCTTGAGAATTGTTCTATATAAAATATTTAAATGTTCTATTTAGCCTGGATATATTTATCATTGAATGATTAGGATATACATTTTTCAAATGATGGATACATCTAAGTTTCATTACTGTTAAACTGCTGTCAATGGAACTTCCTGCCAATATCTTCACAATAAAAGAACATATTAAACAATCTGTTGCCATACATATTTGTGTTCTATTTTATTTTATTTTTATTTTTACTCTATTTATTATTTTTGTTACATTTAATTTTGTAGTTTGTGTTTTTTTTTTTTAAATCTGTAATCTTTTTTCCTCTACTGATACAAATGGGTTTTGTGACATTGGGCTATCAAATTAAAATCTGTTCTGATTTGATTAAGACAACAATCAAGTAGAAGTTAAGATAATAGATAGATAATATCACCAGGAATGGGTTTTTAAAGAATATTTATTATTTTGTACATGTTTTTTTGTATGCTTTCAAACCAGGCGTGTATTGCGCTCAGAGGATGAATAAAATAGAAATTGAAAACATCCTTTATAAATTGGATGCTACATGTAAAGAAAGAGTAGAAGAAGAGTAGTTACAGGCAGATGTCACTCACATGTCCCCTGAGGTTTACCTCCCATCCTCTCAGGGTCACTGCATGCACTTTAAATACTGCAGACGAGACTTCACAGCTGCATGCAACAACACAGGGGGGGGGGGGGGGGGGTATCAACAGGGAGGTATAAAGGAATTAAATGGGGAATGGATGGGGAAATCAAGAAGGGACACATATATTTTAGAAGGGTGGAAACAGAAAAAGAAAAAAAATCATCATTTGTCATGCAACAACTGAAAACACCAACATGCCGAAGTAACAGAAAACTGAAATAAATGAAACAAAATGGTGTTGACACAGAGCTGCACAACATTACAAGGTTATTGTTTACCCAGAAACATCTTTTTACTTTGATTTATTTATTGATCAGTTTATGTTTTCTGCTCATTTTATTTTCCAAAATAAATGCTGCTTCAAAGCCTTTTCACTGACAGTGGAAATCATATATTTTTTTAATAAAATGAATTTATATTCAAATTACCGATAAAATACAAGTGAGCTTTTAAAGCCAAGCATATTCAGTAGCCGCCCCTTGTGGAATTATATATTTATGCATTCTTACAAACCATGTGTTTGGAAGACTAGGACTCATATATTTCACATAAATAAACATTTTTAATTATTTTGAGAAAAAGGGGACGGAGCATTCCGGAATGTTTTGGGGGACATTTTTTTTTAAATATTTTGATTAAAAGAATTGTAATATTATGATTTAGAAGTTGTAACCTTTTGAGAAAAATGCTTAATATTTTGAGAATAAAGTTCAGAATATTTTATTTAAAAAAACCTGCTTATTGTGAGAAAGTCGAAAATCCCACAATAAAATGAGAAGGTGGATTATTATATGAAATACAGATCCTTTACTCCAGATGATTATTCTGGATTAGAGATAACGGTTAGTTGAAATAAAGGATTAAATATGATATTCAAATAATATACATATATAAAGGGTTAAATTAATAAAAACGATAATGCCAGACAGCAAAGGCTCTCCGGTGAAACCTGACCTTTACATATTAGCCTACTGACATTACTGCTGAGTCATGAGGGCGACTGCAAGCTGCAACATCTACACTCTGCTGCAACAGCTCCATGAACCAACACAAATATATTCATTGAATCATATGGAGCTGGGGATATTCCAGTGCTGCCAGATCAATCCAGAAAATGCTACAATAAACATTTATATTGTTAAATATGGGTCCATGTGGCCTTGGGGTGGGGGGGTTGCTTCTAGGTTTTTTCTTTTTTGTATTTTTTCTTTTGTTAGTATCTGAAGCTAAAAGATTGTAGATAATCTCAAGATAAAAGCTTGAACTATTGGAAAAAGTCTCAATATTGTGAAAATAGTATTTTTAAATGTTTTATTTAAAGCATAACTAAGATAATAGTTTGAATATTCAAGGAATATTTTGAGGAATAAATCAGAATATAAAACATTTTTAGAATAAAGGCGCCAACAATTCCAAGTTAAAAGCATGTATAGAAAAGGAGTCCCAATATTTTAAGGAAATATTTGGAACATTTTATCAAAAGTATAGTGTTTATTATAATAGCTCTATGTATTTCTGCATCAATGGCAGCTTGTGTAGATGATATTTCAGAGCAGACACGTGATGTTTTGGAGCTGAGTGTTTTAGTAATTTCCCTTTTTTCTGAGTGTATGAGTAAAAGAGTGAGCATGCAGGTGCGTCTTACTCTCGTCAGGGTTGGGGGCGGCCAGGATGGCGCTGTGCTGCTTCTTGACCTGCTCCACATCCTCTGACAGCTTTTCTATACAGCCTCTGATCTCCTCCACCTGCACACACACACACACACACACACACACACACACACACACACACACACACACACACACACACACACACACACACACACACACACACACACACACACACACACACACACACACACACACACACACACACACACACACACACACACACACACACACACACACACACACACACACACACACACACACACACACACACACACACACACACACACACACACAAACACTGTATTACACTCTCTACAGAAGCTGAGGTTAAAAATTCCATTTGCATTTAAACAGACAAAAGCTGACACTTTGAAATTAAAAGGCCAAAATAAAAGGTGTGTGTATGTCTCACCTGTTCGAAGAACTCATCCATGAAATGGTCCCTGTCGACCTGCACCACTTCCTCATCATCATCGCTGTCCTTAGCCTGCAGACCCACAGGAAATACACTCGTTAATATTAAGCTGATTCATGTTTCAGACACATGGATGTACAAGGATTATGAAGCGCTAGTTCACATTTCAGACACACAGGAGGTAGGCTACACAAGTTATTATTTCCATGAGTCATGTTTTAGACACAGGAAAAACATGAATAAAGTAAAGCTGAGTCATGTTTCAGACCGTAACATACAGTACAGAAGTTAAAACCTGTTAAGCCCCAAGGACTCCCTCGGCGGGACTTTTTGTTTTTTGTTCACGACACTGTGTCTCAGGGGATCTTAATATTTAAGAACCTATTAATGTGTAATACCAGATTAACGGTAATAATCTCAGCTAACTGACGATACAAACCATTTTTACCAAAACAAAACACAAGTCTCATAAGAAGCATCTAAATGACCCCTGAGCGAAAAATGCTAACCTATTACTGCACCGATAATCACTCCTAGCTCCCTTATTACTTATCCTAGGTGCACATCCAACACATTGTTTATGATCGCAAGGAGACACAGAATCTAACGGTGCCCACCTCAACACTGAAAGATACAAACTTGTGACGTTATCAACAAAAACGTACATCAAAACAAGTGGCGCTAGGTGCACGCTATCATGGCTTACCTTCGTCTTTGTCTGATCTAAACTGGTCTTCGATGGCATTAAAACGATAAAAACGATGCTGTAATTAATCCATAGGTTAATCCAATGTGTCTGTGTCCCCTTTGAAATGTTCTGATAATTCATAAGCAATAAAACAGCTTTCCGTTGCTTGATATCAGAGCAGCGATATTTCTCCCCTCTGCTGCAAGCTAGCATGCGCAGAGACGCCACCTTTTTTTTAACATGAGTGTATGCGGGACGATTTCTCTTGGATTCTATTGGCTCTAACGGTCAGAAAGAGATGTCACATGTCAAAATCGAGCAAGGGGGGCCAGAGATATGGAAAATCCACCCAAATGGCCCCAGAAGAGGTTTTTTTGCTAAATCTGTCTAAAAAGGTCAAATATCACTTGTTTTGCATCAATCTTGATACAGGGTACTTATTATATGTTGTACTTTGGATTCCTAAAGCTTTTAGTCTACTAACCCATCATCCAAGGTTAGTTTTCACTATAAGTACAACATATTTTTGGACGGACACTATAATTTACAGTTTTTTACCATGTTCAATCTGAATTTTCTTTAAAATAAAAAACATCTATATTGATTCTGACTTTTCTACATCCAACTCACAGGTTTATCATTACTTTGAGAAAAAAGATTATTAATTTAACCCTTTTAGAAGGGAAGATATGGTAATTTGTTCTGGGAATGTCATTTTCGAGCCTGAAACCTGAAAAACAGGCTTAGGGCCTAACAGGTTTTTAAAGTAACACTGAATCATGTTATCAAGTTAAAGTAATGGTGAGTCATATTTCAGAAACACAAAAATAATGCGTAAAGTAACGCTGAGTCATATTTCTGACAGGAAGTAAACAAGCTAAGTAACGCTGAGTCATGTTTCGGGCACAACCAGCATTATCATTCAAGGGCTTCATTTCCACGCAAAAACTATTCTCACATCTTCCATCATTTCAGATGTTTCAATTTTTCCAACAGTAACCGTAACTCTGTTTACGAGAGTTGCAACATCCTGAGCTTAAAACTTTAATAAAAATGTACCTTTAAAAAATAAATAAATAATAATATTCAATGTTATTTGATTATTGTTCACAGTGGAGTCACGATGGAAACACAATGTTTTCTTGAGGAAATGTACAGTAACACATGAGACAGACAGGCAGCAGATGAGGCAGACTAAAGCCATCCCTGGATGAGTAAACAGTTTCCAATTACACTGATTGGATTTCTATTGTTGTTAACAGAGACGAGTGTTTACAGTGAGAGAGTGTGTGTGCTTGCAGATAATGAAAAGCTCTTCAGTTCAGGATCAATGTCCTTATTGTTATACTATCAATAGCAGAGAGAAACGGATTAGTATCAAACATTACAGACGTATATGTTCTTATCGTGTCAAAGCATATGTTACTAAATACAAATGAAGTTTGGAAAACAAACTGAACATTTGGGCAACAAAAAAGTATCCAACCATCTGATTGGCTGCAATTGTCTGAGGATGTAATAATGTCTAAATGTGGTGATGTGTAGCATCTAAGCTAGTATGCAGGCTTGGGGAGTAACGGATTACATGTAACGAGATTACGTTGAACAAAAAGGGAACTGTATTCGATTATAATTACATTATAAAAAAGAAGTAATCAGATTACTGTTACATTTTTCCAAAAATAGAGATTACTAGCAGGTTTACAGTGTTCCATGGCATATATCATAGGTAGTCGAACTAAATGCATTTTCTTTATGGTTTATATTTAGGCTACTTCTTCTTTGTTCTAAATACATTTATTTTTTAATGCAGAGTGGACACCTGATTTATTATCAAAAATACAGTCTGTGCTTTTGATTAATGTATTAAAGGTCCCATGTCATGGCCATTTCTACTGATCATAATTCCATTGTTGAGGTCTACTAGAATAGATTTATATTGTGCAACCTTCCAAACTCACATTGGTTTCTCATACAGCATCTCTGTATAGTATGTGTATTCACTCTCTGTCCTAAACAGCTTGTTGGAGCTCCTGCCCCCCCCGCCCCTCCCTGTCAGCCCAGTGGCCGTCTGCGAGACAGCGAGACACAGCGAAACCCAGCCCGAACACACACACCCACAGCCTGGCTGGGAGTTTGTGTGTGTGCTCACACACCGACTCACAGCCTCGCCGCGTCCCGCCGTCTCAGGGAGGAGAAATCGGCAGAGCTGCAGCTGAGAAAAGATTGAGTGTGTGTCTGTGAGGAAGTCCGTGGATTGGTCCAAATGTAACGGCTTCGCGGACGTAACATAACGGCTCCACGGATTGGTCCATTTGGGTGTGGGCACGTCACTGTACCCAGGAAGAAAAATCTCCAACGAGGCGTTCTGGGACAGGTCTTTTCGGTGTTAGAGTTTTACTCGGTACAGGGTGTACTTTGAAGGTGTACTTTGAGGGTTTGTGACTCTGCAGACCGTTTACATGCAGAAAAACCATAACACACAAGTGGACGGGTAATAACCAGAAAAGCAGGACATGGGACCTTTAAGCTTAAACAGCATTTGTAAACTATTACTTTTAATACATTTTTGATATGAAGTATCTTGGTTTCCTGTTTTCTAAGGTTACATTGTGCACATACACTTTAGTAAAAAACATATATTTAATTTATTTTCTCTTGTTTTTATTTGCATTGAATTTGATATTGACATAATCCAAAGGTAACGGAAAGTAATCCGGTTAATTTTATATAATGATACGATTAGATTGAATGTTTTGAAATGTCCCTAGTTATTGTAACGGACGACATTTGTAAAGTAACCCTCCCAGCCCTGCTCATGTAACATAGCCACCTATTTAGGAAAAAAAGACATATGTTTATAATATGCAACCCCTGACTCCCTGCTCATTCCCTGCTGGCACTAATCAGGTGGGCAGTTGAATACAGGTGAGGAAAGGGGGCGGGGCCTAGGGAACAAAGGCGAGGGAATTGTTTGTTTAGGAATCTGGTGTTTTTGATAGAAGAGGAAAAGAGGAAGCCTGGCAGCCTGAGGGAGGGTACTGTGTCGGTGTGGGTTGATTTCAGTGGGTGTTTCTCAATGTAAAGGAAGGATCCTTCAGAGCTATTATTTCAAGGATGCTACGTCATCGAATCCCACCAAAGGACTGTTCCAATGTCCAGGAGCCTTGGAATTCTACCGAGGACTGAGTCCTTCGTTGCGGGAAATTTCGAGGATGCACATGTGTATCCTCGGCGGTCTTAAAAGCCCCACAATGCTTTGCGCACGGACCAATTTCCAAAATCTTTGGTGGAAAAAGGCTGAATCCAGTATGTTCTGTGGCGTAGTAAATGTGCACATGACTTTTGTTTAAAGTTTATAGTCCGTTTGAGTTTTGCCCGTGTGAACGCAAACCGAACCTTCTGAAAAATGAAACAATGCAACAAACTGTCGTCTGGTGCGCACCAGAGAAGCGGACTATTAGGTTTGAATGAGACCTTAGAGCGTTTTGCACCGAAATAAATAATTCAAATGAACCTTGTTTTGACTTTGCCTCTTTTGTTGATATGTGTGGTTTATGCTACAATGTGCACCAATATGTGTAAAAGAGGTTTGCAGACATCAAGTATGAATACACGTTTTATTATTGGTGATGGTGATTTTATGATTTTCTTATGGCTACTTATCCTCCAGGACTTTTTCAAGGTTAGTTTAGTGGTTCTGTCCTGGAGAGATGATCATTTTACAAAATACAGTTACTCAAGTACATCTTCGCAAATCAGTTATGAGTCTTCAAACAAATCACGCTCAATTTAAGGGGGGGCCTGACTCGGAAGACATGTCCTACCAAGGAAGCGCCCTCGACATTGAGAAACACCAGTGTCTAGCTGAGGGTGTTACCTCAGGCTGCTCGAGGACCCTTTACACAAAAGGAGTCTGAGTCAGTATACATTATTTTCCCTTTTCAGCGGCCGGTGAGTCACTTCCTTTCTGGATATTTTTCTTCTTTTGCTAAATTATGTTTCCCTTGGATTATACTTTTTTGCTGTCTTTTGTGGAGTTACATTAGACTTGTTGGACTGGATTATACAGCAGTTTTAAGAAGACTGGATTTCGGGACAAGGCCTTAGAGCAGGGGTGTCCAAACTTTTTTCACCAGCCACATACATACAAATATACGAAGGGCTGGGCCACTCACTAGAGGTGAGGTGTATTGCCTCATAAGTTAAGTTATAAATCAGCCAAATCAATCACATGTAGTTAAATTATGCTTGTTACTTGAATATGCGTTATGAAAACAAACAGCCTACATCACAGCTCTCATAGGGATCATTTATCTTGTTGGCAGCTCATTCCTTAAAACAGGAGCCTCAGATTGCACATAATAAGAGGAAATAGGAAGGTGTATTTCAAGCTTGCTATGTAAATAAGTTATTGGGCTTTTTTCTTATCAACTTTTCATTCATGAATACTACTGTGTATACCGCATTTGGCCCCCAGGCTGTAGTGGAGACACCCCTGCCTTGGAACCTTAAAGACACATTACTCGCTACTTGTATCTTGTGTTGGTGCTTACTTTGGAGTTGTCTGAACGTCTTTTGTTAAATTAACTGTTTCTGAGACTGTCAAGGTTTTTAGTTTGGGTGGGAAATGTATTATTTAGGACACACTGATATTATCAGCCCCTCTCTTTGCCTGATTAAAGAACCACAGTAGCTCCTGATCCTTTTAGTGGTAGCTAGGCTTCAAATATAAAGTCATTGTTACACTAGCATATTAGCATATTGTAGCAAACTGTAGCATCCCTCCCTGCAGCTCTGTCTGTCTGCATCTCTTCGAGGTCATATTGCTGTTATTGTGTCCTTCTGTTCTTCTTATTCTAGGTTTTCAAAGTGTCTTTCCACCTCTGTCTGCACAAATCAGCTGGATGTGCAAGATCAGGATATGGCGAGATCACACGCAATGCAGAATCTCTACCAGTGGACGCATTTCTATTGCACCATATATCGTCATATTTGCAAACATCTGAAGAGTGACATTCCCACTTGGGAAATTCAGCAAAACCATAGACAACCAGGAGCCTTTGATTCTATAAAACAAAAGATGAAATACAAGTCATTATCGACGGTTCAGAGTTACATACTGCAGTAATATGTCTGTGTTTTAAAAAAGAGGCTTTGTGAATCATAACAGTCACACATATTTGTAACCTCACTTGTGGAAGCTGCACAGTAACCTTATATAAATAAATACAAGCTTATGATAAAGTGCAGATGATAGGAAGTGTGTGTTTTTCCTGCACGACCTTGGTATCCATTAGTATATCTGATCTAAGAGCAGTGTTGTCTCTTCAGCCGAACAAACATGACGTCGGTGACGGTTATAAATAGATGTGATGCGTTCAGACCCATCTGCAGCCAGCCAGTACCTGAGGCATCATGGGTAGTGTAGTTCTGCCTGGGTTTATATGTGATACACAGAGAAACTCATGGCCTCATTGGTCTGTCCCGGTTTCCTACAGTAACAAGCCTCCAGTATCTCTCCAGGTTTATGACAAATACTTATAACTACCGGTGATAAGGAAAAACCTGAGGAATGAGAGCGTGCCTTGTACTCCAAATCAGCTGCGTCCATTCCTTTTGAGTGGTGACTCAACAAAAAAATCTGCATCAGGAAAAATGCACCAACTATGAGCTAAAAATGAAATAAAATGTATGAAAGCTGAATTTGAGTACAAACCAGAGGGAAGACATTATTCTTTATTTTTCCTGAGAGTTAAAAGTGAATCAAAAAATACAAAACCAAACATTTAATCTGCTGATCCAGAAAACACCGGAAAGTCCTTTTATTTCCTTCTTTAAAAGTCACCGTGGTGCAGGAAACGGAGTCTATGAAACCGAAATGTTTACTCTTCCGGTCTGATTTTTTGATGTCTTCTTAAATACACCAGACTTACATGTTGTTTTCCAACTATAAAATCAGACGTCATCACCCAAAAACATTTAGAAATTGAATTTGGTTAGCTTAGCTATCCTTGGTTAGCTTAGCTTAAAGACTGTTGAAAACTACAAGCCTGGCTATGGCGGGCCCTTCGACACAGACAGCTAACAGCTAACACCTGTCACTCAAAGAGGCCACACCCTTAAAAAAGCATAACTTCATGTTTGGAGTCGTGAGTTGTCCCGGAACAGTTGTCATGAATGGGGAAATTAGCAAAACAGAGCAACATTTTTTTGTAATCAAGCTGGAAACATCTTTATTTTTGCTTATATCTTTTGGGGATATGATGATTAAATCCCTTTTTAGAGCCTCAAGTAGCCATTTGAGGAACTGCAATATGCATGAACCATTTTATCATATTTTGATGAAGAAAAACGGAACTACTGTATTATTTGTAATAACCACTGATGCAGACGCAGAAATGTAACAAGAATTTAGGTAAATCATGTTGTATAAATCTTCCGAAGGTGAGACTGTTTACAGGTGGAAAAATGTACAAATAAATAATAGCACTCCATGTCTATGAGATTAACAAATATCACAAAAAGGACTTACTTAATAACTCAGTGATGTTCACAAAGGAAGATAGGGAAGCAGCAGCGGAGACTGTAAAGACAAACCTCCACATATCAATAATGTATACGTTTGTTAGAAACTACAGCATTTACTGCTTCTCAACCTCCATATATAAAAATGTATATATCCGTGTTTGTGTCTCAAGAAGAGAAAGTCTTGCAGCCTTCAGTTTCTATACGAGTGCCACCGAGCATCATGGGAAACACGTCTGCTCTCAGCTGATAAGCTCCATAACAAAGAGAGCATGAGCATTGGCTGATGGCAAATATCTTCCTGCAGCGTCCTGTTGAATCAGGTTGTAGAAACAAGAATATTATTTACTGCTTTGTTCTATCTGCCCTTTCAACAATTATTTATCTTCCTATATTGCATTTTTAAGTTGTTTTAGTTATTGTTTTAGATTCTAGTAAACTGATGGTTAATGCTCAAATAGTAAAATATTGTTTTCATTATCCGGATTATGCAGTTCTATGTGCAAATAAGAATAAGAATTATTATAAATAATAACAATTGAATAAATAAATAATAATACAAATAATTAAATAATACAAAATTAAAACAAACAATGTTATTAAGTATAATAAAACGATTTTTTAAAATTTAAATAATAACAGTTTGATAAAGCTTGAATAGTGTTCCATATTTCACCTACAGTGGTCTGTGTTGCAGCAAATTAGGGGTACAAATGTTAATAAAATAAGATATACTTATGTTAAGTCCCTAAGACCTGGTACATGTGTGTGTGTTTCTCACATCTTCTTATATTACTTTGTTATTTTGATCCCTCGCGGCACAATATCTCAGAAACGAGGTCGCTCCCATTTTTTATTTCACTGCAAGGAGAAAAAAAAAAAATTCAGATTTTCTGGCAGTAATGAGTTCATTCATCGTTGATCATTGAGGATGTGTGAATGAGAGTCAGCTGATCTCTCTCACGTGTTGCCAGTCTCCAACCTGCATGTCACTATCCTCGTATGGAGGAGGGGAGCTGCCAAAGTCAAACATAAATAAATGACATGATGAATTAATTTAAATTATATTCAATTAATATATTTTTTTAATGAACGTAGGCTATTAATGAAAGCAATGCAAATTGATATTTCTGTTTCAATTTGTTTGAATGTAATTTTACAATTATTGTTGTACAATTGTTACAATTATTATGTATTACAATCATTATTATTATATGAATTGTTATTTTTTAAGAATATTTAAATAAATTAAAAAAATCTTCTTTAACATGCATTTATTTTAAATGTATGCATTTATTTATTTATATATTTATTGTGAATCAGTTTATGAATCATTAACAACATTACAGCCTACATGGGGGGAGCCTCGCTGCGGGGAAACGATGGACCTCTGTCGCCTGTCAGCGCAACTTCAATGATGCAGTTTAAAAACATAAACATGTAAGGGCGGTGCCGGCCTGTGATTCTCCAGATTCTACAGATGGCCAGTCTGCCCCACACACACCTCTACACACACACACACACACACACACACACACACACACACACACACACACACACACACACACACACACACACACACACACACACACACACACACACACACACACACACACACACACACGCACACATGCGCACACACACACACACACACACACACACACACACACACACACACACACACACACACACACACACACACACACACACACACACACACACACTGAGTTAGAGGTCATAATGCAGACATGTGCACTAATGGAAGAAGTTTGATGAATAATTAATCATTTTTTATGTCAAACAGGACTGTACAGTTAAGTAAACACATATATGATATAATTATTATTATTAATACAGCTCTCTGCTCTCTGATTGGCCGAGGCTGTGCTGATGTCAGCAGGTGTTTCACCTGTGATGGGTTCACCTGCAGAGGTTATCACAACCTGTAAATGTTTGAGAGACCAGGTCATAAATGTTAGTTATAAATCTTTAATCTGCTCTCTTGTACTTTTAAAGAATTTTCGAGCCAAAAACAAACTCTGTTTTCATCTCGCTGAGTCTAATCTCCTCCTCAGAGACCATGAAGCTTAAAAGCCTTTAAAAAAAACCTACCAGAGGTTGTTATGGAATTTTGTTTCACCACATATTTACGATCGGAAATACAAATGTACCAGATAGTGTTTACTTCGTATGTTCCCTGCTCTATTCATAGATGCATATTCTTCTGACAGTTGCTACAACTCAGGACATCAAACTAGGGCTGCTCAATGAAAGTGAAAATCATAAACACAAGGATTTTAGTCCAGTTTTAAATTCTATTAAAGCATAATGCCTTTTGGAAAAGAATTATTTGTTTCTATTTTTTTTTTTCACTGACCAGTGGCGAGCCATCAGGGTGCTCTAGGAGAGGGCCTAAGATATTATACGAAATTATATTTAAAAACATTACAAAAATATATATATTTTTTTAAATTATTTTTTTCATTATTTTTATTATTATTATATTTTTCATTTTTCATATTTTTCATTCAAAGTAACTTGATTAAATTGTATTTAAAATAACATTTCCAAAGAAATAAATCCTTCGAATCTGCCTATTCAGTTTCTGTTTAAATGTGAACGGTTAAATGAAAGAAGCTCCTTTAGCCGTCTCTGCGAGTTACTGTGAAGAGGAGCTGATTGAGCCCGATTCTCGATTTCAAATGTGTGCTCTAAAATTATATTTATAAATGACTTATCATTATTATAAGCAAGACAATATGTGTGTGTGTGTGTGTGTGTGTGTGTGTGTGTGTGTGTGTGTGTGTGTGTGTGTGTGTGTGTGTGTGTGTGTGTGTGTGTGTGTGATTTGTGGTATGTAATTTACGTTAGAATAAATAGAATGGTTTTGAACAATAGATGAGAGTAAAATCTACGTCACTTTACGGCCCCGCCCACTTTTGGGGAAACCAACACTGTCATTTGAACGGCGATCAAGCCTAAAGCCACAGAGCTCTTCTTTTACTGTCCTTTCTTCTTAGAGGAAGTACAGAAACACGTAACTCTGGATTTGTTTTAATGTTTGAGGTGCAATAAACGACACAGCAGCTTTTTGGCATGTTAAAACTATTATGTTCTGCCTCGCTCATGAGAGTAACAGCTGGCGAAATTACAGCCTCGCCTACTGATTTTAATTTAACCATATATCAAGCCCGATTCTCAATTTCAAATGTGTGCTCTAAAATGATATTTATAAATGACTATTATCATTATTATAAGCAAGACAATAAATGACAAAGATATGTAGAAAATAATCGTATTTAAGATACGTTCATAACAAACATGATGAGGGAGAAAATAAGTTTCTAGCTAAACGTAATTGAGAATGCAGTTTAGTTCTGTGGGAACGTAATTTTTAGGAGACAGGGTTGCAAATGACAGTACAATTGACCAATTATATCTTCCCTCTAAATGGGTGGGTTTTATTATCGGGGACTTTATGACACATTCTGCACGCTGCAAAGCTTTTCTTGTTTCCATGGCAACAACAACTTCCTGTCAACAGCGTAAACTCGCCTTCAAAATAAAAGCATGCCAAATTACACTTAAGACATACAACTACAACGAAAGTAACAAACACACCGTTAGCTCCGGCGGCCACCACTGGGATAATTGGGTCCCCTTTTAACATTTGCTCCCGTTTAGCATTATGGGCATCATAGCCATAGACCAGTGGTCGCCAACCAGTCGATCGCAATCGACCGGAGATTGCGGACCATTAAAATAAAAAGTAACAAAAGAAAAATAAAATAAAAATAATAATGTTTGAAAAATACGTTTTTAGATGTAAACCTATCATCGACCACCCCGTTAGCAGGTGCCACTTGATTGACGTATATTTGAGACACCTCAATAATTTAATACATTAACTGTGCTTTACGTGAACCTCATCATGACACAAGAGAGGACGGCAGGACTGTAATTTCCCGTGTTCAGTGAATGCAACAGAGGCAAGTCACCAGACCAATCAGAGAGTTGCATGGAAATACACGTGTGCTTGTGTCATTCAAGCTCGGCTCTGTGTGTGTGTGACAATAGCGCATTTAGTGTGATAGAGAGAGAGAGAGGGAGAGAGGGAGAGAGGGAGAGAGAGGGACCGGTGCTAGCGGGGACCGTGATGTTAGCATCTGGTTACCTAGCTGCACTAACGGACATAAGGAGCTGTTTCCACGACAAGCTGGAGGAGAGACCTCCCCTGTCAGACTGAGGCAGGGGTTCCCAAACTTTGCCATGCCCTGTTGCAATTTTTTTAAATGATGAGTACATTATGATGGACAATATGACAAATTAATCATACAGCTTAATACATTTTCTTAATATATATTTGTATTAATAATTAATAACCAGTTATTCTTCAAACAATCTTTTGTATTTATCTGTTGTTTGTCATTCATTACATTGATTGTGTCTTCTTAAACATTCTTAGCACAATATTAAACAGTAATATCAACAGTAAACACATTTTAAAGCATTTTTAAAGTGATTTCTGTCATATTATATAATTTTGAACAGTAATATGAACAATTAACATATATTTTTAGCATTTTTGAAAGCTATTTATATATAATATTCAACAGTAATAATAACAATAAACATATTTATATTCATATATATAAACAACAATATTTGCTACATCTGCAGAGCGAAATATTCACTAGCTCTCACTTGCTCCAAAAGCTGAGCAGATACTCAGTTTCACTCTCAGTAGCGGCAGCTCGATTCTGATTGGCTTGAAGGGCGGTCGTGTGATTTAAAAACAAAAAAATTAAATATTAATAAATAAAAAATATTAAAAGATTGGCATCAAAGGACACATAGATTGATAGATATGCAGTTATTAATAACATCTAAAAAAAAAAAGGAAAATATGTAACTTTAAAAAAAGAAAAAATTCCCCTGGCGGTCCCCCCGTGTTGAAAAACACTGAGCTAAAGGACTCTCTGAGTGTTTAGAACGGTTTTGTCACAAATTATTCAAAAGATTATTTTCGGCGGCACACCTTCATATGATCATTATAGTTATACAAACAATAAGAGAATAAATGAAAAACAGGTATGAAATACTATATGGCAGTAAAACAAGAATACATTTTAAAAGGAGAGTGATTTGTAAAATATCCATAAAGAAAAAGTAAATTTGTTTACAGTTCTGTTTCATATGGGTGCTGAGAGATGTATCCATAGGTCTTAATGTTGCTCTCAAAGTGCACCAGATTGATGCTTTCAACTTCAATATTTAAAAAAAAATCTTCCCGGGGGAGCATCCCCCCGGACCCCCCTAGAGGAGGTGAGGACCTAGAGGAGGTGAGGACCCCCCTAGAGAAGGTGAGATCCGCCCCCCACTCATAAAAAATAGCACTTTACCCCTGTCTATATGCCGTGAGCTGATTATGGAGCCTTCATTGAAACAGTAATTCAGATGCAATAGCCTATATAAAAGGCTTCAAATTGGAAGCACTGTCTGGGTCGTCTTTTTCACTCAATTCTGCAATAGGTAGATCTCGCCTTTCACCTAGGCCGAGGTCGGTGATCTTGGGCTTAAAAAGGTTGGTGACCACTGCCATAGACTATAAAAGTGTTACCCAAGGCTGAATCATAAACTAAACTGTATATGTACATATATATGTAACTCGCTCGGATCTGTCATTAGCCCGCATGGTTTTTGATACCACTGCTACGCTGACGCTGACGCTGACGACACCCAATTAATTCTGTCCTTTCCCCGCTCAGAGACCCAGGTCGTCGCACGCATCTCTGCTTGTCTAGCTGACATCTCTCAGTGGATGTCCGCTCATCACCTCAAGCTCAACCTTGACAAGACTGAACTGCTTTTCCTTCCGGGAAAAGATTGTCCCACTCTTGACCTAACAATCAACTCTGTTGTTTCCCCGACTCAGACTGCAAGGAATCTGGGTGTGACCCTAGATAACAAACTGTCCTTCACTGCAAACATTGCTGCTACAACCCGCTGCTGCAGATACACGCTTTACAACATCAGGAGGATACGTCCCCAGCTGACCCAGAAAGCGACGCAGGTTCTGGTCCAGGCTCTCGTCACCTCACGCCTAGACTACTGCAACTCCCTCCTGGCTGTTCTACCTGCATGTGCCATCCGACCTCTGCAGCTCATCCAGAATGCAGCTGCTCGCCTGGTCTTCAACCTTCCTAAATTCTCCCACACCACGCCACTCCTCCGCTGCCTTCACTGGCTTCCGATAACTGCTAGAATCCACTTCAAGACAATGGTACTTGCGTACCATGCTGCGAATGGATCTGGCCCTTCCTACATCCAGGACATGGTTAAACCGTACACCCCAGCACGTGCACTCCGCTCTGCATCAACCAAACGGCTCGCTGCACCATCGCTGCGAAGGGGACCCAAGTTCCCATCAGCAGAAACACGTGGGTTTGCTATCCTGGCTCCAAAATGGTGGAATGAGCTCCCCATTGACATCAGGACAGCAGAAAGCTTACACACCTTCCGGCGCAGACTGAAAACTCATCTCTTTCGACTCCACTTCGAGCGATAGAACTATTAACAAAGCACTTATATACTAATAAAGGGCTGGCTTATCGAAAGCCAGTTGAGTAGCACTTGAAATGTTGTTGCTCTATGAAACCTGATGTACTTATATGATTCTGTTTTCTTCAAGTTTGTATTTTGTTGGTCGAACGCACTTATTGTACGTCGCTTTGGATAAAAGCGTCAGCTAAATGCAATGTAATGTAATGTAATATACATGTATAAAGGGTTACTTCCTTAGCTGGCTAATAAGCTATATAACAAGCTAAGCTAACAAGCACACAAACACCTGCTAACGGGGTTAACATGTATAATATTATTATTTTAGACTTCTTGGAAGTTCTGTTAGTACATTCTTTGTAACAACATTCCCAAAAAGGCACAATCACAACGAACACGGCTAAAGGGTCGAGTACAGTAACTACAACTAGCTAACATTGTAGCCTAGCAGAGTGGACAAGTTGCTGTTAGCAGACAGTGAGGCACGTACCTGTCCATCAAAATGACCACGCCCTAATTTATGCAAAAATGTTAAGACCTAATATAAATAAAAGGGTTGCGTTATAAAACAATTCACTCAACAATTAATAATCATTAAGGTGGAATCTAACTATATCCCGAATAACTTGTGTTGCATCCAGGGGTAGAAACATATTTATTTCTGCTGTAAAGTTGAGCAGGCTCTGCCCCAGAGTTTGCCGCTTGGTTTTGCACCCCGGGCCTTTGTTTTGATATTCCGCCGAAGTATACACTGTGACGTAATAACTCTTTTTTTTCCGAGGGGAGGGGTGGGGGTCATAGGGCCTAGGTATAAAAGTCACGGCTCGCCACTGTCACTCACAAATCTGCGACCCACTCGAAACGGGTCCGCGACCCACTTTTGGGTCGCGACCCACCAGTTGAGAACCACTGTCATAAAGTTAGGGTGCGTTCAAGTCGTAGGTTGTCACGTTTTAGCAGCAATTTTATTTTTGCATGAATCATCTGCCATTAAGTTTTCAGCACTCTTAAAACAAAACAATATCAACCGCACTTCAGACGATAAAAAGGTATAGAGTGTATAAATACTAAATTAATTAAACAAATCAATAGCTCAATAATAATAAAAATAATTACTATAATAATAATACAGTTTAATTGTATTAGTAAATAATTGTATGTTTCACTATTTTCAATTGGAAGAATACTATACCAAATAAATTATGAATGGCAGCAATTAAAATATATTAAAATATAATTCATTAATTAATTACAAATATATTTTAATATATTTTTCTTTATTAGTACAATAATAAAAATATAATTTTTTTTTAATTCTCATATTTACTTTTTGAAATTGTATGCCCAATGTCCATGAGGAAATGTTAAGACTTAAAAATAAAACATTAATTGTGTATGCAGGATTTGAACATATTCTGTCTCCAACAAACATAATGGAGTAGGTGTGATTCAGATTTTGCTGCCCATTGATTAAAATAATATATATGTAAAACGAGCTCCCCATCTTTTTAAGGAATATGTAACGTGAGAACACAGATGTGTACATGCGTGTTTATGAGTTTATGTGATTAATGTGAATGAGTGAGCAGAGAGCCTGCAGCTCTGCAGAGAGAGGAGGAAATATGGAGGAGAGGGGGATGGGTGGTGACAGAGAGAGAGGGGGGGGGGGGTGAGGAGTGCTTACAGCATGGGGGAGGGGAGGACAGTACACTGCAGCTGCACTGTACAAATACATGTCAGAATAACTGCAGTAACACGTGGGAAAATACTAGAAAATCACGTTCCAATAAACAGCAGTCACAAACATTAAAAACATAAACAATTCTCAAAATAGAATTAGCTCAATAAGTCATTAGTTTTTCTTTAATGTCGCAAATTAATATCAGAAATATACAAATCGCAGGTCTCTATTTTATATATTTGATTGTCTTTTCAATTTTCTTTGTATTCCACTTTATTTTATATTTTATACATTTGCAGTCAATTTTATTTTTATTCCATTTCCTATCAATTTTATTTTGTAGTCGATTGTATATATATATTCTATTTTGCTTTTTTCATTTCATAACGTTTTTATTTGTATTATATATGTTTTATCTTTATGTAATATATATAATATTTTATTCAATATTCTTATTTCCTTTCCTGATTTCTTTCCTTTCCCTCTATTCATTCTCATCCTTTTCATCTTCCTCCCTCCTTTCTTAATTTCCTTTCCTTTCCTTCACCCTAACCCTCCCTTTCCTTCTCTTTGTAACACCCCCTCTCCCCCCTCTCATGTCATGCAGACTTAAATCAGGACGTTGACCTCAGGTGTCAGTGTTTCTGATGCCAGCACAGTGACTGTGTGTTTCTGCATGCATAAATACACAGTGTGTGTTTGTGTGTGTTAGCAGTAGAGCATGCCAGCAGCGAGCCACGTTACCCACAATCCTCTGGGATCTCTGGCTCTACCCTGAGTCCATCTGTGCTGTGTGACCGCTCACCAACACTAACCTCACCTTCACTTCTCTAAAAGCTGGAATTGAACTCGAACATCACACAGTTAATGAATGTCTTCTTAGAGAGTGAGAACCTCAGACCTCTTATGAGCACATGAATGCACCACAGGCTTCATTTACACACAGCACAGTGAGATGAATGGATGCATTTGTACACAGTGGATTCAACTGAGTGTGCTTAATGTGTTTTATTTGGACTCAGGGACGATATGGTTGTTATTCTTTCCAATATTAATCACGGTTTCATGGCACATTATTACATTAATGATATCATATTATAGATTGATAGTGACAACAAATACATTAAAATGTTAATTTGAATAAATTACATTCTATTTTTTATTCTATTTTATAAATTCAATTTTGCTTTTGTCATTTTTATAAATATTTCCTTATTTGATAATATTAACAATATATACTTTTTTATACTTCTGTTTTTGCATATGTTATGTATATATTTCAATAAAAATGAAATATATTTCATTAAAAATACAATACAATATTTTTAATAAACACGGAATATAATAAAAATATTATTATTTATTACATTATTATATATTATAATTTATTAAACCTAATTTATATTTATTATCTTTATATATTATTTTTATTCAAGTTTATTCGCTATGTTATTTAATTTATATATTATTTTATTCTATTTTAAATATAAAATATTATATATATATTTGTATCTTATATAAATATATAAAAATGGTGTACATTCTATTTTACTATATTATTTTACATTATATCTTCTGAGTTGGATTCCATTTTATTTTACTTTATTTATATACTTATCTGTTTTTATAGATATTCAATGTTATCATAATAAATACAGTTGGATATTTTATATACACAGTATATCATTTTGTTTAAGCTTAATATTATATTATATTGGTTTTCCTCTAATTACAGACATTACATTGACTTACATGCATTTCCTGGAGACTTATCCTAACCTTAACCATAACCAACACATGCCTAACCCTAACCCTTACCCTTAACCTAACCCTTACCCTAACCCTAATCCTAAACCTAACCAAGTCTTCACCCTACAATTAATGATTCCGCTCATGGGGACCTCCAATTTGTCCCCATAAGGGAAGCCTGTCCCCACACGTGACTCAGGGTTTCCGCTAGGATTTTTTCTCGCCGGTCAAATTATCCGGGCAGAATTTATTTTACCACTAATTTGAAACTTACCGGTCATATTTCAATAATAATAATAATAGTTGTGTAGCAGAGTTTCCGTTAGCAGGTAATTACCGGACTATGAGCAGATATGCTTCAGTTTAAAACTCAGTTCACGGGGCTCATTTTTATATTGCTTCAGTTTATAATCGTAACAGATCGAAACATTCAGATTCATTTTTCAATAAATGATTCCACAAACAACAAACAACATAATTATTACATTCAAACAAACTACTTGTAGTAGATAACGTACATTATTCAGAAGTTTACATCAACTTTGAATATTAACACGGGAGAAACGGATCCTCTGTTTTCCCCTCTCCCTCCCTCTCTCTCCTGACAGCCCGTCAGTTTCTCATGCAGCCCCTGCAGCTCGCTAAACAGAGGGCGGGGCTTCAGGTGATTATACAGAGCTGCGTGTCTCGGTCAGACTCAGCAGCTGATCTGATCTCTCTCTCGCGTCCGGTTACACTTCACTCGCGTTTATGTCCACATCGATCAGATCCAGCTCTCCTGATCGGCCTTTATAGAGAGCACCGATCAAACTATTGAGAGTGAATATCGGCCGATAATGACCGGCGGCCGATCGATCGGAGCCTCCCTAATTATTACCAGACATTTTGACCGTCAGGTTTTGAATTTACCGGTTTTTTATCAATTTTACCAGCTAAAAACCGGTAATTACCGGCTAACGGAAACCCTGTCGTGACTATGTAAACAGATGTAGGTCCCCACAAGTATAGTAATGCTAGACCACACACACACACACACACACACACACACACACACACACACACACACACACACACACACACACACACACACACACACACACACACACACACACACACACACACACACACACACACACACACACACACACGCACGCACGCACGCACGCAGCATACACCTACATGAATGCCACCCGACTAAAAGAAGAAGATTAGGAATTGATTCCATGACTCATTGCATCCTGGGAAAACTGTTAGATTACCCAGGGTGCCTCAGTGCTGCCGACTCCTTCATCCCAGTGCTGCTGCAGCAAGGGGAGGACGGGGGAGGATGATGGGATAACAACTAATAATACATAATTTCTTAGGTTTATTGTTACTTTTGCTTTACTTGTTGTGTATGTTTTACTGTGGAATGTTCGTCTTGTGTGTGAAATATTGAAGAGACAGATCCTAAAGTATAACAATACAATATTTAAAAATGTTCATTCGAATAATACAATTATACAAATAATCAAATACAAATGTGATTATGGGATGAGGGAAAATAATTTCCTTCAACAATAAGTATTAATATAATTTGTTGTATACATGCATTTATGTGTGTCTACATATTTACAGGGTAGGTTTGTGGGAACATATCTATGTTTCTCAATATTAAAATATTTGTATGGTTTAGCTTAATGCTTTTATAATCTAATTTGTACCTGCTGTTTAGGTATTTGTTTTTCTTGTATTTGATAGTCTATCTATAGTATTAAAGATTATTTAGCATTTAAATATAAAACATAAACAATATAATATTTTAAATATGCTATGTTCATATTGCTCAAGTACTAACTTTTGTTCTTTTAGGCAAGAAATCTAGACTAACATTTGGACATTTGCAACAAATGTGAGATATTTGATCTGCAGCGATTGAATTCCAAGACGGCTGAGAATCATAATCCCTACAGTTTGAGGGCTTTTAACATGTCTTGTATTTGAGCATTTCCTGATATGATCAATTATATCATTCTACTTAAGAAAAGTCCGACACGACGAGTGGAGTGGAGTTCCACAAGGCTCAATCCTGGGTATTCGGTTGTTTTCCATTTTACTTGACCAGCAATTCTTTTAATTTATTTCCCCTTTTTAAATGGATATTTAAGACGATTTCCATCTGTCGCCTGTATTTTCTGTCAGTTTAATTTAAAGCACTTTGAATGACTTTGTATTGAATAAAAAAAGCAGATTATTCCATAGCTTTAAAAATAGTGGACAAGATAAGGTTATGGGTTTTAAAGGAAATAAATATCCTGAATCAAAACTAAAGTAAATATCCTTTCAAACCGAATGCTGTCTGTGTTTAGTGTTAAAATATGTGTTCAATTCAACACCAGCAGCATATCTGACTCGGCATCAATAGAGTATTGATCCGATATTGATGAGATGCACTAATAAGCATCGCAGCTGCACGGCACAATCACAGTATTTATTGTTGAACGTGGTAATACCTCTGATTTATTTTAAGCCATGAATCTGTTGTTTCATGTTTTTTGATCACTTCTGGCTTACAATGTTTTGTTTTAAATACACTTCAATATAAATAGTTACATTTTACAAAAATGCCCTGGTAATCTTAATATTATATAATTCTTGAATGATATACAGTTTGTTTTACACAATGTACACAAGTATTAAAATGTACCATTATCTCAAATTAGTATATAAAGCCAAATAAGTGTGCATGCGTGCTTGTGTGTGTGTGTGTGTGTGTGTGTGTGTGTGTGTGTGTGTGTGTGTGTGTGTGTGTGTGTGTGTGTGTGTGTGTGTGTGTGTGTGTGTGTGTTTGATTCTAAAGAGCAAATGGCTCATTCGGAAGATGAAGCTGTATTGGTTTATTGACTATTTTTGGCTAAACACACATAAGGACACAGAAATACACTAAAGATGCACAGAAACTCAAGCCTGCACCTGTGGCTCCAACATATTGATATTTGTTAAATATATGCATTCAATCTATCGATAAGTAAAGCTGCAGCAAATCATAAATCTTACAGAAAAAGGTCAGTAACTCATAAATGTATTCTCCAAAGTAAAATACAGCAGTACAGATTAGGCAAAGCTAGATGAAGTAAAGTAAAATAAAGCGTTTGAAAAAGAAAGCTCTCACATGACAAGTTAAAGAGGACATGCTCATTTTCAGGTGTATATCAGTATGTAGTGTCTCTACTTTAAAGAGTCCTCTCCTGCTGATGTTCAGGTGTATATCAGTATGTAGTGTCTCTACTTTAAAGAGTCCTCTCCTGCTGATGTTCAGGTGTATATCAGTATGTAGTGTCTCTACTTTAAAGAGTCCTCTCCTGCTGATGTTCAGGTGTATATCAGTATGTAGTGTCTCTACTTTAAAGAGTCCTCTCCTGCTGATGTTCAGGTGTATATCAGTATGTAGTGTCTCTACTTTAAAGAGTCCTCTCCTGCTGATGTTCAGGTGTATATCAGTATGTAGTGTCTCCACTTTAAAGAGTCTTCTCCTGCTGATGTTCAGGTGTATATCAGTATGTAGTGTCTCTACTTTAAAGAGTCCTCTCCTGCTGATGTTCAGGTGTATATCAGTATGTAGTGTCTCTACTTTAAAGAGTCCTCTCCTGCTGATGTTCAGGTGTATATCAGTATGTAGTATCTCTACTTTAAAGAGTCCTCTCCTGCTGATGTTCAGGTGTATATCAGTATGTAGTGTCTCTACTTTAAAGAGTCCTCTCCTGCTGATGTTCAGGTGTATATCAGTATGTAGTGTCTCTACTTTAAAGAGTCCTCTCCTGCTGATGTTCAGGTGTATATCAGTATGTAGTGTCTCTACTGGGACATGTCTCCATGCTTTAATGTTTAAAAAGCTCTTTATTGTTCTCATACTCATACATACATTGTTCTCATAGGTGCTGCAGCACCTCTTTCACCCTCTGTCTGAAACCAGAGCCCAGTTTGCTCTGATTGGTTAGCTGGCCGGCTCTGTTGTGATTGGTCAATTGCTTAGAGATGTCCTGCCGCTTAGCCTATCACGTACAATGTGTTGGAGCGCTAGCCAATAGAAACGCAAGTTTTACAAAATGATGTCATTCAGTGCATTTAACATAAACTTCAGCATAAATACCTTAAATGATAAACATTTAACATGATCTAAATGATATATAAATGCACCAAACCACTGTTCTAATCTACTCTTTATGCTCAGTGAAATTTACAATGACTTAACCAAAACAGAGCTGAGAAAAAATGTAAAAACATTTAGGCGATTATCATGAAATCTGCAAATATTTGGTTAAAAAAAATAATTATTGGACACATTAAAATGTCTAACAGAGTAATTATTCTGCAGAATAACATATGTTATTATTGTTATTGATGCATTATGTGTTCATGACTTTGATGTTGCAACTGAGAGTTCCTTTTAATGAAATATTATTAAAAGGTAATTTTTTAAACAACAAATGTGTTCTTTTATCTACAGTTTGTTGCAGAATACCTATAAATATGATCAGATTCTTAGATTTAATATTTTGAAAGTACTATTGTCCTGGTGGTGTAGTGAGGAAAATAAAACAACATTAATAATATCATATATTATACTGGAGGAAGAAATGCACAGAAAATATTGGAGGGAAGACATAAAAGTAGAAAACAAATATGGATGGGAACATTTGTTTTGTTTGTTCTCGTCCTGCAAATACCTCATTTTAAAACGGAGATTAATATTATTCCTTAGATTTTAATTATTATTTCTGTGTGAGGTTCTGTCTGTGTGTGTGCTGGAGTAATACGTTTTTTCAATAAGTAATTAATCCCAGAAAAGTGAAAGTCATCCTCTGTGCGTTGGAGATTGAAAAACTTTGAGGCGAGACGGAGAGACGGCGAGTCTTTGACGTGACCTCGCCGTCAGTCTGCAGCTGTCTGCTCACATCCATCCACCGAGACCCTGCAGCATCCCATTTATACCGGCTCAGACACTGCAGAAACAACGGAATATCTTATCCAGGAAAAATATACATAGATTGATTTTCTTTTCCTTTTTTCCATGTTGTTTTTCTATTCTGTTGATGCTTAGTTATTTTATCTTATCATATTGTAAAATGTTGCATACATACACCCTTTAAGAGTAACTTTCAGCCATCCTGATCCACTTCCTGTTCGCCCGGGTTTGTGTGTGTGTGTGTGTGTGTGTGTGTGTGTGTGTGTGTGTGTGTGTGTGTGTGTGTGTGTGTGTGTGTGTGTGTGTGTGTGTGTGTGTGTATTTTCAAGGTTGCATGTTATAGCGACCCAAATCAGTTTCTTAACTAGGTATGTGACACAGATCTGATTTCATGAGTATAAATCCCTTTAAGGTTTAACTGGTTATAAAACATGTGTAATACTGATGCCATTATATGACATCCATATTATTTCTATAAAGTTATTCTTCATTTCAGCTTTCGGGTTTGCGTCCCCAAAAATATCTGAAGAGGCGATGATTCACAATTAAATAGTGAGCTAAATTTGACCAGAAAAAAGAAAGCAGATTCTTTAGTTTTTGATATTTGGGATTCAAAATCAATTTTGTAGTTATATATCAAAGAACTGCAGTTCCCATGAGCCTCAGTGGCAGTTGCTAGAGATTAATTCATTTGGAGCCGAGAAGTTTCTCCAGTCGTTTAAAAGAAGTCCAAGTCATGCCTACAATCTTTTGAAAAACACATCCGACTCAGTTCTCTAATTATTAGAAGAAAAAAAAGCCTTGTGAAGTAGCAAGTTAATGTATTCAAGTGGCAGTCAAATCAAGGCAAAGTCAAGTGTTAAGTCCAAGTCAAACAAGAGAAGTGTGTACATTTCATTTAATTGTACTCCAAATCCAAAACAAGTTCTTGGCATGATTTTAGTTATTTGAAAAAAGTCTTGGACTTTCAAATTAGCCCAAGTCATGTCTTGAATTAAGGCCAAGTCTCTAGCCATTTGAATATGAGTCCTACTGCAGTCTTGAGTCATTTGTAATTAAGTCTAATTCAGTTTAAGCCTAACTTTAGTTTTGATTATTTGAGGTGAATCCATGTAATGCAAAACAAAACATATTAACAAGTTCAGGTCAACTCTTGAATCAGGGCAAAATCTCAAGACATTTTTAAAACGAGTCAAAGCCAGTTGAAAAGCTGATCATACTACAGTATCAAGTCATTTGCAAGAACAAGTCATGTCTCAAGTTCAATTCCAAATCTGGTTTTAATGAAATGTCCAAGCAATTCAAAACTAGTTTAAGTCCAGAATCGAATCATTAAAAACACAACTTAAAGTCAATTAAAAGGTCTAAATCATAATAAGTCATTCAAGATAAGTGTTATGTCACAGAAGGTAGATCAAACTGTAAAACAATACAAAGTCAATATTCAAGTTGTATTAAAAAAGTCTAAGACTTATAAACAGGTCCAAGACAAGTCTAGAAACAAAGTCAAGTCTCAAGCTATTTTAAAACAAGTCAAAATTATTTGGTAAGCACTGCATCAAGACATTTTCATCAAGTAAAGGCCATGTTCAAACAAATGCAAAACAATTCCAAGTCGTAGTTAATAAAAACAAGTCAGTATTGAATAATTTGCACCAAGGTTTCAAATAATTTCTAAATGAGCCCAATTATTTCGAAAAAAAAAGTTTTCATGTTTCGAACCATCTACCATGAGTCGTTGGGCAAAAGTTCTCAAGTTTCAAACCATCTACCATGAGTCATTGGGCAAAAGCGACGTAATCCAAACAAGTCATTTATAACAAGTCCCCACAGATTAAATATATGCGTATACAAAGGACACGGCGTACTAACAGGTCCAAGTCAAGAATTCCAGGCCTCAAGCTATTTAAAAACAAGGAAAAGTCATCCAAAAAACGTTCGACTGGAGTTTCAAGTCTCTTGCAACAATACTAGTCTGGCTTCAAGTAATTGAAACACTTTTAAGTGAAGTTTTGAGCCAATAGAATAGTAAAAGTCATTTAGCTAGCACTAAATCATCCAAAATAAATCTTACTGCAGTCTTCAGGAATTTTGTCATAAATTCAAGTCAGATATTGAGTCTTTCAAACAAGCGCAAGTGCAGTCTTGAAACAGGTACAAGTCTTAAACTCAGTCGAAATCTACTGGCACGCATTCATCACGCAGTCATTGGAAAATAACCACAAGTCTAACTTGATTTTAAGTTAAGGTCCATCTCTATTACTGATTCATTCGGAGGCAAGTTTAAGTAATTCAAAACAAGTAAATGTTTAGTCTCTAGCCAAGGTTCTCAAACAATTCTACAGCAGTCTTGAATCACTTGAAACAAATCCAAGTCAGTACTCATGTTATTTAAATGACCCAAATCAAGTTTCAAAATAGAGGCCTTGTTTCAAACCATTTGACAATGAGTCCATGTCATTAGGCAACTATCAAGTAATTTCAAAGAAGTCATATGGTCTTACAAGTCTTGGGTTATTTGCAATAAATCCGCTAATCCTCTATTTCATTCCATTGCAATGTAAATACTGTTATATTTTACTATATATTTTTGATTATTTTTAATATTTTTCTAGTTCTCTTCCTGTGTTTTTAATTTTTGTTTTTATGCACCATGACACCAAGTCAAATTCCTCGTACGTGTAAACCTACCTGGTAATAAACCTGTTTCTGATTCTGAAGTCAAGTCCAAATCAAATTAGGTATCACAAATCAGAATTTAATTACCTTTTGCCTTTTGGTTATTTCAATTTTTTGGTTATTTCAAATTTGTTATAAAAAATATTTGAATATGCTTTAACACATGTAGAAATGTTGACAATAAAGCTGACTTTGATGCATCTGAATATTTCTTCCAGTCTTGTCGCCCCACAGACTCAAGCCTCGTCATGTTTTTCCTCTGAGTGTGAGGTAATGTCAGCACGCCGCCGGCTTCCTGTCAGGCATTAGCATGCAGGAATCTATTTAAAGGAAGGGCACAGTCCGGTGAGGGAGGTGAGGCAGAGTTTTTTGCTTCTTATTTCAGCGATCGAGCAGCCTTTGATGCCTTAATTCAATTCAATAACGTCCTGTAATGACTTTGGCCCGGGACTATATATACTGCATTCCCTCTACTGGATCTTATACACAGCAGTGTTTCAAATCTGCAAACTGCTCTCTGTGCTGCCCAGACGCCCATGAGCAAGACACAAAACACTATCTCCATATGAGAGCCAAACAAATAATGCAATTTACCCAAAAATGCATTCATTATTTAATTGCACATTTTGGAAGGGTTCATTTGATTATTTATTTTTCTAAAGATTTTGTTTCTTTTTTTAAAGTCAATCAAATCTAGCATTAGTTTGATTTTACAATATACTTTATGATTTGATATGAAACTGACTTTATATCAACACACCATAATAAGCATCTTCACAAATATTAATCTTCCCAAATCTAGATTGAATTATTAAAATATATTTTCTTAAGGACAAACGCTGAGTGGGCTGATAAACAAGTACAAATAGCAAATACACAAGAAGACACCGCAAGATCAGAATACAAATATGTAGATTATTCAAACCTAATGTTTTACCTTCAATTACTATTTCTTGTTTGAGTCAAGTGAGAGCATCCGTAAAAATAATTATCCTATTTTATCCGTTTTATTTCATTTTAGTTGATCTTTTTAACCTTTTTGTTGATTACAACATGTTGTTTTCTGTCTTTAAAATATTCTCCTTGTAGAATTATTTGACCAAAAATAAAACAAAACCAGAATCAAAAACATCATGTTCTTTCATTAAAAGAAAGCTGTGGAAATAACATCACTAATTTCACCAACAAACAGCCAATCAGAGAGCTCCACCTTCTGCTGTCTATTCAGCTGGATCTTAAACTACAACATTTGTAGTTTCTGGATGAATTCAGTAACATCAATGACACAAATTAAGCAATTGACGAGGCTCATGGGAAATGTAGTTTTTAGAGTCATCTATTAAACTGAGAACTGATATCTCAAAAACAAAATTGTAACTATTTAAAAAGGTAGAGCTAGAACATAAACCTTAATCAATGCAACATTATGCATGCGGTTTTTTCGGTTTAGGAACATTTTAACCAACATTGAGAATCGATAGATACACAATCATTTGCATGAATATACCAAAATAACTCATCAACTAATGAGGAATTTCTTTTAAGATACAAGTGACTAGATGATGTGAAGGCTTCATTTTAATTCTGATCTATGAAATGTAACAACACTATTGACAAAAACTGTCTTAAAGAAAAACAAAATCTGACTAAAAGCAACATAATCATCTCTGTGAATGTGCCAAATCCTGAGAAATATACCTAAGCCACTGAGAGAAACTGTCAAACAAAATATCATGTATAAACAGCTCAGTGATAAAGGTGAGATTTTCTTGTCAGCAAACGGAGAACATTCATGAAGGTCAACAAAAAGGATCTTAATGCTGTTAAATCTAAGATGACCCTTTGCTTGCTGCATGACTCAGAGGACACCGGCATGTTTTCCTATCAGACCTGAAACATCATCATCACGTCACGGCCTCGCCATCCTTAGAAAGCAGACACGAGGATCAACCACAAAAAAAAGGATTAACGTAATGGCTTTGATTAAAACAAGCTGCTCTCTGATTGGTTGAACAGATTAATTAATATTCAAATGTATGAATAAATAAAATAAATCTGCTGCAGAGGAAGAGAAGAAGAGGAGGAGGTTTGCTGTTTGTTACGAGGCTGCTCGCTAAGATGTAGAGGGGGGGAAGGGTACATCTATAATGCATGAGCACACACACACACACACACACACACACACACACACACACACACACACACACACACACACACACACACACACACACACACACACACACACACACACACACACACACACACACACACACACACACACACACACACACACACACCCAAGTGGGCTGGGACGATTTCAGGGCCATTAAATGGAGATGCTGCCATACATCACATGACCAGCCTCCTACTGACCAGTCTGCACACACACACACACACACACACACACACACACACACACACACACACACACACACACACACACACACACACACACACACACACACACACACACACACACACACACACACACACACACACACACACACACACACACACACACACACACACACACACACACACACACACACACACACACACACACACACACACACACACACTCAGCAGATACTGCAGGTTCAATACTATGTAGGAGGAGGGTGTGTGTGAGCTTTTTTTGTCTATCTGTCTTCGTGAGGACCAGTTTCTAGACATGCTAGGATTTTTTTTAGGAATTCAAGATTCAAGTGTTTATTTTTACTATTATACAATTATAATTTTGCCAAATACTTAGGCTGGGAGGCTCCTCTTAAGACCAGAAAATACAAATGACATAACATTTAAATTGAATGCATTTTCACAAAAATAAGGACATTTCTGAAAGGTAGAAACAGCTTTTATAAGAAATGTATTATTAAAGGTGTGTGACTTTTGAAACTTTTTTTATAGTAAGGACATACTTGCTTAGTTCGACATTTCAGTGAGGACATTTGAAATATTGGACATATCTAAAAATGTATAACCTTTTGTTTTATTTACACTGTTACTACCTTATGTGATGCACTTTGAATTGCCTTGTTGGGGAAAGCTGCCTTAGATCCCATTTACACGGGAACGCAAACGAAACGCAAACGAACCAAATTCGATATAAAAAAAAGTCTTCCGTTCACACAGATATGGCTCAATAAACGTGTCCCTTCACACAAGACCGCACTCGAGCCGATGTAGTACATATGCCAGGCCTGTAAGTGGCGCTGTAATTCCGCCACAATATACAACAAAAGCAGCGAAGAAGACCTCCGAGCATGGTTGCCATGGTTGCCTGGTTGCCCTTCTGTTTATTCTCCACGGTGGATTTAGCAACATGTAGTTCATGTAGTTCTCCATGTCCACTTGTTGCTGATGGTTGTGGTAGAGGAGCTGTAGATTTTGCACTAACATCTGTAGCATGGTCAGTATCAGTAGCTGTAGCTATTGACAGTAGCTACTGACCATGCTACAGCAGTGAGAAGCAGAGGTGGGGAGAGGCGGGGCTCTGGCTTCATCGTTATCAGGAAATGATCGTGTAGGACGTACACACGGAGCTGTTTGGCCCCCCAGAGCGTTCCGTCTGCAGATATAACCACCTTGGGACCCGTTATCGTTTTATGGGTCCGTTTCCGCGGTTCCGTTTCCGCGGTTCCGTTACGGCCTCATGTGAACGAACGATCTATTCGAAAGAGAACAACCCGTTTCGTTCCCGTGTAAACAGCACCTTAAAAAACAACTTTAAATCAACATTTAGTCCTCAATTATTCACAGGGCTGAAGGTTAAATCTTATGGTTTTAGTTTATGGACAGGGGTATATGCACAGTATTTCAACCACAGGGCCCTCACAAGTGTAGACATACCAGTAGGTGTGTGTCTATACTACAGTAATAAGAGGAAATGGGTGATCTAATTTTACAGCAATCAGATCTTGATGAACTGAATCTCACCTAGAAAACAAAAATATTTATGGAAGATCAACCCCAGTGAACAGCAGAGTCAGTGTTGGGAAAGTAACTTATATGTAATGTAATATATAACATATTATTTTTCTGTTTTAAGTGTTACTTCCACCAGAACAACTGGAGCTGGCATTGTATAAGAATTTCATATTTTATACCAACAAAAAAAAACGATATGTCTTAATATCCTCGCTTTAAATCACCTGCTTATAATGAGCAATAGTTACTTACAATAGCTTTTTTCTAGTAAGTTGTGCGATGTGGATTATTGAAAAAGGCACCATTGCCAGGTGGCAATAGGCGCATTCACACCGCAGTACTTTTCCCACAAAGGTTCATGAGAACTTAGTTCATGAGAACTCTTTAGTTCTCATGAACTAAGTTCAGATCGCGTTCACACCGGAATAAGTCCCTGGGGGTGGATTAGGCAAATGAAGCCGCTGACGTCACTTCTTCTTCTTCTGCTTTGGGTTTAATGGCAGGCCACAAACCACTTCACGGCGTATACTGCCGCCCAAAGTCCCCGGCCGGAAGTCCCGGGAGTTGGGGACTGGCTTCAGTAGAAGCTGCTGGGACTCCCAGCAGCTTCTACTGAAGCCTTCCGAGTAAATCGCCAGAACGCCAACACCTCTTCATCTCCACCGCTCCCATATTTTATTTTGTGTTGCCATAAGTTAGTCTCTCTGCGTTTCTGCGCTGGGCTAATGCTAATAATGCTAATGCGAGGATAATAAAATGGCGGCTTCACAACACTTTTTGGGAGTTTTACGGGGCGTGGTTTGCAATCCGCCCAGCCAATCAGAAATAGGAACCTTTTTCTCCCACGAAAGTCCCTGGAAAGGGGGTGAAAAGGTTCTCATGAACTAATTATAGTTCCGACTCTTTTTGGTGTGAACGCAACATTTCGGAACTATATCGGAACTAAAGTGGGAAAAGTACTGCGGTGTGAACGCGCCTAATGCTTTACTTGTAATAGTAAATGTAATAACCAAGTACAGCCTAGCATTTTAGCACTTCCTGTTCGCTCGTCTCGAAAGGCAATCAAAATACCCATAGTGAATTTTGAAGCTTCTATGTATCACGAAAACGGCAGTTGCTAACAAATGACTTAATGAGACTACCAAATGTCATCACGACAAGGATTTGCCACCTTTAGCTTAGCAGTGGTGACGTCAAGTCATGTGACCTCACTGTAGTTCCTTTATAGGCTAATGTTAGCTTTTACCTCAAAAAAATATAAAAGCTGTGTTAATATTTGCTAATATTCCTGCTGAACAAAGCGTCCCATTAACGCTTGTTTGAGTTTATTTTCTGCTATAATCCTCAATTTCCACAATTGAAAAAGGGAAACCAGGGAGATGCTAATGGCTAAAATCTCATTTTGCAGCTCTGTATATATACACACAGCCCTAAAACACTGCAGAGAATAATGTCAGGATGTGAAAGTGACCTCCAGATTGCGAGCAGTAACCGTGGGTTTGCCCTTGACTCGGCTAAAGGATGGCCACTGGCACACACACACACACACACACACACACACACACACACACACACACACACACACACACACACACACACACACACACACACGCACGCACGCACGCACACACACACACGCGCACACACACACACACACACACACACACACACACACACACACACACACACACACACACACACACACACACACACACACACTCACTCACATACACGCACTGATAAGCTAGCTATGATTAGCATCAAGCCCATAGCAGTGTTCAAGCAGTATTAATGTACATTAACTATGTTTAGAGGCAGTGGCGTTTTCTCCTGGAGGCTGTTTTTTCTGATTGTAGTTATAATTTTAATAAATAAATAAAAACACTTATTTTAGTTTCGGAAATTCTTCTTTGCTGTGTGTTGCTGTCGGACGATCTCTCCCCCATTCTCATTGAGTATTTTACAAAGAGTGAAACAGCGCCCCTCTAGATGTTATGGTGAAACAGTAGATTGCACTCACTGTTGCGAGAGGAGGCCAGCCGAAATTGGCTTCTCTTGGTGAAAAAAAATGGAGGGATTGACCAATCAGACAAGGCTCATGTCATGCCCCTACCAACCTGTGATTATTCAGAGCCATGCCAAGGCTTCCCTTGCCTCACAATCCAATCAAATCGCATCAACTTAGTGTTGCAGTGACACGTCCTAAAACCCGGAAGTAAACTGCGCTCGCATTCCCTCGACAAAAAAGCAATGGGATTTCTCCATAGGATTTTGGAAAATAGCTCAGTGGAAAACGAACCTGATAAATGCACGTTTTGTTCAGCCGGATAATATCCACATGTCTACCCTACTTTTATAATTTTCTAATCATAAATCTAATCGATAGATAGATAGCGCCACTGCACTAATTTGGAGTAGTTAATCAACCCGAGGGGGGGTCGCAAGATGATTCAAAATAAAATAATAAAAATAAAATATTTTATTATTATTATCCAGTGTTACCCACATCATTTGATTCTATTTGTAGGGGCACCGCACTCCCCCCCCCCCCCCCATGCAAATGAGCCATCATCTCATTACATATGCGCATATTTTAACACAATTCTGAACATTGGATAAAGTCAGGTTCGGAATTCTTGTTTCATTTTGTAGTCATATTAGAATCTAAAGTTTTTATAGAAGGGATGGTCTATGTAAGTGCTACTGAAGTTGACATTTCTCACTCAGGAACATGAGAAAAAACTCATTTTGAGAAAACGACCTTTAAAGATTGCTACCTAAACCCTCCTGTTCTCTGGATGACAGCTTGCGCATCGACGCACTCCGTGAAGGTATTTCATGGTCAGGGTCATTTGTTTTTTGTATAACCTTGCTTCGTGCAAGTGACAATTGTTGTCGTCTTCTCTGTGAACGTGTCTTTGTACTTTCACGATTGGTTGCTCATACAAAGGAAATGAGAGACGGAGCTTTCGAAGGATACCTCTGATTACATGGTGCAAACAGCGGTCGCGGTACTTTATGTTACGTTAGATTGCTAACTTTTGGTGAATTTAGGAGAAACCTACAGACACAAATAGACAAACTATAGTAAAATAAACACCTAAATGTGTATTTTGCAAATGTTCCTTCCAAAAGCCTGACAGAAAACATGTTATGGAATCAATATAGCACAACATACCAAAATTGACCAGTGCATGAAAAACGATGTTTTTGCCTGCCGTGTCTCGCCCTAAAGAGTAAGACACAACGGAGTTGAGGATCTGTGGGGTTTGTATGTCGATGTATGGGAAACACTGTTATTTGTATGACAATTCACTAACAACCCCCCCCCCCCCCGTTGACAATTCACGTGGCGGGGGGTCGCCAGTCTCTGGCACAGTGATTTTGGGGGTTGTGGGCTGAAAAGTTTGGGAACCCCTGGGTTAGATAGCAGGCGTGTGTAGGTCCTGCATCCCCCCCTCCCCCAAAAAAAGGACGTATTATTGGCTTCCCCTCATTTTTTGCCTACGCCACGCTACTGTTTAGAGGTTAAGTGGTCATTAAAACTGCAGGATGTTAGTTCCTCCTTCACTTATTCTCTCATATCTTATCTTTATTTAAGTATATTGATCAGAATGCAGACTAAATACCATTTCTGAGTTTGCTGCGCTTGGACACAATGCCATGCACGAAGAAATCGGAGGAGATGCTAGATATCTTTTTTTTTCATTGTGAGAACAGCTGGAACAGCTAAAAAACAAATTAAATCTATAAAAACACATCTTCTACATAGAAATCTAACGTCCATAAAGAGTGCAACAAAATATATAATACAGTTTGCAATAAGTAACTTATCAGCGGCCGTAAAGTAAATGTGCACATTTATATAAAGATTCAAATCAACACTTTGTGAAATTATTACTTTTATTTTATAATCTGAGCAAAAAATTAAATGAAAGTTAAAGAAATTCAGGAGTGGGAAATAAAAAAAAAGCTTTGCTAAATCTCCTTTCTTCAGTGGAACTTTAATTTGAAAAGGAGACAGCAGGAAGTGTCAACCCACTTGAGCTTGGTTTAACAGTCATTTGAAAGGGTCAACAAATAATAAAACATAATACTGCAACAGCTAGGGGTAACTTTAATTTGAAAGGGTCACACAGCAGGAACTGCTGCAGTCAAGGTGCCCTTAAGCAAGTCATTACTAGAGAGATGACTGTGTGTGTGTGCGTGCGTGCGTGCGTGCGTGTGTGCGTGTGTTCAGTGTAGATAAAGTCAAACAAACACTAAAACAAACAGACCTCACCCACCTGGTACCGCCAGCAGATAAATCAAACGCCATCCTTTGTTTGCTGCTCATGTGTCTGTTTTGGACTATCTTATTAAAGACACACTATTTAATCAGTGCGTTTTATATTTAGAAATACAAATGAACATTAAAGGTATTTTGACAAAGAAGAATAGTTACATAGTCTGTAAATCATTGAACTACCTTTGAAAACCTTTATGTTTCACAAGTGCAAACAACTGCAGTTCCTCTAATGGCCACTAAATGGTTCGCTCATCATGACATGAAAGCAGAGCCGGTTCTAGCCAATTTGATGCCCTTGGCGAGATTTTAGCTGGCGCCCCCCCCCCCCCCCCCACACACACATGGCTCTGTAGAAGGAAGTCACACAGCGTGTTAAAAAGCCCAACTTTACAAAAAAAACATGTTTATGGTTTTTGGTGTCTATAGCTAATATCTCCCTTCATGACAACTATACTTGTGTGTGTGTGTGTGTGTGTGTGTGTGTGTGTGTGTGTGTGTGTGTGTGTGTGTATATATGTAGGTGTGTGTGTGTGTGTGTGTGTGTGTGTGTGTTTCAGTGACAGTTTAATAAAAATAATCCATATGAAACCTCTGAGGGTGAATCATGTCCCAGTTTACCCTCCCACCCTCTGTCATAATCAATGACACTGAAATGGGATATGGTGCCACACACACACACACACACACACACACACACGCACGCACGCACGCACGCACGCACACACGCACACGCACACGCACACGCACACACACACACACACACACACACACACACACACACACACACACACACACACACACACACACACACACACACACACACAGAGCTGCTTTTGAACACATGAAGCAAATGTTTAATCTTTCAGAATATACATAGGCCTTGGAATTTCTGCGCAACTTTAGTCAGGATTTTAGATGTCAAATTTACCAACCAAACTCTGTACAATTTTCAGAGCATTTAACAAAAAACATTTTCTGTATTCACATAATGATAAAAAGTCTTGTACACAGCCGAAGATATATTTTTGCTGGAGAGCAAATAATTTTAGGCCAAAACAGTCTGATGTTACGATGTTTAGATTATCAAATATTGGGAATATTTCATGACATAATTGTCTATAAATGACATTTCAGGCCCACAAATCTTGACATTTTGGTTATTTTTTCAGTTTTATATCATAATACGTTGAAAACGTTTGGACATTTAAAGACATCACCTTTGACTTTGAGAAAATAGGATGGACATTTTGTTGACTTTTTGACATTTTATACACCAAAAAACGAATGTACAAAATAATCTATTTAATTAATCCAAACAATACCACCAACCAAAAGCATTTAAGAAAGAAGAGCTTTATCATTCTTTCAATGTTCTCTTCTCACATGAAAAATGCTGACTCACTTTAGCGTGTTAGCACTCATAATGCTGACTCATTTCAGGGAATCGGGCCCTATTTTTTATTCCAACTCAATCATGGACAGCAGACTGTATTTTTGCATTATTTCTAAAGCTGTTCAAGAGAGGAGGCAACATTAAGAAGAGGAAGAAGATGAGAAAGGGGAATATGAAAAAGATCAGGAGAAGGAGGAAGACAAGGTCAAAGAGTAGGGAAGGGTCAAAGAATGGGAGAGAGGATGGGAGGAAGAAAAAGAGGAACCAGGAAATGGTAGATGAAGAAGAAGAAAGGGAGGAGGGAGAAGAGTAGGATGAGAAAATAGGAAAAATAAGAAATCAGTGGGAAAGGAGGAAGAGGAGGAGGAAGAGGCAGAAGATGAAGTAGCTTAAGATAAAGAAAAGAAGAGAGGGAGTATGAAGAAGGAAGGAGGAGGAAAAGGTGAAACTGAAGAGGAGGAAGAGGAGGAAGAAGTGAGAAGAAGAGGAAGAACACTGAAAGAACTGAAACATTGACTCTGATTAAATGTATGACGTCAACACATTTTCCATAACTTTATTAGGTTAAGTTTAAATACAAATATTAGGTTCAGTAAAGAAGAATAAAAAGAGGAAGAAGAGGAAGAAGAGGAAGAAGAAGAGCAGGCAGCGTCTGTGATGTGAACGATTACATAAATGAGAATTGTTTGAGAGCGGCCGCTGCATAATACAGCAGCATCTGTTACCGGCTGCAGCACGGAGCCGGATCACACTCCACTGATCCAACATGGCCGACAGGAGGAGGAGTCATAGGGCTCAAAGGAAGAAGGAGAGAGGCTACACTCCGCTGTTACGTGAATATTAATTGAATGTATATAGAGACCAGTGTGTGCCGTTAAAGCACTGCAGAAGAAGAATAAGCAAGCTCCAGTCCCAGCTTAAAGGTCTACTCTTTTTCATCAATATATTATAGGTTTCAGATAGAAAACATGTCTCTGAAGTGTTTGGCTCCATAATCCCCTCTGTTTCAGCCAGTGGTCGCGTTAAGCGAATATCTTCCGTCTATTACGGATTTATTTGAACAATGACGGAAACATCTGAAAGCAGTTCGTCATTTTGAACAAACTCGGAACAGCGCCAAAGTTTCCCCGCAGCGAGGCTCCGGTGTTATGCCGTGTTATGCATGCCCGCCAAAAAGGAAATGATACCGTTTCCAAACCTGACTGTGCCGTACAAATCATTGAAATGTCTGAGTTTTGACTTTACGCTGTGCACGATCCCGCCAGGTGCAGTGGGCATGCATAACACGGCACCTTAAATTAAAGGAGGTCTACACTCCTGCAGAAAAATGTCCTTGACACACTGAACAAAGTTATGTGGAATTTGTTGATATAATACATTTCACTAAAGTCAATGATTCAGTTTATTCAGTGCAAAGCACAGAACACTTTTTTTTATGATAATACTACGAGAGAAGTTGTGTTTTTCTTAAATGTACAGAAAATGTAACAGAGGTGCATGGCTGCCGCTCATATTTGGCAAGTGGCTGTATTAGGGCTGCATTCAAACATTATTTCTGATGTATACAATGTGATAAGACAAAGACAAATGTCAATGCCAGTTTCTCAAAGTCCATGGCAATTTTTTTTGATATTCAGTGTTTTGATATAAAACTGAGAAAAGCAGCACATGTCAATGTGTGAATGTTACTTAATCATGGACATAGTTCAAATTTGTTATGTCAACTAATCTTTGCAGCATATTTGGTCCATAAAACATCAGAATACACTTCACGATATTTTATAATGTCTTGTTTTGACCCAATGACACTCAATCACTGCCACGTTGAAAAAACTGAAATGTTGACTTGAAATAAATGTCACAACATTTGAACTTCTTTTGTATTTGAACTTGTCCGTGTTTTATATCATATTCAAATGTATATTCAAGAACTTTTAAAGAAATGTTAAACACCTAAATATTACAACCAAACCTGTTAAACCAACCCAGTCTCATAAAAAAACGTGTAATAACTACGTTGGTCCACAACGTAGGACGTAGTATTTCTACAAAAACGCCTCTGAAATTGTAAGATCCCTACGTTTTTTTTCACCATCCATTCATTTCCAATGGCTGGCGTCTATGTCACGTGATCTTCACATTTCTCCCTGCAGAAAAAAAAAACATGGCCGAACTTCGTTTTATTCTCGGTGGAAAATGCCTATTTTAAAGTTACTTTGGCCATTAAAATGCGTTTTGATGTCATTTGATGCGAGAAATATGAGTTGTTATTTCAGATTATGTGTGCAGTTGATGCACATGATCTTTAGTTTGCTAGTTATTATGGAGATTACTTCAGGAAATGGTGTTGATACGTTTTCATTGTTACCAAGGTGGTTGCTAGGTATGCTGCTATCGATATTATTTCTGTTATATTGTGTAACAGTTTAATGGTGTTATCTTTATTGCTACCCCCTTCCCCGTCAATGTATAGTGTTGGTCCACAGCGCAAACGTATTAGTTTAACAAAATCCGCATCTAAAATTGTGGCATAAATACGTTATTTTCCCCTGTGCAATTCCAGTCTCACATCTCACATCACATCGTCATAAACAAATACCGGAAACAGACCGAAAACACTTTATTCCGAGTGTGCTTGCTTTTCTCTTTGAAAGTCATCACATAACGGCATTATAATACACGGTTCGGCTGCATTAAATATTACATATCTGCCGTAGTTCTGTATTTATAGAGCCCTGATGAGAAGACCTCAGACAAACATGAGGAACTGAAAACGTGACGTGGATCATAAATATATCAGCCATTAAACAACATCTTACATTTATTTTCACACAATACGTCTCCTTGCAGTATCAACACTAATTTGGCTGACTTTTATATTTGATCCAATTGGTAGATAGGCTGTATTTACACCATAAAGGTGCACAGCTGATATAAAGGGACACCTAGTGGTTAAAGCATGTTATTGAATTTAATTATTTTTATTATTAGATATTAATAGGATCCCTAAAAAGTATATTCATTACTCGTTATTCTCTACTAATAGTTAAATAAAGACTGTATATAATGACTATGTTGCACATCCCTTTCAAGATTTCAAGATTTTCTAAGGTTTATTGACATATCATATTCACAAACGGTGTAGTCATGCAATGAATGAAAAACTTTGTGTATACCTCCAGCAATGTTAACTATGTTGAAGCACTTATTTTAACTGATATTATACATATGTATTATACTCTTATATAAGATGTATGTAGATAGTATACGAAATGTGCAGAATACGACGAGTTTAATGGTGGAGGCACACACATATTGATAGATGTCTTATAATGCACTGTTGAGGAACCTGTGACCAACGTTTTTCATCTTGTCAGGTATTGAACAATCAATAAATAAAGAACACAGAATTGTTAAATATAAAACACAGAATTTGTGTGATTATACTAAATGATTTACAAATAAACACCACTGCATATTTACAACTGTTACACATGCTGATGTAACGCAAATGTTTCCAACTTGGGATCAATAAATATCTTATCTTAAGCTGATCGATGGCTACTGCCATATTTGCAAAATGTGCCTCTGAACCTTGACAAGTGCATGTTTCAGGCTTATCAATTAACAACAGGGGTCACAAACATAAGACCAACTGTTAAATAAAGCTCGGGGGACCCGTTAAAATCCAGTTTTGGACAGTCTGCCGTGGTTCCATCCCATTTCAAGGGCTGTTCGACGCTCGGCACACTCTCCAATCACAGAGCTTGAGGACTATCACGGGGTTTGTCAAGCGAAGCGGAGAGAATACTTACTTCCGGGTGTAATATTCTGTAAAGCAAATGAGCTGCTCCGACCCTCGGTCCTGACGGACTCCAACTTGTGTTTATTAATCAAACAAATAAATAAACACAAGGATAATTATGTGTTATTGTTGAGTAAATGGAGAATTGCACAGGGGAAAATAACGTATCTATGCCACAATTTTAGATGCAGATTTTGTTAAACTAATACGTTTGCGCTGTGGACCAACACTATACATTGACGGGGAAGGGGGTAGCAATAAAGATAACACCATTAAACAGTTACACAACATAACAGAAATAATATCGATAGCAGCGTACCTAGCAACCACCTTGTATAGACACAATTTCCTGAAGTAATCTTCGTAATAACTAGCAAACTAAAGATCATGTACATCCACTGCACACATAATCTGAAATAACAACTCATATTTCTCGCATCAAATGACATCAAAACGCATTTTAATGGCCAAACTAACCTTAAAATAGGCATTTTCCACCGAGAATAAAACGAATGTCGGCCATGTTTTTTTCTTTCTGCAGGGACAAATGTGAAGATCACGTGACATAGACGCCAGCCATTGGAATGAATGGTGAAAAAAAACGTAGGGATCTTACAATTTCAGAGGCGTTTTTGTAGAAATACTACGTCCTACGTTGTGGACCAACGTAGTTATTACACGTTTTAAATAACTTAAATTAATAATCTTTTTTCTCAAAGCAAGGTTACACCTGTGAGTTGGATGTAGAAAAGTCAGAATCAATATAGATGTTTTTATTTTAAAGTAAATTCAGATTGAACACAGTAAAAACATTTAAATTATAGTTTCCGTCCCAAAAAAACATTACTTATAGTGAAACCACCCTTGAATGATGGGATAGTAGACTAAAAGCTTTAGGGATACAAACTATAACATATAATAAGTACCCTGTATCAAGATTGATGCAAAACAAGTAAAATTTGACCATTAGAGCCAATAGAATCGAGGGGAAGTTCCTAAATCCACCTAAACATTACCATTGGTGAATGAGAGTGATGCGCAGCCAGCATGCCCAAAACCGGAAGCTGGGTTACAGCTCTCATACACAGCAGCGTTTATATGCGTTTTAATGCCATTGAACACAACTTTTGATCAGAAAACCGCAAAGGTAAGACGTATTTGCCGTTTTGGCCCTAAAGTGAAGTTGTGTGTTGTGTTTGCTTGCCTTCGCTGCTGCGAGTTTTGTTCGCACTGTGATGATACTTATACCATTGGAATCTGTGGAATCTCAGCTTTCATATCAAAGATCGCTAACGTGAGTTATGTGCTAAGTGCGTTAGCACTCTTTCGCTTAGTGCTAATTCAGACGCTTGGCGTTAGAGTTGTGTTTTGTTTGAGTAAAAATTGTACATATCGTCAGTTCGCTGAGTCTCTTCCCGTTAAGTATGACACATGAATAGGTTGTTAAATGTTAAGAAGCCCTGAGACACAGTTTTGTGAATATTGTTGTGTTTGCCCCCCCCATGGGTGGGGGCATGGGGTTTAACAGGCTAATCTAAGAATGAATAAAACAACACATTTGTTTGTTTTAATGAAATCGCTACATATTTTGGTGATAAATGTGTCATTTTAGTCACAGAATTGTAAACATATTCTCTAATATCAGCTACTTAAATTAGATGATTTGATACCTTTATTTATCATAGTTGGTCTATATAGGGTTTGGACCAAAGACGTGACTTTTTATACACTAAATGCCAGATAATGCAAATAAGTATTAGTTAGAGTAAATTGTAAATAAATGCAACAGGTGAGGAAGAAGGAATGTAAAGATTGATATAAGGTGATGGAGGGAAGGTGAAGTTAAAGTGAGTAGAGGATGGAGACATGCAGGAAAAGAAAAAGATTGAAGATGGTTAGAAGAAGTGAAGGAGGACGGAAAGGATAGCAATAGAAAGATAGTGAAAGATGAAAAAAGAATGAGGAAAGAAGGAAATATGGAGGGATGGAAGAAATATGGAGGGGATAATGAGGAGAGATGGAGGAAATATAGAGGAAATATTGAAGAGAGATGGAGGAAATATTGAGGAAATATTGAAGAGAGATGGAGGAAATATTGAGGAAATATAGAGGAAATATTGAAGATAAATGGAGGAAATATTGAGGAAATATTGAAGAGAGATGGAGGAAATATGGAGGTAAGATGAAATGATGGAGAAAGATTGAGCAAAAAAAGATGAAGGGATGCAAAGAAATGTGCAGGATACATGGAGGATAGGAGGATGGATGAAGGATAGATGTAGTTAGGATGGAGAAAGTAGAGTAAATATTGAGGGATGGAGAAAGATTGATGATGGAGAGTGAGGAAAGATAGAGGAATGAGGCAACAAATGGAAGATGGAGAAAGGTGGGGGGAATGAAGGGAAGAAGAAGGATGGAGGACGGATGGATGGACAGCAGTGCGGTAAACTCCAGGCGGTGCTGAGCCTGTCACTTTTTTTAATGCAAATTAGCTTGACAAACACACACACACACACACACACACACACACACACACACACACACACACACACACACACACACACACACACACACACACACACACACACACACACACACACACACACACACACATATTAGATGCTATTGATCAGCTGATCTCCCATAATTCATCTGTAACAGAGACGTGACGTGAGAGGAAAATGGAGCTGCATAAAATGTAATAAAATGGAAATTAATTCATGAAAATCTCCAATAAATCACTGTAGTATTAAATGGGCTCACTGACAGATATACATAGAGGTATTAATACAAATATATTTATAGAGATGCTGTATTTCGCTGCCTAGCACGAACCCGGTTGAACCCGGGTGGTGGCGGCGGGAAGCGCGTGGAGCTGCTGCAGAGTTTGAGCAGCTGATGTGACACCCCTACACATCCCCTCCCTCCCAAAAAAAATTCCCCCCACAATCCGCCCAAACTGCCTGCATCAGCTGTTCGCTTGGAGAAGTCCCCTACCGCACCGCGTCGCCCCGCATACCGCACGTGTCAAAGCCTCCAGTCACCCGATGCAGAGCCACACAGTCATAAAATGGGTGAGGCTTTGGTACAATGAAGACCCCCCCCCCCTTCCCCCATCTTTTCACTATCACCGTGTGGGTGAGGGGGGGGGGGGGGGGAGAGCGGAAAAGAAGACACGTGGAAAAGAAGCAGATAAAACCGCATCCTCCGCTCCGCCCGCACCGTGATGCCTCCACCCAGCCGCACATCCACCCTCACGAGCCTCTCCATCAGGGAGGAGGCGCGCGGGCTGCGGGATGCGGCCTCTGAGTAAAAAAGAAGAAAATAAATCACTGCATTCTGTTCTCCATCAGGTCACCCAGGTTCGCGTGCGTGAACGTGCACGGCCACCTTAGCATTAATGGTAGAGGGTTTATTTTCCTTTTTAAAACCCATTTACCCATCATGCATGCAGCGCTGCACGAGCAGAGAAAAACCTGAGCAGGGCCTCTGCGTCTAAACCCGCCGCGCGCACATCACCTGCTAAACGCGGAGAAGAGAATAAAACGAACGTGCCGCTGTGAACGTGACCTCCAGCCTGAGTGAGACCCCGAGCATCCACTCATACTAGATAGGCCTACTACTGAGAGAACAACCTATCAAATGTGTGAGGAAAGCCCCCCTTTCAGGCTCCATCCACCCCCAGATCTGCAGCCCCATGCACTCTCTGCTCCGCGCACACCAAGCCGGCTCTACGAGGCTTTTTAGCCGCTTTCATCAACCAGAGAGGTGGCGAGGCCGTGCAGCTGCCGCGGCCGCAGGAGGATGGGAGAGGGAGAGAGAGAGCGAGAGCGAGAGAGAGAGAGCGAGAGAGAGAGAGAGGAAGAGGGTAGGGGGAGGAGGAGGGAACATGGAGGCCAACATGGATGGGAATAAAGAGGAAAAATTGAGCTTACGCTTCGCAGTTCCGCCGTACGGTCCTTCATGGTGTCGCCGCGCCGAGCTGGCTGCTAGAAAACGGAGAATCGACCCTGATGCGGGGGGGAGGGGGGAGGTGTCCGGCGTCGTTTTGCGCTCCGAGATTCCCCAACAAGGTTTTTTTTTCTGTTCGTCCTCCTCTTCGTTTTGCACCTCTGCTTCACTTCCCGTTCGCGGACAGAGGGATGGAGGGAGGAACAGCGCGGGGTGACGCGTCTCCGCCGACAGGAGGTTGGTTTTTATTATCCGGTGCGTTCAGATCCTCCGCTGCTGCTGCTGCTGCTTCTTCTTCTTTTGAATTAATTTTTGTAATGGTGCCTCTCCGCCGCTCTGGCTCAGCCTGGCCCCCCTTTCGGTTACGCGGCTCTTCCCTCTTCCTCCTCGGTGCGGTCGCAGTGTGGCCCCGCAGCGCGCAAAGCAGCAGCAGCCCGGCAGCAACACCACCGAGAGAGAGAGAGAGAGAGAGAGAGAGAGAGAGAGAGAGAGAGAGAGAGAGAGAGAGAGAGAGAGAGAGAGAGAGAGAGAGAGAGAGAGAAAGAAAGAGGGATAGAGAGAGAGAGAGTGGAGGAGGGAGTGAGGGAGAGAGATTGGGGGAGGGAGGGAGGGAGGGAGGGAGGGAGAGAGGAGCAGGGAGGGAGGGAGTGTGGTACTGATGCTGCAGAAAAAGAGAGAGGAGGGAGGGAGGACAGGGGGGGCGATGCGGAGGGGATGGAGCACGAGTGCGCATGCGTCAATCCCACCACCTCCACCCTCCATTTGTACCTGCTGCTGCCCCCCCCGTCAATCCCTGCACCTCCACCCTCCATTTGTACCTGCTGCCCCCCCCCCCCCTCCTTCTCTCCGCAGCAGGGAGGTGTGTTTGGATTCCGGTGAATGAAGATCAGGGGGACAATCTGTTCATCCTGTGTGTCCTTATTTGGTCAGGGGGAGGGAGGGGATGGTACAAATGTGATACATATAAATCACAGTGTATAATGTCATTCACTAATATCTAAATTATAAATATACTGTATATACATATACAGCCTAAAAACGTATAGCTTATATATACATACAACCTTGTAAAGCTAGTATAGGGCATCAATGGATTTAATTGTTTTATCAAATAAATAAATTAAATCTGATTCATTAATTGATTTAAATGCTATCAATCGTATATGAAAATATGGTTGGAAAAGCCTCAAAATTAAGATTTCTTCAAATAAAATAAACGTTTTTATAAACAGCGATGCTTTATATATATAAAATGTTAATATCTTAAGTAATAAACAAACATAAAAAAAGATATAAACTCATTTTGTGATGATTCTGATAATGTTCAGGAGAAAAAACTAAATAATTTCCCAATTTGGGATGAATACAGTATCTATCTGTGAACAGTTTTGTCTGTATATCATCATAACATATGATTTGAAAATTAAATTGGTGTCAATCATGGATGTATAAAGAGAACTGGATACAGCCATGGAGGCGGGACCGTCTTTCAAATGAAAGTTGCTCAGTGGCGCATGATGCCTGATTCTGGAGAGCAACTGTATCTTGGTCCAATGGAGCCTGCGCTGTAATACTGCCGTTTGGCCACAATTAACATTTGCATCAATGTCCGGCATACTTCCTGCCTGGGGGTTGTTGTCAAGCTGTTGCGACTTTGGTTTTTGGTCTATATTGGCTTTACTATGGCAATCTTTTTTGTAAACCTATTTTTATTTTTAGATTTAATATTCCTGAGCTGCTTGGTTTTTGCAACAGTCATACAACATTTGACACACGTTGAGCGTTTTCTAGATTTGACACGGGTAAAAAATATGTAAACATGACGTTTTTAACATCTGTATGCCGATATTAAATATCACTTGTTTTGCAGTTTACTTGTAAATGTTTGCACAGAAAACGTGTGTACACATCGTGTTTCACGACGGACACAAGCGGCACAGAATTTGGCCAACCCTCCACGCGAACACGCAAACGGAGTGGAAGAGTGTAAGGGTAAGGTGTAGAGGTCTGTTCGGAATTGGGCCTTTGAGGCCACCTCCGTCTTTGGTATCGCCATGTTAGTTTAGGTTGTAGTGATATGTTTTTAGCCGTCACCATATTTTTTTTCATATCATCTTCGTTTTTGGACGTTGTCATCTTGGCCATCTGAACTGAAGTGATACAGAGGGTACAACAGACCACTCAACAAGCCTCTTTTTAGGCTGCCGAAATGTTGCAATTAACTTAGATGAAATGAAAACACAAATTATAAAAGGGTTAAAGTTATAAGAGAAAAACACAGACAGCGACCTGTCTGTCACAAGGTAGCCTCGCCCTAAAGCAGGGGTGGGGAACCTCCATTTGATAGGGCCCTCAAGGTAATTTATAAACACACGCAAAAAAAAAAATCTAGACCGCAACAGAATTAAACAAGCGAGTGCCTGTTTTTCCTGGCCAAGGATAGGTTCCTTGAACACAACACGAGCGTAACGTGTCATCACGTGCTGTAGTGCTGCCGGAACGCACCGGAACGCTGCTCCAGCACTTAAAAAAAAAACAAAAAAAAACTTTAATTTATCGGTTAACCGGTCAGTTTTTACAACTTTAGTTGTTAGCCCAGTGGCGATCTATTCATCTGACATACTGATCATACAGTCAATAACGCCATCGAAAATAATATGCTACATTACAGTAGGCCTACAACAGGGTTGCCAACTCTCACGCATCTGGCGTGTGACACACGCTTTCACCCTCAATCTCACGCTCTCACGCTGCCCAAACTATTCTCACGCCAAAACAAGAATACCGAAGACTAGAAACGGTTTTGAAAACTTTTGTCAGGTAGTGATCGTCTTCTCAATAGGACATCTTTGATATCGTCTTCTGGCCAATCAGAATCAAGATAACGGCGTGGTGTTGTTGCAGGAAGTCCTGACGGAGAATACTTATGAAGCTTAGCGCAAGTTCAGACAGGAAGACCTAACACTCCGTATTGCGCGTCATGGCAATACTTGCTCCCTGCATCTAAATGACAGGGAGCGCCTCTCCTCAGCTAAACCTATCACGCCCCTTCATTACAGGGCTAATCATCGCACCTGTTAACCCCTCTATATATGCTCTCCCCTGTTCTATCAGCTGTCTTCCAGGTGTCAACGCGCAACCCTCCTCCACCCCTTCGCCTCTTGCTTCCAACTCAGGGCCAAGCTTAACCTTCTCCCTTCCAATCGGACCTAACCACTTATAACCACCACCAGTGTCTAGACCCAGGGGGGTTCATCGGAAATGGTTCTTCCCTTCCCGATTGATATCCTACTAAAACCTGGGCCTAATCGCCAAAACAACATTCATTCATTTGTGATGAACTGTCATCATTATGTTCCATTGATATAATGTGACCGATAATAAATATGTATTCCATACATCATGTCTCTCCTGATTGAATTGCTGTAGTACATCTATAGATCGATACAACATTACGTGTTGATTTCTATCAACACGTAATGAAATGAGACCCCATGGTTTGATGATTGATAGGTGTGTGGGCTGTCTTTCATGTTGACACACAGAACAATGGGGGCTATCCACCCTTATCCACAATGTAAAGTCATTAACACAGCTTCTTCCCTCTTCTCTCTGTGAGGAGCAGCAGGTTCAGCTTTCAGAACAAAGTAACAACAAACTAAAATGGCATTCATTTGTTTAAATATGTCGTGTAGTAATAGATGTATTTATTTTTCTTCTCAAGAGAGTACCAGAATGTGTATTTTATCCCAGACCCCCCTACAGGGGTTGGGCTTTCAGCATGTCAACTCTTTCACCTGTGGGTAAATTGCAGGATTGGCTCCAGGTCGCCCTTTTTATTTACTACAAGACAAATGTGCCTTTTTATTTCATACAGTTCAATTTGGATTGAGGAAATAATCTAAACCTCACGCATGACGTTTCCCTGTCAAGGGGAGCGTGTATGTAATTACATTGCAAATACTGACTTGAGCCCCACCGCTGTATGGGTTAGCCGGCCCTACGATAGATTACCCAACACAAATACTCCGTGGCCGCCACTGCCGACCCGTATTGCGCATGCGCAGATCTAAGATCCAGTAGAAATGATAAAAAGTAAAAGTTTCCTTCTTATTGTTCTACGAGGCCAAAATAGAGTCAGAGTATATGAGAGTGAGAGTGTGTTAATTAATATATTTGGCAGTTTGGAGTAAGTCTGTAAATGTGTTTGTGTGTGTGTGTGTTTCATGTTTAGGCCTCTCACGATAATTAATTTTGTTGGATACATTTTCCTGGAAATTATTGCGATAAACGATTATATTGTCAGCACCGTTGTATGACCATTTTAGACCACTGACATAAAGATAATATATAATAATAATTCAAGAACATCCTTTCAAACTGCTAGTCACATCCTCATGTAAATGGAAATGTATCGAGTTCATTTTTATTTATCGTACGATAAGTCAACTAATTGCTTATCGCGACAGGCACACAATAAAACAGTGGAAACAAACATGTGTTTGACTTTCATTAGTGAATGAAACTGTGTGCCCTTTATAGTCTGTGTCCAATATTGTGTATTTGTATATATTGTATATATATCCTATATATATGCTAAGGTCCCGCTACTGACACGATAGCAGTCATTTCGTGCTCATATGTGTAATCAAACCCATGATACCAACATCTCACTCCAGCCAGGTACCCAAAGTTGGCAACCCTGCTTTCAGACTGAGAGGCTCAAATAACCTCAGCTCAGTGAGGTAAAGGCACACCTTTATATGATCATTATAGTTATATATATAAAAAAAAGAGAATAAATTAAAAACAGGTATAAAATACCAACAAAAAAGTTTCCAAAAATACATTTTAAAAGGAGAGTGATTTGTAAAATATCCATAAAGAAAAAGTAAATCTGTTTACAGTTCTGTATCATATGGGTGTTGAGAGATGTATCCATATCTTAATGTTGCTCTCAAAGTGCACCAGATTGATGCTTTCAACTTCAATATCAAAAATATATATATTCCCGGGGGAGCAAGCCCCTGGACCCCCCTAGAGGAGGATGTTAGGTCCCCCCCCACTTAAATCATGTTCACATGGATAGGAAACTAAATACATTTGCACACATCTTGTGTCCATATCTTTCTGTTTTGGTGGTCATGCCACAACCGTGCACGTGCATGCATGCGCGAGTCATAGTGAGTGTCTGCATTTGGCTCCTTATGCCTTTTACACACTCTCTCCAAAGCATAACATAAAAACTTTGAAAATAAAACAGAAAGATATCTGGATTAAGAGGTTGCTTTTTTTAGTAGAGGTTGAGTACAATAATTTGTACGGACCTTGGAGGATGTTGTAAAAATTGAAATGACACTTGAGAGGAAAAAGGTTCCCCACCCCTGCCCTAAAGCATATGCTGCTTTGTTGTTTACTCTAAACGGGTATATAACGACCAAAATGACATCATGCCGTATTGAAGAAGACTTGAATCAAGAGGTTGAGACCTTAAACTCAACCAGAAAAAAGTGTTCTGAGGTAATTAATCAGGTAAGAAGTAGGCACCTTTTCTTATAAGCCTCTACACAATCTAACATATTTTTAAAAAACGTTTCCCCCTGTTGGATATAAGAGAGCATGGAGGTTTAAGGTTTGAAAACACATTCCCACCTTCCTGTGGAGATGTGTGTGTGTGTGTGTGTGTGTGTGTGTGTGTGTGTGTGTGTGTGTGTGTGTGTGTGTGTGTGTGTGTGTGTGTAAATAAATAAAAAGTATTCACAAAAATATGACTGGTGTGTGTCCCCCTCTGTGTGTGTGTGTGTGTGTGTGTGTGTGTGTGTGTGTGTGTGTGTGTGTGTGTGTGTGGGTGTATGTGTGTGTGTGTGTGTGTGTGTGTGTGTGTGTGTGTGTGTAAATAAATAAAAAGTATTCACACAAATATGACTGGTGTGTGTGTCCCTCTGTGTGTGTGGGTGTATGTGTGTGTGTGTGTGTGTGTGTGTGTGTGTGTGTGTGTGTGTGTGTGTGTGTGTGTGTGTGTGTGTGTGTGTGTGTGTGTGTGTGTGTGTGTGTGTGTGTGTGTCAGCACTGATGCATGAGGCCAGCTGCTATGATTTTAAAATGGAGTTTTAATGGTGAAGATGAACTCTGACCGTGGTTGGCTGGACGCCCGGGGGAAACTCCTGGAATTCCTCTTCCTCGTCTTCATTCTCAGTGTCCTCTTTTATTACTCCTTCCATTAGCTTTTATACAAATAGTTTGAGTTGAGTTATAAAAAGCAATCTCTTACTCAAACCTCTCTTTCAAAAAAAGAAATCAAAAACCTACCACTTGTCTTTATTTACTGCTTCAGGTGCACACTTTTCCAACAGCTCCACTCTGCAGTATTCTGTGCAATACTACATGTATCACTTAGGACTATTCCTTTACACTGTACATGTTGTTGTTTTTAGCATTATTTTTTTTAACAATTATACATTACTGTATGTTTTGTAATGTAGACCTTTTTATTATAGAGAGGCGAAGTCCCGCCCATCTATACTTCCGACCCATAGGACCTTATTTTGGAAAAATTATGTATTGAAGTCAATGGGGAGAGAAAACGTATCTTTCGATCCCGTTTGATTTGTGTCACGAATTACACAGATGATGTTTGTCAATCTTAAAAAATTATTTCCATGTCAAAAAAGTCACAGTTTGTCTTAAAACTGTTGAAATATAAGACTATGAAAAATACGCAACTAGAAAGACTACAAATCCCAGAATCCCGGTCCCGCATGCTGGCTCTCACGGAACCGACTAACGCCCCGTCCACACACAGGCATGAAAAAAATCTTTCAAAGCTTCGCCCATTCACTTGAATGGGGTGACGTAGAAGATTTTGAATCTTCGCCGAACTGCATTGTGGGGAGCATGGCATGGCTTTGCAAGCATCACGAGCATCTATCGGCATCAAAAGTTGAACATTGTTCAACTTTTGAGGCTCGATGCTTGGCATCAGCCAATCAAATCCCGCGTATGCAAATCTGACAGTACAAGCGCTCGCCAATCAAACCGTGTGTATGGTGGGAGAGACTACGCAGGTCATTTCCTCATATTCAAAAAAATGGAGCGGTAGTGAATCACCCGGTGCTGTATAATCAGTCTCTGTTGTGTTCATCTACCGGGATACAAACCGGAAGAGCGAGGCATGGAGGGAGGTGGCAGAGACAGTGGGTGAAACTGGTAGGTTTTCGCCTGTTTGGGGATTTTATATCCAGTTTACTTCGTTTTAACATTGCTATTGCTTTGTATGCCGGGGGCGGGCGGGAGATTCCTGATTGGTTGTTGGTCGCCTTAGGCGCGAGAAATCGCCAAGCTTCAGACACGCCCAGCATCAAGATTTTTCAAGATTTTTTTCATGCCTGTGTGTGGACGGGCCGTAACTCCCATTGTGTGTATGTACAGCTCTCAACATGCCAGTATTGATTTTCACCTTTTTTAATACTTTCCGCCTCATTCTGAAAGAAAGAAGTGAAATGTGCCAACGTGACGGCCGTCTTGGTATGTGGTGCGAGACGGGAGTTGTAGTTCATTGAGCGATTTCACACAAAAAATAGTTTCTTCACAGTTTTTCGACACATTTTAATTTTTTTGACTTGCAAAATTATCTTTTAAATTGACAAACATCTATGTGTAATTCGTGGCACAATTCAAACGGGGTCGAAAGATAATCTTTCTCTCACCATTAGGCGCTTTCACACCGCAGTACTTTTCCCACAAAGGTTCATCAGAACTTAGTTCTCATGAACTAAGTACAGTTCGCGTTCACACCGGAATATGTTCCTGGGGAAGGATTAGGCAAATGAAGCCGCTGACGTCACTTCTTCTGCTTTGGGTTTACTGGCAGGCAGCAAACAACTTCACGGCGTATACTGCCACCCGGAGTTCCGCCATAAGTTAGTCTCTCTGCGTTTGTGCGCTGGGCTAATGCTAATAATGCTAATGCAAGGATAATAAAATGGCGGCTTCACAAAACTTTTGTTTTACGGGGCGTGGTTTGCAATCCGCCCAGCCAATCAGAAATAGGAACGTTTTCTCCCACGAAAGTACCTGCTCTCTAGCAGGGGATAAAAAGACTCATGAACTAATTTTAGTTCCGGATTTTTTTGGTGTGAACGCAACATTTCGGAACTATATCGGAACTAAAGTGGGAGAATTACTGTGGTGTGAACGCGCCTAATGACTTCAATACATACTTTTTCCGAAATAAGGTCCCATGGAGGTCCACCGGAAAGGGAGGGACTTCGCCTCTCTATAGTACATTGTGCAAATGTTTACTTCTCAATGATTATATATTTTAATTGTATTCTATTCTAAAATGATGCACCTGCAAAAACCAATAATATTAATAATAATTATAACAATAACAATATTATATATAATATAATAATGTAAAAAATATATTTTTTTAAATAAACAAAACCCTGTTCAACCCTTGTGCTTCACTTTAAAAAAATGTTGCTCGGATGTGACAGTGTCAAAATACTTTTGTAAAAGTATTATTTAGAACTGCCTAAAGAGCCTGTAAAGCAGGGGTGGGGAACCTTTTTCCTCTCAAGGGCCATTTCAATTTTTACAATATCCTCAGAGGGCCGTACAAGTTATTGACCTCTGCTTAAAAAAACTAAAATCACAGCACATTCATTTCATTCTGTGCAAAGAAAAAGCAACCTCTTAATCCAGATATCTCACCATGACTCGCGTATGCATGCACGTGCAGGGTGTGGCGTGCTCCCCTGGGAAGATTTTTTTTTTAAATGTTGAAGTTAAAAGCATCAATCTGGTGCACTTTGAGAGCAACATTAGGAGATCTATGGACACATCTCTCAACACCCAAACACAACTGTAAGCAGATTTTCTTTTAATTTATGGATATTTGACAAATCACTCCCCTTTCAAACTGTATTCTTCTTTATTAATAACTGTCATATAGTATTTTATACCTGTTTACTTTATTCTCTTATTTTTTTTATAACTATAATGATCATATAAAGATGTGCCTTTACCTCACTGGTTGTAGAAAAAGCTTCTTATATTCGTTAGCATAGCTAGCTAACCAGATGCTAATGATAACAACACAGTTATTGACTGTCTGATCAGAATGACAGATGAGCAGATCGCCACTGGGCTTTCAACTAAAGACACAGACACGCAGAAACTGCGGCATGTGTATGGACTTATCGGTACTGCAATTTCTGAAGTGCTGGAGTGGCGTTCTGGTGCTCTCCGTCAGAACTGCACCCCTGTCAGTCGAGACATATACCACGTGATGACACGTTAGGCTCGTGTTGTGTTCAAGGACCCTGACCTTGGCCAGGAAAAACAGGCACTCGCTTGTTTAATTTTTTTGCGGTCTAGATTTCTTTCATTTTTTTATTTTTTGCGTGTGTTTATAAATTACCTCGAGGGCCGTACCAAATTGTCTCGCGGGCCGTATACGGCCCGGAGGCCGGAGGTTCCCCACCCCTGCTGTAAAGCATCGAAGAACCGGTACAACAATCTAAAACAATAATGTTGAACAGCCTTAAAGAACCTGTAAAGGGGATTAAAGAACCTGGTTTACAGCGTTTAAGAACATGTGGAACAGAGAGAACACGTAAAACAATCATAAAGAACACATAACACTGCCTTAAAGAACCTAAAGAAAAGCCTTAAAGAACCCATAGACAGGCTGAACAATAGAACAGTGTAAAGAATCTTTAGAACAGAGTACCCGTACACCCTAACCTGTAGAACAGTCCTAAATAACACATTACACAGCCATGACCAACATTTAAATAACTCATAGAACGACCTGAAAGAAACCATATAACAACCTTAAATAACCAGTGGAACAAGCTTCAAAACCTTTAAACATCCTTAAAGAACACATATAACTGTTTTAAAGAGCATGTAGAACACTCCTGAGGAACCCATACAGTCCTAAAGAATGTGGAACAGCCTTAAAAAACTTGCAAAGAGAATTAAAGAACATTTTTAATCTTTAAATGTTTGTTTGTTCACATATTGCTTTTATTTTTAGGAAGAAAAAAACCACAACAAATAAGAACTATTTTCTGTAAGGGGGATATCTTTTTTTCTAACTGTTCTATCCTGACGAAGATCATGTCATATTTTACTTCATTGATCATTTTTTGATTATATTATTTTGTTTAACAAAATGTAAACATTTTTGATGCACTTAACTCTGCAGCACTTCCTGGTTTTAAAAAAGGACCCGAGTTATAGGCCCGGGTCGTCTTTAAATCTGCCTGAAGGGGAAAACACCTGTGGAGTTAACTTAAACACCTGAGGTTTGTGTTGTTCTTGTTTCATGTTCTTTAAACTGAAGAGATCATATATATATTTTTTATAAAGACACATTTAAGTTGGTTTTAAGAGGGAATTAGAAGAGTATAAAAACAAGCTTAAATAATGATTAGAGTCCAAATAGAAAAATAATAATAGCATAAGCATGACATGTGACACTGTATGTTTTAGCAAGCGATTATTGTAGACCTAAGAAGGCCCCTCAATAAAACTTAACTCCAATTTTGTTCTCATTGTCGTTGTTTGTTTGTTATTTTTCCCAAATAATGAACTGCCTCTGTGAGACCTATTGTTAATCAAGAAGTCTGTCACACTCCTTTAAAAAAATGCAGACACATTTTGGTTTATTTTTCATTTTATTTTCCCATGCACACATCCAGACATACCCAGGGGGCAAAGTCATTTTACAGACATGGAATGTTGTAAAAGGTTGTCCACCAGAAATGATATCTAGGACCTTCAAGGATCACAACCTGGGTGGACAACCCGGTCAACTAGCTACTGGAAAGCTACAGTGAGGGTCCAAACAATGCAACCCCTATATGAAAAAAAGTCAAAGATTCTGTCTGGATCAGATGCCATCATTCTCTTTCTGATTGAATATCTCTGTGATAGTTAGAGGTTTTAAAGTGTGCATGTCAAGGTGGCATGGTATTGATCCATACAGCACTGCACACACAAAAAGATCACACATATGAAACACTTAATCAAATGATATTAAATATATATATATTGATTAAATGAATAATACTGTACAACTGATTGACAAATTATTAAAGAATTTTAGCTTACAGTAACAGTGCTGGCTAGCTAGCTAGCTAGCTTAAAATCCTCTCACTTGCTGGAAAATCTGTAAACATTGAATCAATTCAACTTAGCATCGGCAGCAAACCTTGTGTGTATATTAATGAAAATCCTTCAATATGTTATATAGAAATAATCTTTTAAGTATATTTACCCATTTTGAACACAGCAAACAATGCAGAGGACCACAAGTGCATTGCTTGAAATGGATTTCGCTTTGGAGAGACAAAAAAGGCACAGCGTCATCTAGTGGCCTTATTGAGAACAGGCTTAACCAAGGCATCACCTGAAAGCTTATTTTCTGCTCTTTCAATAGGTTGGCTCAGTTTGTCTTTACCATGAACTGTCACAGAGATATTCAATCAGAAAGAGAATGATGGCATCTGATCCAGACAGAATCTTTGACTTTTTTTCATATAGGGGTTGCATTGTTTGGACCCTCACTGTAGCTTTCCAGTAGCTAGTTGTCCACCCAGGTTGTGATCCTTGAAGGTCCTAGATATCATTTCTGGTGGACAACCTTTTACAACATTCTATGTCTGTAAAATGACTTTGCCCCCTGGGTAACAATACAAAAAATAATATTATAATAATAATTATATTTATTTACTTATTTATTCATTTGTATATGTTTGTATTGTATTCTCTCTTTCTTTATTAATCTCCTGAGACCCAGAAAGAAAAAGGTTTCACAATTCCTTCTTTTTTGATCACACAAGTCTTTAAGGTGGTATAAACATAATGACTAGCAACAACTACAAATATATATTTTTATTTTAGTTTTATTGTGTGTCCTTTGTAGAGGACATCGGGTGTTAGTTATGTGAAGCATAGTATACAAACAACATTAACATACAATATTAGAGCACAACAACTCAATGCAACACATATTGAGCACTCATTTGTAGTACTCCATCCTTTTGTAAAATGCAGAGATACATCTGACACTTGAGGCACTTGATGTATGTTTTCCCACTGCATCCGTCTGCCATGAACCCTACAGAAACCTACGTGTTAGTTTTGGCCCTTAGTGGACTCCATTTATGTTGTGTAAAATGGGGTAAATAAAAAGTTAGCAAGTCCCCATGTCCTCCTCAGAGGACATTCATAAAAACATTTAGTTTTAGATCAAATAAGTATTACACTGCTCTGAAAACTCAATACACTAACTCCTAAGATGTTCCCTTACTATAATGAATTAAAAATTTTGAACTCACAACACTGGTAATTACAAAATTACAAACTTACCATTTCTCTTTCTATAAATAGTGCTTGTGTTGATGGACGCCATTTTGAAATACAATGAAATTGTCTTTTTCAAAGCCACACCCCCACATATGTCATATGTTTGAAAAGCCCAGGATGTCCTCTGTGGAGTACAATTGGACTTAATGCTGTGGCATGTATAACCTTAAAGTAATGGACCAAAACCCAATGTGCTCCACAGAGGACACAAATGAATGGGGGTATCTATTTATTTATTATTTTCTCTCCTCCTATACTCTTGTTGTCTCTGTCCCCCCCTGCAGGGCATCTTCCTCCCTGCAGCTGAGTTTCACCTTCAGATTATGACGAAGGGCAGCAGGCCCTTTCTCATTTCATCAAATCCCCCTCCTCGACTCCTCGATTCCTCGGTCCTCCGGTAGTGACCCGGAAATGAATTTCAGCGCGCCATGTTGAAGGACATCTCATTTCTCTAAATGCACTTCGAGGACCGAGGATCGAGCGTCGAGGAGGCTCTCTGGAGGAGCTATAACCGAGGATACACTGATGGGTCCTCCACGGTCCTCCACATAGACATATAAAGAGTAGACGCCGCATTGGCTGCTGGGGCGCAAGAAATACGGCCGCCATCTTGGACCGGTCATCCTACCCATATTGTACAGACATTCTACCCATAGACAGCAGAGGTTTCAAGATGCCAGAGCACTGTGCAGCATATTGCTGTGCAAATCGGCGGACGATTGCGAACAGGGGTCGGGGGATTACTTTTCACAAGTAAGATTCAACATTATAATTGGTTGTATTTTGTAAATAGAATATTATTGTACTGTATTGATGTCCGCCAGCGAAATCGTAGCCAGCAAACATTATGTTCATGGCCAACTGAGACTTTATAAATCGCTGCTGTAACAAGTGAATTCCCCGTTGTGGGATGAATAAAGTAAAATCTAATCTAATCTATCTAGGAAGAAGAAGGAAGAAAATAAGCTTGACCTCCTTCTTAAAATGTTTTTGTGTTGACTCTCAAATCTCCCGTTTTTATTTTGAAGGTTTCCCAAAGACAAAGATATGAGAAAGAAGTGGGAAGTTGCTTTGAGGAGGGAAGGGTTCACTGCAAGCGAGTCATCCGTGATTTGCAGTGAGCATTTTAAGCAGGACGAGTTTGACAGGACAGATTGTCCGACTCAGAGATGGTGTTATTCCCTCCATCTTCAGCTTCCCGGTTCACCTCCAAAGAGTAGGTGTATCATCATACGGTTATTAGCATTCATAAATGTAAATATTCTATTATCAATAACAGGGCAGGGTGTGTGTGTGTGTGTGTGTGTGTGTGTGTGTGTGTGTGTGTGTGTGTGTTTGTATTCTGCTTTTTCATTTTAGCCAGAAAAGGGCAGGACTACGTCTACTTCCAGAAAAGCTGAAGAGAGCCTGTCTGTGGCCCCTCAGGACGACCCAGAAGCTTCAACCTCACACTCACAACCTCAGCCTAATGATGTGAGTATTTCTATTTTCAACATCATTCATAATGGTCCTAGACAAAGTAAATCTCTCTTGTTTGCTGCCACTCATATTAAACACACTCACAAATAAACCATACACACACAATTGAAGACATGTTGAACATGCATTCCTGGCACACTCACACACGCGCACACACACACACACACACACACACACACACACACACACACACACACACACACACACACACACACGCATGATGCTGGCAGTGGCTTTGACAGGTGATGACTATAAGAAAGAATGTGGGCCATACTCTAGTTGTGTCAAAGTGATGTGTGTGAAGTGAAACATCACTCAAACCATGTTCATCCCTCTTTCTAGGATCATAGCTATGTCTTGCCTGCTTCTCCTACTGCTCTTAAGGCCAGACTCAATGAAGCTTTAGCAAGAGTGGAGAGTCTCGAGCGAGAGAGGAAGAATGCCATGGCTAGAGAAAAGAGGGCAGAGACCACAGTGAGGAGTCTTTTGGGGGATTTGAGGGAAAAGAACCTCATTAATGAAGAACTCAAAGAGGCTTGATTTCTACTCAGGTAAGATGAAATTAGCACTTTGAAATTCATGTACATCTTACTCTTACACTCTTTATTAAACTCCTTTGTTATTATATGAAGGGGACTTATTAATTTTTTCTCATACAATTTCAGATCTTCAAATAGACTTGAAGGCAAAGCAGGGCCATGAGTACTCCAAGGACCACAGAGAATGTGCCCTCACACTCCATCTACATGGTCCAAAGGCATACAAATACCTCAGAGAGACTAAAAAAAAAGGTAGTCTTAATGTTGTTCAATTTCATTTTTGGAAATTACGGTTGCAAGTACGTTAAATAGCTACTTCTCAATTTTTTTACAGGTGGCTGTGTTCGGTGGATGGCAAGCCTGGCCTGAACAAGATGATGCTGGATATGCTGGAGAGAAGATGCCAGGACGACCAGGCTAAATATGGATGTGTTTCACTCATGTTGGATGACATGGCCATCAGAAAACATGTGCAATATAATCCACATAACCAGTCAATGTCTGCTTTTGTAGACATGGGTGATGGAAACAATGAGACCGATGCTGCTACTGAGGCTCTTGTGTTCATGGTGGTTGGCCTACAAGGACATTGGAAGGCTCCCATTGCATATTACCTGACGAAGTCTTTGTCACCTGAAACACAAAGGGTCCTAATCTAAATCTAATCTAATCTATCTAGGAAGAAGAAGGAAGAAAATAAGCTTGACCTCCTTCTTAAAATGTTTTTGTGTTGACTCTCAAATCTCCCGTTTTTATTTTGATGGTTTCCCAAAGACAAAGATATGAGAAAGAGGTTCTCAGTCATGCTTTGGAGGAGCCGCATGCACGGGGCATTCGGGTGTCATGAGCAACTTTGTGTAAATATGGTTTGGGCGGGGTGGTGTCATGTTCTTGTGTTTAACTTGAACATTTACATTTTTTATATAGATGTAGAAGTACATTTTCATTTTTTATGACATAGATATTCATTTTTACTGATATATAACTTCTGTCTATGTATAATGTATTATTGTTTCTTCATTTTTCAACTTATTAAAATAGCTGAGTATAGGCCTACACAATCTGCTTCTCTATCATATATAGACCATTAGTGTTTTTTTATGTGTGTGTGTGTATATATTATATATCGTGTGTCTTTTGCAAAATACCTATCATACATAACATAGGCTATCAAATACCAGAATATTCTATTGCTGTTAAGCCTACTATGAATATTAAAATACGCCGAATCATGTGTCCGGTATCATGCCTACATATATGACGTTTGCAGAAAACCCCCCCCCGTGAAAATCAGTTTTGTATTCAGCGAGTTATGATTGATAAAATGCGCTGACACTTCATTGCGCCTGCCAGACAGATTACACTGAGTGGAGCGGGTGACCGGTCCAAGATGGCGGCCCCACGGCTCGTCAGCGCCAATAGGCAGTAGCGGTCGATGCGGCGTCTACTCTTTATATGTCTATGGTCCTCCACGGCTGCTTCGTGGATGCATTTCCGGCAACAGAGATGTTTCAAAGACTCGTGACGCACGGCCGGACTTATCTCAGCCAATGACAGCTCTGCATGCATCCCCTGGATATTATTTTATTAACTGCTTTCATCGCGACGCGATGTTTACAGTGAGAACAGCTGTGATGTCCGTGCAGAAAGTAGAGCAGTGTGTATATCACTCAGTAGAACAGGCCTACTCTTTTTGCTTTAGTTTAGTAGATATCTACAAACAAAGAGTCGATATTTTTCTAAAACCATTTAGTGCTTCACAATAAAATACACCACGGCTGTAGCCTGTTTTAGGAGCTGTATATGCGTGTGTGTAGTGTAGGTGTGTGTGGTACAGTGTGTGCGTCGATGCAGCAGACAGACAGGTGTCAGTTGGTTTGGTGTCCTCTGCTTACTTTTAATACTTGTAAATAAAACTTTTGGCCCGTAATTTATTTTCCACATTGTAGCGACCAGAGAGGGGGGGGGATATATCCAGTCTCTGATAGTGTTACGTTATTATGAGAGTGCTCTGCTTGATTCTGAAATTGTATATATTTATATAAATATATACAATATATGTGTGTGTGTGTGTGTGTGTGTGTGTGTGTGTGTGTGTGTGTGTGTGTGTGTCCGCATCTGTAGCCATTATTGTCTCATTATACCGCACTGTGAATGAATCAAAGTAAATATATAAGTCGTCATGAACACATCTGTCCATCAGACAGAGGGCTGCTGCCTCCTGTCATCATTAATGGACGTCTCTTTAAAATGACCACTCAGAGGAGAGGAGTTCTCATTTCTCTAACCGCCTGCTGCTTCCCCTCCTCTCTCCTCGGTTCCCCTCCTCGGCTCCTCCGCTCGCATCTCCTGTGGGCGGGACTAAGTATCGAGGATAGGAGTCGAGGAGGGGAGTCGAGGAGGGGAGTTCGAGAAATGAGAAAGGGCCAGTGTGTGTGTGTGTGTGTGTGTGTGTGTGTCAGTGGTTTAGCCAGGAATTATTGTGTGGGTGGGCCTGGAGAAATGTAGGTGGGCCAGGGGGAGACTTATTAAGTGTGGGGTCTAAGCTGAAACGTCATTAATGATTTTAATAATTGATGCACAGGATTGAACATAAGCATAAACTAGCAGTGAAAACAAAAATATAGGCACGGCAGCCTCAGAATGTGTGTAAAACTGACTTCCACATGACCGGCTCGGCGGCCACAGGTTGTTTATCCTTGACAGTTGCACAGTGGGCACACACTGAGAGTCTTTTCATATTCAGCACATGTGTACACGCTTCACTGCAGACCTCAAGAAGAAATAAGACTTTCATTCACTCGCGGCAAAACTTACTTTACTTATTAATTTACTCACGGTAAAAAAATGCACTCCCTATTCCATTGTCATGAAGGTGGAATCTAACTATATCCAGAATAAGTTTTATTGGATCCAGGCTAGAAACATGTTTATTTCTGCTGTAAAGTTGGGCATTTTAACTTGGGGGTCTATGGAAATTGCTCCTTTCGGCATCCATCCCCTGTCGGCCACTAGATGAACTGCAGTTTGTGGCACTTCCTTCTGGGCTTCCCGGCTCTGCGCTATGACGCGCTGATTGGCTGTGGGTGGGCCAGAGGTTCTTGTGCACAGCTACGCCACTGGTGTGTGTGTGTGTGTGTGTGTGTGTGTGTGTGTGTGTGTGTGTGTGTGTGTGTGTGTGTGTGTGTGTGTGTGTGTGTGTGTGTGTGTGTGTGTGTGTATGTGTGTGTGTGTGTGTGTGTGTGTGTGTGTGTGTGTGTGTGTGTGTGTGTGTGTGTGTGTGTGTGTGTGTGTGTTGTTAGGAGATTTGGTGGACAACTCGTCCGCTTTCTTAAATCTCCTCGCGTCCCTACACAAGCCGTTATCTTACAGGAAGGAAACCCAGAGCATACAAGTAACCGTTTAACAATAATCCACTTTAATGGTAATATACAATGCAATACAATCAAATACATTACCATACACAACCATATCGTATCATATGTGTAATGTCAGGAGTTTGGCCTACTCATGGCTCCTGCCCACAGGCCGCCACGACCTTCCAGTCCGAGCGACGCGAGGAGAGAGAGAGAGAACAGCAAGCCGGATAGGCTTTCATACCAAATGATACAGGAGGGGGTGGAGTTTAAGGACAACTGGTCCAGTCATCTCAAACAAACACCTCTGACCCTCACTGTCTCCTATTTCTGCAGCCTCTGCAGCCTCCACACATCCCCCCATCCCATTCCAGAGACCACAGTGGGGTCTTGTTCCAGCTCCCCCACAGCAATAAAACCCTTAACAGCCCTTCACAGTTTGCATGAATATATACAAATATTTCCTTACAGTGTGTGTGTGTGTGTGTGTATGTTTGTGTGTGTGTGTGTGTGTGTGTGTGTGTGTGTGTGTGTGTGTGTGTGTGTGTGTGTGTGTGTGTGTGTGTGTGTGTGTGTGTGTCCACTATACTTATGGGGACCTAAATCTGTTTACACAGTCACGTGTGGGGACTCGCCTCCCTTATGGGGACATAATGGAGGTGAAGTGTGTGTGGGTGTTGCATCAGACTGACCGTCCTATTTGTTCTGTATATCAAATGATTTTTTGTGTTTAAAGGATTCCCCTTTCTATCCTAAAACACCCCCCCCCCCGTTAAAAAACGTTATTCCCGAGTGTGCTTACTTTTCTCTTTGAAAGTCATCACATAACGGCATTGTAATACACGGTTCGGCTGCATTGAATATTACATACAGTATCTGCCGTAGTTCTCTAATTATAGAGCCCTGATGAGAAGACTTCTAGACAAACTGGAAGAACTGCCATCGAAACTGAATACGTGACTCGGATCATATATCAGCCATTAAACAACATCTTACATTTCTTTTCACACAATACGTCTCCTTGCAGTATCAACACTAATTCGGCTGACTTTTATATTTGATCCAATTGGTAGATAGGCTATATTTACATCATAACGGTGCACAGCTGATAGAAAGGGACCTGTCGTTTTTAAAGATATTACTGATTTTCTTTGAATATGAGAATGTAAATACTGAGTTGAGAGAATAGTCAGGTAATTTGGGTGATGGGAGACACATCTATGGAATCACAATTTTAATAGCTTACCATTAAATGACGGATATACCTTTCTGTCTGTGATGTTTTACAAATCAGATATTAATGTGTAGAAGTAAAACATGTGAACTAATATAGCAATATCCTGTAAAATTATGTGAAAACATGAATACAACTACACATCTTCAGATGTTATACATACATAAGTGTCCTACACTAATAATACAAAGTTATTATGGCTTTGTATGCTGTGTGTACCTTATTTGTAACATCTTCAGAAACTACCTTTCCAACTCCTCACCAGTTGACTGCCTTTGACTATTACAGGTGTAGGTTCATAAGGGGAAAGTAGAAGGTCAATGATAGAAATATAGAATAGAAAAAAAAAGAAGATACTGTACCGGATGTACAAAGATATTAATAGGAGGATGTGCAAAACAGACAAACTACCGTAATGAACCTTTATTCAAACATTAAAGAATACTTTAGGTTAAGGTCTATGATGTTGGGGGTATCTACAGATACACATTAAGCAAAGTACTTAACGTCTAATATATTGTATGGTTTGTTTTGGAACTTGACAATCAACTTTCCTGCAATGATAACTATGTTGAAGCACTTATTTTAACTGATATTATACATATGATTGTACTCTTATAAGATGTATGTAGATAGAATAAGGAATGTGCAGAATATGACAGTTTAATGGTGGAGGTACTGTCCACACATATTGATAGATGTCTTGTAATGCACTGTTGAGGAACCTGCGACCCAAGTTTTTCATTCATTGCATAACTACACCGTAGTTGTGTATATGATATGTCAATAAACCTTAGAAAATCTTGAAATCTTGAAAGGGATGTGCAAAATAGCAATTATATACAGTCTTTAATTAACTATTAGAGAATAACGAGTAATGAATATACTTTATAGGGATCTGCAGATACATTTGTAGTCTTTTCAAGCACCAACTATCAAATATCTCGCCTGATTGTTGGCACTTGACAATCACCTGCACCTTTTACTGCAAAGTAACTAAAAATAAATATAGCAGTGGCAAGCTGTGACTTTTATACCCAGGCCCTCTGACCCTGTTAAGCCCCACGCACCCGCCGAAGGGGCCGAAACCACAACATCTGTAAGCAACCGTGTCTGAGGGCTTCTTAAGATTTAATAAACTATGAATGTTTCATATCCATGTAACGGGAAGAAGCTCAGCTAACTGATGATATGAACCATTTTTATCAAAAAAAAACACAAGACTAACGCTGAGCCTCTGAATTAGCCCTGAGAGAAAAAATGCTAACGCCGTTAGCACAGAACTCACGGTATAACACCCTTATTACTTATCGTAACTGCACATCCAACCATCGATTAGCATTGTGAGATTACACAGATTCGATAGGTATCAGTATCATCACTCCATGATCAAAAGTGATTCGCAAAATATAGAAACAAAAACAGACATCACAACACGTGGCATTTGGTAGCAAAAACGGCACATGTCTTACCTTAGCTGTTATTCTGATCAAAAGTAGTTTTCAATGGCATTAAAACGATAAAAACGCTGCTGAAGGTTAATCCATAGGTTAATCCAATTTGTCTGTGTCACTTTGAAATGATTTCTGATAATCCATCAGCAATAAACCTAGTTTTAAGTTTTCAGATTTCAGAGCGTAAGATAGGTTTCGCTTTGGGAAAACTGTGTGCGCATAGCTCTCATTTCTCAATGGTAACGTGTGTGTGTATGTGGAAATTCCCCTTTGATTCTATTGGCTCTAACGGTTCAAAAGAGATGTCTATCATCAAAATCGACCAATGGGTTCCAGAGAAATGGCAAATACACCCATTTCCACCCAAATGACCCCAGAGGTGGAGTTTCTTTTGCTAAACCTCTCTAAAAAGTTCAAATGTCACTTGTTTTGCATCAATCTTGATACAGGGTACTTATTATATGTTGTACTTTGTATTCCTAAAGCTTTTAGTCTACTAACCCATCATCCAAGGGTGGTTTTCACTATAAGTAAAACATATCTTTTGGACGGACACTATAATTTACAGTTACAGTTTTTTACTATGTTCAATTTGAATTTTCTTTAAAATAAAAAACATCTATATTGATTCTGACTTTTCTACATCCAACTCACAGGTTTATCATTACTTTGAGAAAAATTATTAATTTACCCCTTTTAGAAGTGAAGTTATTGTCATTTGTTGTGGAAATGTCATTTTCGAGCCTGAGACCTGAAAAACAGGCTTGGGGCCTAACAGGTTTAATAATCATGTCATCACTATCACTGAAGTGAGCCATCATGAACGAATGTATGCTAATCATAAATCTATCGATCATGAATCTATCGATTACATTTATGATTAGAAAATTATAAAAGTAGGGTAGACATGTGGATATTATCCGTCTGAACAAAACGTGCATTTATCTAACAGGTTTGTTTTCCACTGACCTTATTTTGAGCTATTTTCTAAAATCCTATGGAGAAATCCAATTGTTTTTTTGTCGAGCGAACCCGTGCGAAGCTTACTTCCGGGTGTTAGGACGCGTCACTGCACCACTCTATAACACACATGCATCAACTTCACAGCGGGAGGAACTTGTCAAAAGGTCCGCGAAAATAAAGCCCACCCATTTAGAGGGAATATATGATTGGTCAACTGTACCGTCAGACACGGACAGTAGTTTGTTTGAATGTAATAATTATGTTTTTTGTTGTTTGTGGAATCATTTATTGAAAAATGAATCTGAATTTTTCGATCTGTTACGATTATAACCTGAAGCAATATAAAAATGACTCCCATTAACTAAGTTTTAAACATCAGCACATCCGGTCATAGTCCGGTGATTACCTGCTAACGGAAACTCTGCTACACAATTCTTATTATTATTATTATTATTGAAACATGACCGGTAAGTTTCAAATTTGTCCGGTAAAATAAATTCTGTCCGGACATTTGACCGGCGAGAAAAAATCCTAGCGGAAACCCTGCTGGGGGGGTAGTTCTAGTTCTCTTCGTTCCATTTCAAAGAGCTGTTTGACGCTCGGCGTAACCTTGGCGCACTGCCACTCAAAAATCCAATCACAGAGCTTGAGGACTAATCACGGGGGTTTGTCAAGCAAAGCGGACTGGTGTAGTCCCAAACGATAGCTGAGGATAGTTGAGGATTATGGGTAGTTTAGGATAATCTGATGTTTTTAGTTGATGAGTACTGCAGATATCACTGTAAAATAATTTGACATTGAGGGGAATACTTCCGGTTTTACTATGAAAACTTCAAGACCAGAAATACTGTTATCACCCTGTGAGGGTTGACCATAGACTGTATATATAAATGGACGTAGTGTCCGTGACGTCACCCATAGGATTCTGCAGAGTTGCCGAGAAGCCCTTAGTAGGCGGAGTCGGCCACTAACGGCTTGACAGCGACGTCAGAGTCTAATCCCGCCTTCTCCAAATAAGGGCAAAGAGGCGGAGCCGAGGCGGGACCTGCTGCCTCCGAACCGGAAGTAAACAGAGCCAGCTCAGGCTAAGAAGCTAAGCTAACATGAAATACATGCATACCAAGTTACTGCTAACAGTGTAGTTCCCCTATATAAATGTTATATTCATAATCAAATGAGACAATCTGCTTGTCATTCACACGTTAAGAAAAGAAGTACCGATACATAGCAGAACAATTGTGGCGATGTTCAGCTTAATAAGCCTTGTTCAACATAATTTATTTAGCTAATACTACAGCAGGCAAACCAAGTCTGCGTTTCGCTGCATTCCTTGATCTCCAGTTATAACGACGGACTCCACCGCCCAGAGCTAACGGAGCCGCAGTGGGCTAGCTCCGGGACGCCGGCTGGAGCTAGCCCCCTGCGGCTCCGTTAGCTCCGGGCGGCCACCACTGGGATAACTAACAACTAAAATGTATATGTATGTATAAAGGGTTACGTCCTTAGCTGGCTAAATAAGTAACAAGCTAAGCTACCAAGCACACAAAAACCTGCAAACGGGGTTAACATGTATAATATTATCATTTTAGACTTCTTGGAAGTTCTGTTAGTACATTCAAGCGCACAGCACGACATTTTAATTGTCTGGTATTTGTAACAATATTCCCTAAAAGGCACAATCACCACGAACACGACTAAAGCTAAAGGGTCAAGTACAGTACTATGACTAACTAACGTTGTAGCCTCTATGGTTGTAGCCTAGCAGAGTGGAAAAGTTGCTGTTAGCTGACAGTGAGGCATGTACAGTACATGTCCATCAAAGTGACCACGCCCTAATTTATGCAACAACTTTAAGACCTAATATAAATAAAAGGGTCGTGTTAGAAAACAATTCACTCACAGATTCATAATCATGAAGGTGGAATTTAATTATATCGATAATAATATTTATTGAATCCATGGGTAGAAACATGTTTTTTTCTGCTGTAAAGTTGGGCATTTTAACATGGGGGTCTATGGAAATTGCTCCTTTCTGCAGTCAGTCCCTAGCGGCCCATGTATGAACTGCAGTGTGTGGCACTTCCGTATTGGCGTCCCGGCTGTTCCCCAGAGTTTGCCGCTTGGGGTTGACGCTAACTTTACATGGACGCTGGTCAATAGAAATGAATAGGGGGAAAGACTTAGTATATTCACGTTCTCCTAGCGAGACCTCAAATAATCTTCGTAATATCTATCAAACTATAGATCCTACATCCACTGGACGTAGATTCTAAAAGTACAATATACACTTCTCGCTAGAAATCTAATCAAAAAGCATTTTAATGGCCAAACTATCCTACAATTTAGGATTTTCCAGAGAGGGTTATTTGTGAATATACGACCCACCGAAGCGTTTGCAATCAACGGGAGCTTCAGCCCATATGTCGCAAATTGTTGTTTCTTACACTACCACTAGGGGTCGAAAACTTTAAAACCTGATTATAGGTCGTTATAATCTGCTTGAACAATTAACCTATTTGGTCGTTTTTTGGAGGAGGACAGGCTGAACGATTGCCACCATTGTTCTTGTTTTGAAGGATATTCCCCTGCACTGAAAAAAACTGAAACATTGACTTTATTGACCATGTGGCATTGCATTATTCTAAACAGTGACGTCATTAAGTGGCTCCTCCTGCTTTGTTCAATTGAAAAGCAAACTGGTTATTAAGTGGTTCGCACCCAATTGTTGACCAAGCTATCCCTGGAACAGAACTCAACAGAAACAAGGTTTCACAATACAGCTCACTGGACCTGATTATTTTACACTATTCGTTACAATAGTTCCATATTTGATCTTAGTTTACAACTTAGGTGCTCATGTATTCACCGTGATATACTAAAGCAAATTTCTTGTATGCAAAAACGTACCTAGCTTTAAAGATTCTACAATTAATATTCCGACAGCTGTGCTCGATGTAAAACACTGAACACAATCTGCACACTGATGAAAATATTAAATTTGTCTCCACTTCTCAGTATTCAGTATACATGTTTTGGCAAAGGTTACATATTGCATTGAAGAACTTATTCTAAAGAGAAGAAATTGATAAAAAGATGATGACATAGTGACATCACTATTAAACACTGGCGCTTCTATTGGCTAGCTTTCTAACGTTGTACCTGATAGGCTAAGGGGCGGGCCATCTCTAAGCAGTTGACCAATCACAAAATCATATTGTTTTCATCATATAATGAGTGCACTAGACACTGCTTCCTAAAATCTCACAGTGACCTTGTGCCAGTTATAAAAGTGCTGAGTAGATTGTTTTTTTATTTAATAATATATTATATAACAGAACATTCAGCAGGTTTTTATTATCCAAATATGTGAAGGGCGCACAATACTTGTATGGGATTTATTGTAGGAAAATAAAACTGCATAGACTCCAGTCTGCAGAGTTTCAGTTAAAGTATAAAGGTTTGAGGCTGTGGAGGATGAAGTTTCTGTTGTTATCTCTTCTCGCCAACCAGTTTATCTTAAAACACTTCCTACAGTTTACATGCAACAAACAGCCACTTTACTGAATGTTGTTTTATTGAAAGTTCTGTTGTATTTATGTCACCTCACAGTTTTTTATAGATGTCCCAATGTTCCATTCCTATTTTTTATAGTCCTTTTGAGCCTCTTTGTAGTCCGTTTGAGCCTCTTTGTAGTCCTTTTGTGTCTCTTTACAGTAATGTTGTATCTCTACAGACTTTTTGTGTCTCTTCATAGACATTTTGTGACTCTTTACAGTCATTTGTGTCCCTCAATCGTCATTTTGTGTCTCTAAACAGTCATGTTGTGTCTCTTTGTAGTCATTTTGTGTCCCTTTACAGTCATTTTGTGTCTCAGTCTTTTTGTGTCTCTTTATAGTCATTTTGTAACTCTTTACAGTAGTTTTGTGTCTCTGCGTGGTCATGTTGCATCGCTTGGTAATTGTATGTGTTGTTTTATTGTTGTCTCTTTGCAGTTGTTGTATGTATGTTTGTACATGCTTCGAGTTTCTGTGTTTTTTCGGTCTCTTTGTGATAGCTTTGTGTCTTTTTGTAGGTATTTGATTGTCTTTTCCAACACATAATAACACTGGAGGCTCTGCCCATGTGTTACCTGCAGGGGCGCCGTAAGGGTGAAAAGTTAGGACGATTCTAAGGGCCCGTGACTGACAGGGGCCCCGAAAAATGTTAGAACATTAAGACATTTTTTTTAAGTAACCTTTCATCAATCATCAATAATTAACATTAATAGAACGTTAAATTGATAAGGTACTCACTAAACTTACGATTCCTTTCACTTTTTTTTTTCCAAATGTTAATTATCCAAAGCATCGAACACACTATTTAAATGTAATGGTTTGGTCCTGCCTACAAACGCTGTGCGGGGCCCTTTCTAGCAGCAGAGAGTGAGAGCATGTGAGGATGCTAGTACTTACGTGTGTACGATGTCTTAACGACTAACAAAGTCAGGCTTTCAAAAAGAAAATAAAGGAGAGAAAGACAAGAGAGAGGGACTAAAGGGCAACAGTATGTCACCCAGTTTTTCAAAAGAGAAGGTGGGTGTGGTCTATGAGTAGTGGAAATTAGTCTGTTAGCTAAGCGTAGTCCATTGTAAATAATAATTGTAATGTTTTGCTGACATTAAGTACTGTTACTATCTTCACAGAAAATGCAGAGGTTTTTCATTTCACTGCTCTTTTAGCTGACATTTAATAAATGCAGGTACATTTTTAGCAGCTATTCATACTACATCAGTTGTCCCTCCCCCTGGTGCCAGGACCAACAGTTCCATCTTTAGGCTCCGCAGCCCTGTCCCTAGTGCTGCGTACCGGTACGCCGAACCGGTACTGGACTTGTAAAAAGTTTCGGTTCAAGTCCGGTTAAAACCGGAACGTCAGGAACCGGTACTTGGACTCGCAAAAAAACTAGCACTTACGTATATTCTGGTGTCTGTGGTTATTTAAACATTCCCTGATAAACGTTATTCAGCGTCAATAAATGAGTGCTAATCCCAGTGTGCTCAGTGTACAACATCACATGTCATTTCACCTTCGATTTACGGTTTGAAAACGTAGAATTTCGCCACATGCTAATGCTAACCGGAAGTGAAGAATTTTCAGAATAAAAGTTTTAAGTTAATAGTGTGAACTTTCGGTTTTTTCAGAATAAAAGTGATTTAAATTAGTGTTTTTAATTCAAAATTACGCCATATCAACATTGATTTTTAATTTCTAACAGTATGTATTGTAGAGTTGTAGAAAATACATGGTGCACAGACAGTACAGTACACTCTGACTGTACAGTCACTAGAGTGTAGCCTATACTGTATATTAGGTGTGTAACAGTGTGATGCGTATAGTCTACTCTACACTCTACCTTTCAGCAACGTTTTAGGGATTTAGGCTCAGTCAGCTCAGGGACTGTTTGGTTACTTTAGTTTGGTAAATGAAATAAATGTTTGAACTTTGTAGTAGTTCACTGTAGTTGCTGTCATAAGTCATTTGTAGACTAAGTGGCACATTTGTACTTTGTAGAGAAATGTAGACACAAGTTGGAAGGGAGCACAATAAACCTGATGAGTTTGAATTTGAGTTGATTATGAGTTAATTTTCAATTGATAATTAGCTCACAATAAGTTCACTTTAGTTACTCACACAACTTGACACAAGCCATGGGTTCAGGTCCGGACTTATAAGTCCGGACCTGAACCTGAACCTCTGGACTTGAGTCCGGACCTGAACCTGAATGTGAGTCCAGGTACGCAGCACTACCTGTCCCCCCATAATGCTTTGCAGTCTTGCCATGCTGTCCATTGAAAGCCAGTTGGCTAGAAAGCTGGACTTCAAGGACTTGATCAGTGACTTTGCCTGTAAGAAGGCTAGGCGCTGGGCTCTTGGTGAGTAAGGCTGAGCAAGGGCTTGAAATAACTGTTAAAGGGCAAGGCTATGGTAATGTTCCATTCAAAGATGTTATTAAAAAGGCATGTACACCATAAAAGATGACTATTGAGGTCTATTGTCAGGAATGTTAGTGTTATATCAAATAGTGAATTCTACTGCAGCAGAATGTTGCACGTCTGCACAGTGTTATATGTTCTCCGCTCAGTGTCAGTAAATATTTTGCAGTTAGTATTGGACTACAAGATAGATGCAAGCCTGTACAGGTAGAGTTATTTAAAGCATAAATGAGTCGGTTGGGTTCTGGAGGTGTGGTTACAGCATTGTGCTTGGTTTGCGTGGCCTGGGCCTGGTGGTGGGGCCCAATGTGATATCTTTTCATGGGGCCCAAAATCCCTGGCGGCGCCCCTGGTTACCTGCAGAGGTTTTAATGGTTTAGTTTTCCTGTCTCACCGCCCTTTAATTCAGCATTACATCACTGACAACACCACAGCGTGTCAGCAGAAGAAGGGGGGGGGGAGCTCTGCTTTGTGTCCGCAGAGCCTGCTCTCTCATTGAGCCATGCCGCAGAAGAGGGACACTCCCCCTTAAAAAACCTGCGCGTTTGGGCCATGCGTTACGGTAACTGTAACGAGCGCGGGCCTGTAGCATGAAAGGGGGGCGGGGTCGGCATTATGGTCGCTGAGCTCCATCTATTTGTTGTGAGGATCTGCAGGAGCCACAAATATACTTGGCCCGCACACACGCCCCCCTCTCCGTGGCCTCCTCTCGCTCTACGACTGCCTTTGTGGAACCATGAGGCGGCTTGACGCTGCAGCGGCGCCCGCTGACTGCGTGGAAGTCTGCAGCCTTGTTTTTAAGTTTCCGTTTGCAGGCCTGTGGCAAGCCCTCAGGAAGTGCGCCGGACTCAGAGGAAAATATTCGTTGTGTCCAAACGGCGGTACTACAATTTTCGTATCAGTCCGTGGCGTCCCTGGGCCCAGAAATACTTATTCCCATTGATTAACATTGGGAAAGAGACTTCTGTAAATCAGCGGATACATTTTTTCAAACTAAATAAATTACCCAGTATGAACTATTTTATTATTATAATCATTAGGTCCTTACATTTGTAAAATGCACTAAAACCCGAATCTAGATTTATTTTCTCTCTCCACTCATTCTAGTGAGCCCGCCGAGAGTGGGAGCTCGGGGGCGGGGCTTAAGGGGCGCATGCTTTGTGAGGGCACAGCCAGGCATGATGGGTAATCTGTGACGTTTCGCTCTCTCAAAAGTTGGGCCATTTTGTCCTCATGCGCCAATGAGCAGCTCTCATAGGAAATAACGAGATTCCGCCTCCCACGCTGTATCCAATTCTTATTATACATCCATGGCCTGTGGTGTGAATGCAACATGTGAACTGTGTTATGTCATCAGTGTGTTTTCTGTACATGTTCATGCAGACACAAACCAGAGGGGAAGTTCAGATCATTTCCTGATTTATTTCGGTGTACACGCATCAAAGAGTCCTTTTTAAAATGTTTAGTCATCACTTTAACTGCACACACACGCACACCCTTTAACATTCGCTTATGAGGATTACTGTGCACACTATTGTGCCTTATTATGACCTTTAAGAGCTGCTCTTTTAAATGTTAGCTGTTTAAATCCTTTCAATCATCACTAGTAAATAGTATTTTACATAATATGCTAAATAAATGTCTCGCTATGAAGAACCAAGTGACTATTATTTAATTGACATTTTGACAATATATGAAACGTTTTTAAACCTTACCTTTGAACTGTCTACTTTTATTTTTTATGTATTTGTAATTCCTTTTTTAACCTTATTTTACAACAATAACATCAATATTATTTGCATTTTTACAGTTTACTGATTTTACCAAATGCGTCTTTTATTGTTATTGTATTATTTGTATTTCTTTGCAGTTTTTATGTAGTACTACTATGGGACAAATCCCGAATAAATGACTTCTTTGTGTACTAATAACGTTTAATCTTAATTTTATTTTATTCTCTTTTTATCTTAGCTTATTTTAATTTACTCTTTACTTATTTTACCTTTTTTTTTAAATCTTATTATTTGTATCTTGTTCTGTGTTATTCCAGGCCGTAACGGGTTTCCATAAATTACAAATCTAGCATTCTAATCCTCTACTACACTAATGATGTTTTCTGTATGTTCAAATTACTTTGGCTACTTTTCTTTAAGCTTACATATGTTACATTTCTTTCTCTCCACACTCTTACACTTGGATCACCAGGGCTTTGCCTTCCTTAGAGAAACAAATAGAGCTGAGGCTGATTGGAGGTTTTTTTGGCTGACGTGGAGCAGGGAGGCCTGGTGGTTTTACAAGGTGTGGGTGCCCGTATAGGCCAGTGGCTAATCCTATAGGCTGCTCCTACAGACTTTTTATTGTGTCCTCCTTGGAAACCAGTCATTCCTTAGGAACGCTTGTTTTTAGGCTGCATGGAGATGAGAAATTACTCAGAGAGGAAACACATGGGTCCTGGGGTGTGTGTGGATAATGAATTAAGTGCTGACAGAAAGTGGATTTGCCACTAAACCTCTACAAAAGACAAACATATACACAAAGAGACACAACATACATACAAAGACACAAAATGACCATGTCACACACAACATATATATAGACAAAAACTGACTGCATAGAGTCACACTGTTACTTCATAGAGACAAAAAATAACCACAAAGAGAAACAAAATCATTACGGAAACACAAAATGTCTTAGACATAACATTATTACAAAGATTAATAAATTAAGACAAATGAGACACAAACACACTACAAACAGACACAAACAATCAATGAGACATGAACAGATTAAAAGAGGCACACACAAATGAGATACAAAGACTAGCAAAAGACAGAAAATAACATAAAAAGACAACATTACTACATAGACACACAAAACAACTCAGAGAGACACACAATGACTACAATGAAACAAAAAATAAATGACAACATTTAGTATCAACTAACAATTTTTACAAAAGTGCTTTCTATGCAAAACATAAAGAGGCATAAGTTATGACAAGTCAATGTCAGTAACTCCAATAATATCACAATATTGTTTTAATTAGCCTACTAATGTTGTTTAAATTATAATTTAAAGCTACAGTTCTTAGTCCGAAGTGCATAAGTACCATTATTGCAGTGGTGCAGGCTCAGTGTGTAAGCCTACTTTGTGGGTATTTTGCAGTAATAACACAGTCCACTCCCGACATTTGGGAGTGTTATTCTCTGAAAGCCAAAATGGCGAGGTGGCTTTCTGCAAGAGCGAGAGCGTGCACGGCCAAGACATGTGGGCGGTAAAAAGCTGCTGCGCCTCTACTCGGGACTTTCCGGCAGATCCTGCAAAGGAGCAGAAGCCGCGCGGTGCGCGGAGACAGAGAGGGCAACAAACGGAGGAGCCCAGCCGAGCATCCGCTGTCACCACGAGCGACCAGGGCTTCAGTTTTTACAAAGTTTTCCCGAATACAAAGGGCTGGTGGGAAGCCTGGGGGCTCGGGTACAGAATAATGAGAGAGCCCTCTAACCGGAGGGGGCGAAAACATGAACGGGGCCGTCTACATTTCGTTTTTCCAGGGCCAGCTGGAGTCCGTGCTGGAGCAGGTCGTTCAGCTCGCCGTCCAGGAAATAAGCAAGACGGTGGGCTCGAGCCTCAATACGCTGCTGCTGGAAACCGCCGTGAAGGAGCAGGAAAACCGCAGGCTCCGGCTCCAGGTACAGACGTGGGAGTCGAACCAGCGCAACAGCAGCAAAAACAACGGAGGGTCCCCGGTGGCGGGTAGGAACAAGACTGGCAGGGCGGCGGGCGATGAGAGGGCGGACAGCGGCAGGACAAAGCCCGAGCAACCGCAGCTATACTCCCCCGCCGGGCACGGTACCGAGACCTACCTCCACACCGACACACGCCGCCTGGAGCAGCGGGGACGAGTCGTTGGTAGGCAGCCGTTATATAACACACACATTCACACATAGTCACGCAAACAAACAGTTTCGCTGGGGCACTCCTCCCTGTGTGTCCCAGCACGCACGCGTTGCGTAACTCTTCAGCCCGATTTAAGGTTTATGAGTTCAGAGAGAAAGTGAGGCCCGCAGGTGCTCAACAGAGATCCACGCATGGGCTGCTCCTACATGTGCAGCCGGACAAAGAGGCTCCAGACGGGGAGAAATATGGCTCAGGGAAGCTTAAAATTGATCTTAACTTTATAATTGGGGTTTTCATTGGAGTATAATAGAAAAGAGAGTGGTTATAATAGCAAACCAGGACTCATTTCTGTGAATAACATGCTGGTTTCATTGGAGAATCTGGTTTATTGCCAATATGGTTACACAAGGAATTTGCTTGTGTGTAAAATGGTGCACACATAAACACAAGTTGCCTACTATAGGAGCACTTAAAGGACAATTAAAAAAAACAACTAGTATAACACTTACAAATATGTATTCTATTTAAGTGATGATATATTGCACAGAAATATCAACATACAAAAAAGGAAATCAAAATAATAATTTGACAAATTGCCCCTAAAGGGACAAAGAATCCTCAGACTGGTGCTGGATGGGTCTGTGACCACATCACAGAGGTTGAATCAGCGTTTAATAGGGGAAGAAATTAACCGAGGCGGGAAAAAGGAGGAAAACAAAGATGTGGCACAGACGGTGATATATTCAGATTTTCTGGAATGTGTTTTTTAGTAATTTCACGGGTGTCAAGTCAAATTCATCATCAAGAGAAGCACCACCACCATATGCCAAAACATGTCTCCACAAGCTTCAATTTGTAGTCTCTGGACCAGGTCGACGAATGGTCTGTCATGATCGGGTATGATAGAAAACTTCTGATGCTAGTTACTACTAAATTACACAAAACAACCTAATACTAACAATTGTTCTAGCGCTGGCCGATATGGAGTATATCAGAATATTTTTTACCAAATATCTTTATAATGATATTGTGACAATATTGTAGGGTGGACTATTAGTGCTTTCATAAAATGTTCACACAATGAGAAAACATTTATAAAAATGCATCACTTTGCTCTAATGCAGCTTTTACAACGAAAGAGAAGACACGTATTACGATCTCCAACAGCTAAGACAATGTCTAGTCTTATATCAGAATGTAAACATATTATTAATATATACCGCAGCCCTACTAATTGGGTCAATACAGGCCACGGTTGTCTAAAATTGAAACTAAACGGTTCTCTTATTTTGTTTTAAAACCAAAATATAATGTTTAGGTTGATGCTAAATTCAAATGAGGTAATTTGCACTCAAGGAATAAAAGTCTGAAATTGGCCAACATAAAAAGTCAAACATTTGACTCCTTATAATCTCAAAATGTGTAAATACTGAAAAACAGAGTTTAATTATATAAAATCTTGTTAAAAGAATGAATGGACTGTGTACTCTGCGCAAGGGGGGTATATTAGTGAGCTCTGTTTCAGAAAGACTTCCTCTTCCTGTCAGGATATGAGCCGAGCCGTAAAAAATCGGCCACTTCCTTACAGAGCCCCTCCTCCAACACACACGAACGCACCCATGACCAATAAGAGCACGAGATAAGTTTGTGCACAGATGGAAGGCTGACAGGCAGGTCACCACGACCAATCATTTTAGCCGGGCTAAAATGATGGTCGTGCTGTTTACAGTACTACGGCTTCCACAGATGACATTTTTTTATGGATTTTTTGTCAAAGCACTTAAAGGTGATATGTCATGCTTTTCCGGTTATTGCCCGTTCCCTTGTGTGTTATGAAGGTTTTTATGCATGTAAACGGTCTGCAGAGTCAAAACCCTCAAAGTACACCATGTAGGGAGTAAAACTCTAAAACAGAAAATACCTCCCCAAAACGCCTCGTTGGAGATACGTCACTGTCCATTTGATTCTTCCGAGTACATCATGATGTCATGTCGTCCCCGGAACGAAATGGACCAATCCGTGGAGCCGTTACGTTACGTCCGTGGAGCCGTTATGTTAAGGCCCTGACACACCAACCCGATTTTGGGAGTCAGAGGCCGTCAGAGGCTGTCGGGCATTCGCGGCGCCGTAGTCAGGTTGGTGTGTCCCGCACCGTCGACCGTGACAAGCCTTATTTGGACTGCCAGACCCGATGCATGGCCGATTCAACATGTTGAATCGGCCATGCATCGGGTCTGGCAGTCGGACCAAATAATCACTCTGATTGGCTGTTCAGCTAGCAAATCAGTGCATGAGAAGCGAAGCGGAAGTGAGGGACGTAAACAAACGATTTAAGAAGGCACACACAGACTGCTATTCATTTTCATCTCATCATGGCGATCTGGAATGATGCAAACGAAGACCTGCTCATCACCTTGATCCAGGAGAGGCCAGCTCTGTATGATATTACGGAGAAAAGATACTCTTCTTCTTCTCTGTCTTCCGGTTGTTGCCTCTTTTGAATGACGAATACACACTACCGCCGCCTGCTGGTAAGGAGAGTTATTGCCACTCACGCACTGAAGTCGGTGCGGTGTGTTCCCGTGCGACACATGGCCAAAACGCAGGAGAACACGGCCAGGCAACAGCCGACTTCAGCGTCGGCTAGTCCTCTGGTGACTGCTTGGTGTGTCAGGGCCTTTAAGCCCCCGCTGATTGGTCCAAATTGACCAATCCACGGACTTCCTCACACACTCAGTGCATGCAGCTCTGCTGATCTCTCCTCCCTGGCTGCAGGCTGATAACAGACAGTTGGGATCGTGGCGAAATTCTCTCTGCAGACCCATTCTCACAGCGTTTATCAACCTTTTTCTTACTCAATATCAAGCCACACTTATTGTTTTTACTTCGGCTGTGACTTTGTGTGTGCTCAGGGTGAGTTTGGCTGTGTTTCGCTGTGTATCGCTAAACAAGGAAACAACACCTCCACGGAGCTCAGCGCGATTCACAACGTCCCGACCAATCAGAGCACACTGGGCTCACAGGGAGGGGGGGCAAGAGCTGCAACGAGCCGTTTAGTGGAGAGAGTGAATACTGCTGAATACACATACTTTACAGAGATGCTGTATGCGAAACCAATGTGAGTTTGAAAAATTGCACAGTATAAATCTATTCTAGTAGACCTCAACAATGGAATTATGATCAGTGGAAATGGCCATGACATGGGACCTTTAAGATATTCATTGCTATCGGGATGTTAAGAGCATTCCATGGAATATAACACAAAGTTTATCTCGAGCCAGTCTCTCAAACTTACCTACCCCACCATTAAATAACAAACTAAAAATCAACATTTTTGAATATCCTTTTTCTAATAAAAAAATGTTGAACAAAAAAACACACAATATTCAAACGGCACGGTGATGGTGATAAAGAATGCATCTAACGTTCCGCTGTTCATTATAATATAAAAACAGAGCATTAAACAAACCATCATGCTCTTACTTTGAAATCATGCGGAAATGTCGTCATCAGCGGGCCATCACGTGGTTTCCGAAAATAATCAAGTGACACGAGTAGATTTTAGCCGAGACCGACGGAAAATATGTCTCAAAATTCCGTGTGTGTAAAAAGACGATCCACAAGCAGAAATGTGAGATCCACGAGCAGAGATTTGAGATCAGCAAGGGCATTTTTGGTCGACAAATGCAAAATGGATTCACAAATGCCGGATCGAAAGTTGCAAATGTTAAAGAGATATTCACAGATATCTTTTTTATTTGTGAAAATATTTAGCGTATTTGCAGATCCGTTTTACACTTGCACATTTATTTGTGAGTTTGCAAATCTTATAAATGCATTTGTGGATGGTGTTTTACATTTACAAATCACATATTTACACACAAATAATTTTTATGTTCACAGAAATAATTATGAGACATATCTATGCCCATAGGTACACTTCGGTACACACGTGTACCGAACCGAAGCGCTACGTGTACCGTTACACCTATATTAAGAGTATATTTTTTTCAGATTTTTGCAACTTAAAACATCAAAAACTAGGGATGCACGATATTAGTTTTTTGAAACCGATACCGATACCGATAACTTCCTGCTTCTCAAGACCGATAATAAAAAAAAATTACGCCACTAATTATTTTAAAGCGCTTAACGCATGTATTTTTTTACCTTGGCGGCCCCCGTAGTTTCAGAGCGCATCGAGTTTAAAATACCATCTACAAGCTGATGCTGACAGCCCTGCTCCTGCCGCCCGCTTGTGGCAGACCACACTTCCACGCTCACCGGCAGGCACCGACTGGCCATCTGGAGGACCGGGAGGGTGTGTGTATGTGTGGTCCGAGCGAGCGAGAGAGAGACCTTACATGCATTGTTGTTGTTAGCATCTGGTGCTAGCTAGCTGCGCTAACGGATAAAAGGAGCTGTTTAAATGAAAACAGAGGAGCGACATTTCGCCACAACTGCGCCGAGCACTTGACTTTATGCAGGAAGCCAGACAGCGGGACATTGTACGAAAAGTCAGCACACTCAGCAACATGATTGCAGCGTCCAGGCAGCTCCGGTTCGAGCATATGCCTTGAGTTGCACATAGCTCCAACGCACGCGCGCAGACACACACACACACACACACTTTGTATTGTATTATTGTCTTCCTATGCTTTTAACACACCATCGTAGCGATGGCCATGTTTCAGGTGACTGATCAGGTTCGAAGTATTAGGGAGCGCTGGATTTGTGAAGAACTCCCCTCTTCCTAAACCACTAATACCACAGTACTGGCAAAACGGTAGGAGCCGAGTGAAAAACAAGCGCCCCTCATCCCAATCCACCCACACCGCAGTATTTTTTTCTTTTTTTACCCAAAAAATATATTGTATATTATCGGGGCTATTAATACTGGTATCGGGTTTATCGGGATGATAATTATCGTGCATCCCTAATTATTATTATTAGGCCTATGTGTTGGACATGTGTGGTTGGACTCTGTCTCACAGTCAGGTTGCAGTGTAACATCAGAGACATAAACGCGAGTGAAGTATAACCAGAGAGAGAGCACACACCTTTAGACCTAACACATTTGATAATATGTAATCAACTTAGGCATCCCTCCCAAAAAATAAATAAATTAATAAATATTCATAACTCATATTATATATTATATATATTATTCAAAAACCTGAATAATTTTGAATATTCAATAATCGTTCCCATCCCTAGTTGACAGCCCTCATTTTTATACATGACCTTACAATGCGTGCAGGGCATGACATTAAGGATTTTGGGAGATGGCCCTGTGGCCATCTAAGCTAATTTACAGATGGCCCTGAGTCCAATAGAGATGGCCCTGAAAAATGCGCGCGGACGAAATGACTCACGAAAGGTTTGGGGGACCTGCAGGTCTTAGATGCTGTCTGGTGCATTCTCTAGAATTATAAGATGAACCACCACAATATTATATTGTACAATTTCAAGTTTATTCTTAATTTCACTTCTTCTTGTTTGTGTTTGCTGATTCAACGACTCAATGGCCCTCTGTCTGTCAGAGGGCCACTGACTGGGGTTGAAGATGGAACATTTTGAAGGGACACTCCCTTTCTGGAGATCTTGGAATCTTTTCTCCAGGTGCTTGATGAGCACATCTGCAAACACATACAAAATGTCAAATTATAATCCCTGTCTCTGGACCACCATAAAAAATCATTTATATCATAACAAATGTGAAATTATATTCCTGTCTCTGGACCACCATAAAAAAATTATCTATTAAAACATGTTATGCCCATATTTACTTATGAAGAAAATATTTACTTTTGAAGAAAAAATATTGAATATTTACTTTGAAGAAAATATTATTGGGCACATACCTATGACTTTGATTCTCTTTTTTCGGGGGGGGGCTGCAGCTCAGTCTTTCTCTTCTTTCCAGGTTGTTCACCTTGCTTTGGTGGACTAAGAAACATTGTAATACACAATTATTTGATCATTATGTATTCAGCATCAGAATCCGTAACAAACTGAAATTCCCGCGAAAATGTGGTTGCATTCGATTCATTGTCCGGGTAGTATTCAGTTGCGCCACTTATGTGACAGACAAGAATAGTCAACTCTAATGTCTAACACTTAATGTGGAGAAAGAGATGTCCTGTATGGGTTGATTGTGCGTTGATCTGTTGGTAATGCCTCAGGGTTCCTGATGCATTATGCTGCGCTATACTTTGTGGCCTCACCCAGTTGCATAGCGACACTTATTGTTTAGGTGTCTTTTAATAAGCAGGTAGTCATATCATTAGCTAGAACTAGCTGGATCTGATCGATATGGACATAAACGCGAGTGAAGTCTAATCTGACGGGAGAGAGAGATCACCTGCTGCTGCTGCTGCTGACGAGTCAACACGCAGCTCTGCATAATCACATGCAGCGGTGAGCGGACAAAACACACAATTCAGGTTAGAATATCACACGTAGCTATTTTAATTACTTCTCAAACTACCTAAACTAGTTATAGATGTGTTTTAGTTTTACTGTCGGGTCACTCATTACTGGATCCGCGAGCTGCATGATACTGGCATAATAGATTGCCCGGTCGGGCAACCAGCAGGTGAGGCTTCATTGCCCAAGCTAAATGCTAGATGGCCCCGGGCCATCCTTAATGTCGAGCCCTGGCGTGTCACACGTGTGTCCATCTGGAGGGAATATAGGGATTTTAGCCTTTGCATACCATTTACATGCACAATAACCTAAACTAGAGAATGCAATTCCTGAAGAAATTGCTAGTGGGAATGCTTTATGCTGAAAAGCTGACACTAAATTGCTATGCTGAAATGTAATGTGTAAGAAGAAAGTGAAGAATTTACATTGAAATGATACATGAACACTGGGGGCTTGAATGTATGATGAGAGAAGAAAAGAAAGTAGAAAGGCTTGGAAAAGCAGCAGAATATTTGAACTGCAAACTTTTGAACTAACTTGATGGTGAATAATCTGTCGCCATGCCAACGGCATTTGATGACATCCCATAATACGCTTAGATGCGTTGATGACTGCATCGTTACCAAACCTGTGAAGTTTTGGGCCATTTGGAGCATTTTCACTGAAGTTATGAGAAAACCATGTTTCATGGTGAGCATTGTGTTGCCATGGCAACGGCATTTGAAGAAATTTCAAAACTGTCCCGTAGATGTCTTCACGGCTGGACTGTTAGCACACATGTGAAGTTTGAGCACTTTTTGAACATTTTCATAGGAGTTATAGCGACATCGTCTTTCCATGGAAACGGCATATGATGATATAATTGACGTAGAGCTGTTGAGGGCTGGACCGGTGATATACAAGCGAAGTTTGGGGGGCGATCGGACCGTGTCCATTGGAGTTACAGCGACATCGTGTTTAATGGCGAGGGATGCGTTTCCATGGAAACGGCATATGTTGACACACCATAATTGACGTAGAGCTGTTGAAGGCAGGACCATTAACCATTATCTGAAGTCTGCTGCTCTGAGCATGTCAGTTGGAGTTATGACATCATCGTGTTCCATGACACAGGTGTTTATATTTGAGCTAACGACGTGTCCAGAGATCAAAGGTTTCCATGGTGATCAAATACATGTAGCAAAGGCTCAAATTTGTTGAACAACACAGACCAAAAAATATGAACAGTTGGATGATTGAAAATGGGATTATTATTATTAGGATTATTTGTAGGTCATTGAAAAGTACAATCATTTAGAAAGATGTGAACATTGAAGTTTCTATTTTCGAAAAGCTGACACTGTAGTGCATTGCTGGTTTCAAAAGTGATTTATAAGAGTCATGTTTAAAGATGTGCAATACTTAAAACGTTTATAAAGATCCTTTGAGTGTGTGTCATTAGTTAGCTGATAAAATGTTAGGGATGAATACCTTGACATATTGACTACAAGAGCTTGAATCAAACAAGCAACCTTGTATTTGAAATATTAACTGACATAGCAACAGTCGCACCTGGTATATAATAGGGATGGGAACGATTATTCGAAATTATTCAGGTATTCGAATAATTATTCATGTATTCGAATTAGGGCTGTGCATCTTCACTGGTCTCACGATTCGATTCGATTACGATTATCCTGTCTTCGATTCGATATCCCGGTGCATCACGGTGCATCACGATTCATACCAATGCGTTGCATCCTCAATTTTCTATATTACGGCACATGGCTTATTTTTCATCAATGCATACATGCAGTAAATACATATGAACTCTCTTTTTATTATTTAGAAAGTGCTTCAGAAATCAATAACATAAATGTCTTGACATTAATTTATAAACCAAAATAAATGAATTGTATAGGTCTAGCCTCCGTGTGTGAAGTTGTTCCATCCTCAAAAACAAAAAGCTAATGCTTCTGCTGTCTAGCTGCAGCTTCTAGCCACGGCCTTCTGTTTTAGGAAAGGACACTGAAGGTCCTGAATGTGGCATCACACACAGGACTTGAGTCTGAACACAGCAGACAACAGGAGTATTTACAACAGCATATACAAACAAAAATACTGCATGTGGGTGCACACTTATATTCTCTGTTTTACTGTTGCATAAATCCCATGAATGTATGAGATTAAATTAGCTTCCTTATATCTCAGTGATTAAGTGAATAATAAAGTTTCTATCGGGTCACTATCAGCATGTCACTCATTATTTTCAGGGAGGGGGCGGGGCTTGGAGGAACGGAGACGGTGATCGCGGAAGCTTTTTTCCTCCTGCCTTCACAAACTTTACACACATATATCGTCTGAAAATTGCTAGAGGACATTCATACTTTGCAATCCAAGACTTAATTAAATCCACCAAAAACCTGACATGATTGTAACGCGATTATTTTTGAAAAACATAAATCCCTGTCTGTCTCTGAGCCGCAGCGACACGGAGTGATTCGGAGCGGGTCCTTCTGCTGTTGGTTCTGGACTGGTGGTGTTGTGTTGGTGGATAAAGCAGACTGCTCCGTGTTGCTGTACCGCTGTCACGTATGTTCCCTGATCTCTGCGTCACCGACCGATTTGATATTAAAGTGACAGAAAAAACGTTATAGTAAAGCCGCGGCCGGAAAACCAGGAAGCAACGTTACTACGCTATAACCGATTATCTTCCGTCACTGCATCGAGACCGAATCGTCCACGTCCGCATCGCAATGCATCGTAGAAACGATTATTTTCAACACCCCTAATTCGAATATGAGTTATGAATAATTGTATTTTTTTTTTTTTAAATTGTATTTTTTTTTTTTGGGAGTGATGCCTAAGTTGATTACATATGATCAAATTGAATAATTCAATGTGTGTGTATATATATATATATATATATATATATATATATATATATATATATATATACGACTGTGCCATAGCTAAATGTGTTAGGTGACGTCTTAAGGTGTGTTTTGCTCCGCTCACCGGTCCCTCACAGCGGACAGAGCTGCGGGTGCTGATCTCTCTCTCTCTCTCTCTCTCTCTCTCTCTCTCTCTCTCTCTCTCTCTCTCTCCTCTCTCTCTCTCTCTCTCTCGTGTACGGTTATACTTCACTCGCGTTTATGTCCAAATCCATCAGATCTAGCTGGTTCTAGCCAATGACATGGCTGCTGCCCCTCCCTACTGTACATTGTACTGAATTTACAATGGGTTTTAATGGAGACATGTTGAAAGTTGTTGTCACTTCATGCCCTCAAGAGGCATTTTGTTTAACTATTTTGCTTAATTTCTTTTTATCTTTCAAGCTACGAGATGTTTTCCTACGTTTCTCATGAAAAATTATGTCTCAGGAATGTAGGGTTTGGGAATTATGGCAGGTTTAAAAAAATATATATGAAGGCAAAATTAAATCTGTCCTCCACTCTAGCTGTGACATCACACCCTCTAAAATCTGAAGAAGGCCTCTTTACCTAGGTCTGAACAATGTTTAATATTTCTAAAAGTATGAATCAGATTTAAAAGTTGTTAGACGAATAATGTCAGAAAGATGTGTAACATTTTAAAGTTGGAATGAGGTTTCTGAGTGAAAGTATGAAGGAGCAGTTAGCAGTTGAAGAAGGAGCAGTTAGCAGTTGAAGTTGCATGATGATTGTTAAAGTCTGAAGAGTTCTCCATTGGCTTCCATGTTAAAAATGGGATGTATTATGGGATGTATCTCTGGAATGATAAAAGTAATAGCCATTGATTCCCGACCGAGCTGAACGTTTTGATGTTTGAACGGAGTTTCTGCGATGTTCAATGTGGGAGAAGAAGCAGTGCAAAATAACCTGGCGGAATAAAGAATTTTGTGCATTGCATAACAGATAGTTGGAATGCTGTGTCAGCATTCCAACTAAATAACACACTAGACGGAATGGAAAACCTTTAAAAGCTAAATAGGGCCTCTTGTAAAACAAAGAAAACAACACCATATGCATACATTCTGCATTATGCATTATGCATATATTGTGCAATCAAAACAGAGGGATTTAGATTACAATGACATCATGTGTTTTGGATTTTACTGCTGTTTCAAAGATCTTAGATTTTCACTGTAATTGGTATCGACTGCTAAACTTCTGGTAGCGTGACATCCCTCGAAATAATCTCAGTCACATTCAGACATGTTGGTGTTTGTTTGTTTGGGTGTGTTTCAGTCTGCAGCACACACGCATGCCAAACACACACACTCACGCACGCACACACACATATATATATATATACACATGGAAAGACATGAGGCAGAAACATCCTCTGACAAGGTCGCTTCACTCTCACGCATGCATGCACACATCTGCGCACTCGAACGCAACAACACGGCTGACATGCAAAGTCCCCCTCTGACCCCCCCCCCCCCGCGTCTTTAAAACTAGACCACGGACCTCACACGCCATCATCGGCACAAAGAAGTGACGGCCAATCACTGCCGGCCCTCAGCTGGAGTTTATTCATCCTCATACACATACAGACGTCCACAATATGGCGAGATTATTAATATTTAACACCTTTCAAAAATGAGCCATAAAAGGCACAAGACGACAAAATGACACATACGACTTACACAAATGGGGATACAATGGTGGATAAAACAAGTTTTTGAAGCAGGTGATACATCTCAGAGTAAATCTTAACTTTTCAGAATACTTATTCAGTTTATAATATTTCACTCCCTCTCTGTCTTGTGAAAACTATGCATCTTCAAATGATTTCCACAATTGTCTTGTGTGATAAATCCAGCGCACCCGTTGGACTGGACTGATTGAAAATATTTTGGAATAGATGTGCAGGAATATTTCAGCAGGTTGTGGAAGAATACTATGCTATGACATATATATATATATATATATATATATTAGGGCTGTCAAGTTAACGCGTGTATGTGTGGTTCGAGCGAGAGAGAGAGACCTTACGTGTATTGTAGGGGTGTAACGGTTCACAGAAGTCACGGTTCGGTTCGTACCTCGGTTTGGGGGTCACGGTTCGGTACGGTTTCGGTACAACAAGAAAAAGCAAAAAAAAGTCCCAAATGCATAATTCCAGGTTTGTTATTTATTTTTGAACAGTAGTGCACGTTTCAGTTTAAAAATAAGGAACTCGAATAATTAACTGTATTAAACAGTTAGAAACAAACCACAAACAGTACCACACACACTCAGATGGCCATATTATCTATAATGGCTGATGTCAAACAAAAAGGTTTCATCAAGCTGTAAAACTAAAAAGAATGTCTTGAAAATATTACATCATAAATAATAAGAAAGTGTTTCAAGAGCGCAAAGTCGTTGAAAAACATATGCCAAAAGCTTCCGTTATTTATTTTGGTCTCTCTGCTCTCATGCCTCTTGGCTTCTTAAAAACAGCGGGGATCAGCTGCTGAACTGCTGTTGTCTTTTGCCGGCTCCGGTGATTGGCAAATCTGGGTGATGCCTTCTGATATGATTTAGCATGTTTGGCGTGTGTTGTCATTAGCATACCGCACCGCTGTCTAACAACGCCGACACACCGTCCTCGTCCGATCCACCACTCGTACACCTCATCGTTGTTGTAGTCCACAGGGAACCCGAAATGTTCCCACACAGCTGATTTAAAAGAAGCAGGTGGGTTCTAGCTCCTGTGTGTTATCTGAAATCGCCATACTAACTTTTCTTCTTCTTGTATTTTGTTCGTTTTGTTGTTTCTTCTTGTTCTTCATTTGTGGAATACCGCCCCCTGGATTATAAATAGTGTAGTGGATACTGCTTGAATTTTTTCCCACTCGCCGTGTGACTGCATGTGCCGAACCGTGATGTCCGAACCGTGACGGTACGGGACGAATACGGATACCGTTACACCCCTAGTGTATTGTTGTTGTTAGCATCTGGTGCTAGCTAGCTGCGCTAACGGATATATGGAGCTGTTTCAATGAAAACAGAGGAGTGACATTTCGCCGACAACTGTGCCGAGCACTTGTTTTTATGCAGGAAGCCAGACAGTGGGACATTGTACGGAAAGTCAGCACACTCAGCACGGATAGTGCGCAACATAATTGCAGCGTCTAGGCAGCTCCCGTTCGAGCATATGCCTTGAGTTGCACATAGCTCCAACGATCCATCAGTGTCTCTCCACACACATACACTTTGTATTGTATTATTGAATGAGAGCGGTTCCAGGTTGAATTGAGGCGAATATTTGTAATGTTCAGAGGTTGTTGTGTTTAATATTCATGAGAATATTTGTCATTGTTCAAATGATAATAAACATTTGCATAAGGCATATTTATCCACTCATATGTTGATAAGAGTATTACAAACTTGAAAAATATTCCTCTAAGGTGCATTTAGAACAGATAAAAAATGTGCGATTATTTTGCGATTAATCGCGATTGAAATGGACAATCATGCGATTAATCGCGATTGAATATTTGAATCGACTGACTGCCCTAATATATATATATATATATATATATATGATTTATTTTTGATCTAATTATTTTTGATCTGAATAAAAACAATAAAAAATCATGATGACAATTTAAAAGGATACATTGTTCAAAATAATTAACTGTACTCATATTTCCAATGTCATGTTAAATACTTAAATATTAATATAAATACTGATGATAATTGTGATTTTCACCATGATGAAACGGTCTCTAACGGTTTGTGCTCACGTGATGCAGAACAAGTAATTCAATGTTCAATGAAAGTGACTGTCTGCAGAGCGCAGCAGCAGAGTGTCGTCTGCAGATTGAGATGAATGCAGACAGCGAGATAATGAGGCCACAGCTCCGACACGCTCGGGTCAAAGGTCATGCTGCTTTATTGTTAGGGAGCTGGTCTACATGTCTGAAACTTTCACTGAGATGTGTGCTCACTGAGGACACACAAAGTGAGTGTTAGTGTAAGTTATCAAATGAACCCTGCAGAGATCTTCAGCTGCTGAAAACTGACATTAAATGCTCCTGAAATGTTGGTTTAAAGCTGGAGGTCAGGATTACGGTTTAATTATTTCTAGATTAACCATTGGGGCTTTTTGAATGAATTGAGTAAAAATATAAATTCCAGTTTTTTTAAGTACAACACTCTTAAGAAAATGAGTGTCAGAGGGCCTGACCTACAAAATGGAAATGGAAAAAAAATAGACATGCAAAACAATCAAGAAACGGAAGACATCACAAATAAAAAAGAAACTGACCCAAAACAAGGAAAGCGATTTTGAATGTCACAAAACCTACAAATATTGCTTATAAACGGCATTGAGTTGCTAGAGGAAAACCCAAAATATAGCAAAAATCACCTCAATGACTAAAAGAAGACGCAAAGCAATACAAATGATGCACAAAGGCTACGAATAGACTAACGACCACTATTTGATGTACAATGCCACACAGAGACAAATAACAATTGGGTCAAAAGGTCCAAAAAAAGATGAAGTAAATGCAAAACCAGAAAAAAATGCAAAGCAATCACTAAATAATTAAAGGGAGATACAAAATTACTGAAATAGACATTAAGATTATCACAATGACAAAGTTACTTCAAACATATATAAAAAAAAATGTATGCAAAAACAGGCAAAACTACTATACATAGATCACAAAGGCACGTTGCTTGTGCCTGTTTAGGAAGGGGGGGGGGGGGCTCCAACAAGTCTATGCCCAGTGGCCCATTATCTCCTTATCTGTCCATGTGAATTTGCTATTGTGATTTCTTTTTAATGATGGCATTTTTATTTATATATGGAGGACAAAAGACAACATTGTTCTGCGTTATTAGACATGACTGAGACGCACAAAGCAAAACATGCAGAACATCATCTCATCGTCTCCGGTCGAGGGGAAACCCAGACGCAGTGTTTCCGTCAGACCCGGGCTGAGAGGACGTCCACCCCGAGAGCAGGGGGTGTGACGACACATTGTGTCACGTGACTTGAATTGAGCCGTCCCTTCATAGATACTATCTCTTTACGTATTAGTGATGGGATGGATCATTTGGCTCTGCTCACTAAGAAGAGAAGAGGAAGAGAAGAAGAAGAGGCTCCTAAACGGCTGTTCATGTTACCACCGTTTACCACGGAGCCTCGAGTCTTCTTCTTCTTCTTCTTCTTCTTCTTCTTCTTCTTCTTCTTCTTCTTCTTCTTCTTCTTCTTCTTCTTCTTCTTCTTCTTCTTCTTCTTCTTCTTCTCTTCTTCTTCTTCTTCTTTTTTTCTTCTTCTTCTTCTTCTTCTCTTCTTCTTCCTTCTTCTTCTTCTTCTTCTTCTTCTTCTTCTTCTTCTTCTTCTTCTTCTTCTTCTTCTTCTTCTTCTTCTTCTTCTTCTTCTTCTTCTTCTTCTTCTTCTTCTTCTTCTTCTTCTTCTTCTTCTTCTTCTTCTTCTTCTTCTTCTTCTTGAAACAGGACCGATAAGTTTCAAATTTGTCCAGTCAAATTAATTCTGTCCGGACATTTGACCGGCAAGAAAAAATCCTAGCGGAAACCCTGCTTCACATCTGAACAGATTTCTATAGTTTTATTTAATACAACTATTAATTGTGACTTAACATACTCCTGATATAACACCCGATTTACTCCTTTTTAAAGATCGATTCGATTTATTGAGCCACAAAATTACAATAAGTAGGTTTACAAGATCATTTCAACATGTGCATGAAACAAAAGTTTTTAAAGAAAGTGAGGAAAAATAAACAAAAGTGTTCTGAGACGTTTAATCTGATTTGTAAAATAAGTGCCCCGAGCGTTGAGTATAGAGACAATTAATTGAAATGGTTATAATTTGGATAATTGGTAGTTTTTCAGTTATGACCAGGACTAAAGTTTTGTTTTTTTAATATGCAATATCTTCATAGCAGTTTTACTATGTGGACATTTTCCCCCTGAGGACGGCAAAGATTTTTTTTTTTTTTATTCAACAAAAAATTTCTCAGTAAACCTTTGTGTTTTATTGTTGAACAATAAACCTGGCTACTGATTATGACTCAAGGCTATTTTGTAAAATGCAAAAACAATTACAGCTTGTTTGCATATAAAACCGTTAATCCTTCAATATACAATACATTTAAAATAAAAAGGACAAAAGCATAAAATAAGGCAAAATACATTCAATTTGAATGCAGGATTAAGAAATAATATATTTAAAACGGAATGGAAAATCAAATATTGTCTGGTAGAATAAAGGCTGTTCTAATATATGATAAATTATAGATGATGATGGTGTCCCTTCCCCCCCCCCCGCAGATCAGCTGAAGTCTGTGATGGAACAGGTGTTGGACTTCGCGCTGCACGAGCTGACGAAGATCGTGGAGGCTTCGTTTGACGACCTGCTGCTGGAGATCACCAAGATGGAGAGCGAGCAGCAGCTGCTGGAGGAGAGGATGGACAAGGGGAGAGGCGGAGCTGGGGGTCGGAGGAGGGGATCTGAGAACGACTCGGTGTCCCCCAGTGGGTCTGATGACACCCAGGAGGAGCTGGCCGAGGGCCCCGTGTCCAAGGAGACGCCACAGGCAGATGGTGAGCCCCCCCATTCAATTTAACTGAGGGCCACACTTGAAAATGGAAATCGGATATGTAAACATAGGAAACATATATATTTTAACGACTCGTCAGCAGCAGCTGATCTCTCTCTCCCGTCAGATTAGAATTCACTCGCGTTTATGTCCATATCGATCAGATCCAGCTCGTTCTAGCTAATGATAGACTACCTGCTTATTAAAAGACAACTACACAATAAGTGTCGCTATGCAACTGGGTGAGGCCACAAAGTATAGCGCAGCATTATGCATTTGTTTACATGCCCACCGGAACCCCGAGGCATTACCAACAGATCACCGCACAATCAACCCATACAGGACATCTCTTTCTCCACATTAAGTGTTAGACATTAGAGTTGACTCTTCTTGTCTGTCACATAAGTGGCGCAACTGAAGCGGTATTGTGCCAAGGGGAAATTATTTTGACCGGACATTTTGACCGGAGAGATTTGGATTTGCCGGTCTTCAGCATATTTTACCGGTCAAAGTTCGGTAATTAACGGAAACTCTGTTTGGGACTTTAATAATAATAATAAAAAGTGTAAAAAAAAAACAAGAGGCCCCATTATGCTCTTTGGGGTTTTCCCTTTCCTATAGTGTGTTGGATAGGTTTGTTGTCCACCTCCATTGCAGGCCTCAGAACTTTAGTTTGACACGCGTGCTCCAGGCAGGTTCCGTGGAAGGAAATGCATCAATCTCGTTCACATTAAGAGCAAAATGAGGAGGCTAGACCAGTGGTTCTCAAACTTTGTTCAATAATGCACCCCCTTTGAAAAAAAGATTCAGCCAAGTACCGCCTGATCAGCGCAGAAACAATTTAGGGAAGAAACGCCTATATAAAGAGGTACAGTGCAGCGCTGCACCATCAGTGTCTGACTTATTAAAACATCAACCTTGTAACTGAGAAACACTTAAATGCTACATTTCAAATGTTTACAATCCATCACTAAATTCATGGCAAACCCATTTTAACATCATGCAATAACACTAAGACGACATTAGTTGCATTTAACTGACCTTTTTCATAAGTTGTACTTGGTGAGAAACATGGGCTCGAGCTTCACTGAGGAGCTTTGTCATTCTGACAGGGAGGCAAACTGCAGTTATTACACTTCGCCTTTTGAAATATGTGTAACTGTTAATATAAAACCCACACTGCTCACACTTTGTAACTTTTCCTAAAATTGGTATATTTATTTATTTATTTCGGGGCGTGGGGAATGAAGAGAAACAAATATATGAGCATGGGATTTTGACCCCTCATATAAACATATGCATAATGCTGCGCTATACTTTGCGGCCACACGCCGTTGCCAAGCAACGCTTATTGTTTAGGTCCTTTGATAAGCAGGCAGTCATATCATTAACTAGAACTAGCTCGATCTGATAGATTTGGACATAAACGCGGGTGAAGTCTAACCGGACGCGAGAGAGAGATCAGATCAGCTGCTGCTGACGGAGAACACGCAGCTCTGCATGATCACAGCTCCCCCGCTGTGACGGACCGCTGAGCGGAGCAAAATGAAATACACTAAGAGCTAGACCTTACACACTTAGCTAGTTTATCTACTCTGGAACTAGCTAAACTAGTTATAAATATATGCATTCTTTACTGTCGGGTCACTTATTACAGGTTCAGCGAGCTGCACGAGACTGACGGGCTGTCAGGAGAGGGAGAGGAAAAGAGATTTTATTATCCAGAATTTCTGTAAACCTTTTAATAAAGTAGTTCATCTACTATTAGCAGTTTGTTTAAATGCATTACTTATGTTGTTTTTTTCATGAACATAAAATAAATCTCACGTACCCCCTGCAGTACTCCAACGTACCCCTAGGGGTCCGCGTACCCCCATTTGAGAACCACTGGGCTAGACCTATGGAGAGCTTTGCCACATTCATCCGAGCCTTTCCGAGCAGACCTTGAGGAGTTTGCTGCGCCTTGACACAGACAGACTACCAGGGCCTGACTGATCTAGTCCCCAACTCCGGGGACTTCGGGTGGCCGTATACGCCGTTAAGTTGTTTGCGGCCTGCCAGTAAACCCAAAGCAGAAGAAGAAGTGACGTCAGTGGCTCCCTCAGGGACTTATTCTGGTGTGAACGCGATTTACTAGATAGTTCCAGGAAATAAAAGTTCCGGGAACTATTCCTGGGAAAAGTACTTGGTGTGAAAGCGCCAAATGGGCCCTCTCTTTTTACATGATGACAGTACAGAGTTTCATCATTCCCGCCTTCTCTCCTCTTTTCCTCCTCCTTCCTCTTTTATCTTCCCCCTCAGACTTGGGGCGCCCCCCTGTCCTCTCCGTCGCTCAGGACTGGGTTCCCATCCTGGACAAGGTCTTTGGTCAGAAGTGGTGCAGCGACGTGTGGCAGATAAAGGAGATGGATGGAGAGGGGGGGGCCGGTACAGGACGGGGTCTGGGTGAGGGCCGGGTCGAGTACGCGGCCCCCCTCTCCAACCGCTCTGTCACCCTGGAGCCCTCCCCCTCCTCCCCCCAGCAGGACCCCCGTTGGACCCCTCTGGAGGACATGGAGGTGTTTTCTCCAGATGAGGAGGCTGCAGGCAGTCAGAGGGACACCTCGGGCCCCCGACATGGACACCCCCACAGCCCCACAGGTGAGCCCGAACTCCTTCGGCTGTGTGACAGGAAACCCACCCTCTGCACACAAACACATAAACGGAAACATCACACACCTGAGAGGCCAGGGTGCTGCGTAATGAAAAGTAAACTATAATCTTAAACCATTTTGAACAAGTTAAACTTAACCAGGATGAAAAGCAACATAGTTTCAGCTGCAAAGTTCAGGAAGAAAGTCAAAAAGAAAAAACTCTGACTGTGTGAACGACTAAACTAACTGTTTTGTGGCCAAATATCACTGCTCCATCACACATGGAAGTATTGTAATTTAGCAAGATAACACTTATCCAGTGTGCACGCTGTGAGACAGCCACACACAGCTCAGGAGCTGACACACACTCGAGTAGGGTTGGGTATCGTTTGAATTTCCACGATTCTGATTCCGATTCCACTTTTCGATTCCGGTTCTTAACGGTTCTCAATTCCGATTCTTTGAGGGGCAGGGTAAAAAAATGATACATGCTTCTTCCACCAAAAAAATTACATTTATTCGAGAAACTTTTACACAGGTTAGTTTACAGTAATATTCACATGAATCAGTCTGTTTATATTCACTGCTATGTAACTTTAACCTGAGAACCACTGAAGCCACAACAGTGCAACAGTCCAACTTTTAAAGAACAGTTCTTGTTGAGAAAAACCAGCACATCTGCCTTCTCAGGCATACAGGGAAGAAAGGTTTGAACATTTTGAAGTAAAATGCTTCAATCTGGTGCACTTTAAGCAGAATTACTAGACTAGATCTAGGGGGTACAACTCTAAACACCCATATGAAAAAGATCGGTTTACATTTTAATAATTTAATAAGTATGTGAACATAACCAGTAACCTACCATAGCCAATAACAAATACATGTAACGTATTTTAGTTTTGTTGTTCATTCATATCTTATTTTACAATTTTATTTATGCATATTTTTTTATCTCCAGTTTAAAACGATATGTCTGGTTTACTGTCCTATAGTATACATTGGAATGATTTCAAACCTGTTTTATCCCAATAATTATAAAGGAGTGCCTTGGAAATATGTGTTTACATAAATTGTGATCACCAAACGTTTGAGACCCACTGAGATAACTTAGACTAAAGTGAGCTGCGGGCGCCAGATAAGCCAACATCCCCCATTTTCATCACTTGCAGCCAGGGGCGGACTGGGACTACAAATCAGCCCGGGACTCTCGACCGGCCCACTTCGGTACCGCCGGCCCACCGCAATTTACTAGCGGTAGACATTAAGGGTAAATAATGTCTACCGGGCCGGTGGACTTGTGTTATCACTGGCCCCACCATTGTAACCTCTGGCCCGGAGTATTCGTCCAAAAAATAAAGATCGACTAATGAAGAAAATTAACACATTTGTTGCAATAGTAATGTATGCACCAACTACATTACTACTTGTACTACAACATTTTAATCATCAGTTCTTCCTCATTTTCCTCAATTGTTCATATTTGGTTTATTAAAATAATGATATTGTGGTCATTGTCAAAAAATGTCTGCTATTATTATTATTATTATTATTATTATTATTTGTATAATGCACTTTCTGCCTTCCTGTCATTAGGAGTTAGACATGTAATGGCCATGTAATTGATTTGATTAGAACCTGAGCCTTCATTATCCTAAACTGCTGGGACATTTCGCCAATACCTTTATATTGTCTACTCTTCACTTACTTGTCAGCATAGGTCGGCATTGATGCACAGAGCCGACAGAAGACCTTGTTTATATTGGCATCATATTGAGAGGTGCAGTGACGCGTCCTGAAACCAGGAAGTAAGCTGCTGGTTCCCTCGACAAGGGTTTTGGAAAATAGCTGGAAATAAGGTCTGTGGAAAACAAACCTGTTTGATAAATGCACGTTTTGTTCAGCCGGATAATCTCCACATGTCTACCCTACTTTTATAATTTTCGAATCATAAATCTAATCGATAGATTATAAAAGGGTTTTAGGACGCGGCACTGCAGCCAACTCCATCAAGCAGACTGAAACTTTCTCTCCCTCTTCTTCTCATACTCCCTGTCACTCTCCTTTAACTCCTCCGGTGACTTTCTTTTATTTGAAGATTGTTTTTTGCCCGGCGCTTGGCCGGTTACCGCTGGTATTAAAAACATTTGGCGAATGGTCAGGTGGCGCGATAGTCTGTAGTGAAGGAGCGCGCTCACGGGAGCCTGCTCCCGCTGCGCTCCGCAGCAAACAGCTGTTTGCTTTTCACCCAACAACGACAAGCGACTCACGAAACGCGATGTTGTAGCGTTGATAAACAAAACAATTTAACTAAATTGCTAGTCAAAATACCAATACCACAGGACCATTTTTTTTAAAGCAATATTTTTAGTGGCCCGAGCGGGCAAGTGGAAAGTACGTTATGCTGGCCTGGGGTGTCTAAATAGTGCTTCCGGGCCATTTAATGTCGAGCCCTGCCGGTTACCGGCCGGCCCACATCGTCCGACCGGCCCACTTCAGTACCGGCCCATCGGGATTCGTCTCGAACGTCCCGATGGCCAGTCCGCCCCTGCTTGCAGCGCCCATCGTACAGGGCGAATGAAACGTGTAACCGGGGTGAAAAAGGGTGTTACATTTACTTAATTATGAATGTTGTTACATCAAGGCCGAAAATTAGGATGAGCACCCACGGTCAAAACATTTGTTTTCCCTCCCGCGCAGCGCCTCCACAGATCTGGTGCCCTAGGCGAACATCTATAATGCCAGTGCAACGGGCCGGCCCTGGTCTCAGGTTACGCTGTAGGAAGTGTAGGTACAACGCTACATTTCCCGCCCCGCTGCAGTCATGCAGTACGCTACGGAGAGCGGCGAGAAACATTTCCTCAGGAATCGAAAAGCAGAACCGAAATTCACATTTCTAAATGATGCCGTTGGAATCGAAATGTTGGAACCGGTTCTCGGTACCCAACCCTACACATAAGTGATTTTATGATGTAAAATGATGTGAAATGAATGATAAGTGCGACATGTCAGCGTCGTGGACTTATGTTGTGCGGCATTGTTATTAATTAAAGTAACCTTGCTTACCGCAAATGTTTTAAAAGTCAGCTCATTCTGAATATGATATTCATTGGGGTAAAGGCACATCATTAGTGTTTTATATTTTCCTGCAATAATGTGAATACAGGATAGAAAAAAACCTCACATTTTGTTAAAATTGGTGTTTTATTTAATCTTTCTCATTTAATCAACCACAGAACTTTCTTGTTTTTGTTTTGCTACTTTATACTCCACTCCATCTCAGAAGGAAATATTATACTTTTGATTGAGTACCTAAGTTACTTTGCAGTTTCAGATTACTAATATGAAATATAATAAATGAATATTACAGACTAAACTACCTTATCTTTATATAAAGTATTTAACATGAGCTCCTTTATTACCAACTGCAAAATGAAAGTGATGAACACATTAATGGATCCAAAATTATAACAAAATTAAATAATATATTTATAATACTGCAAAATAAGTACTTTTACTTTTGGTACTTTAAGTATATTTTAAAGGGGAAAGGAAACACCAATTACAGTTATAATATTCCGGTAGTTTATTCATTTTACAATGGATATTGATCGTAATATTTATTGTATATGATATTACTCACCAAAAGAAAATTAATTATCCGCCGGCCGGGTGGGGAATTCCGGGACCAGGCCGCCGCCATTAGGGGAGTCCCAAATGGTGACGTCACTGGCTGTGTTTTCGCTCCACCTGAAGTCAACACAACGTAGCAGATATGGCAGCGATGGAGGAATTTTGCAATGAGATCGACGTTTTGAACGATGAATTTGACTATTCGTCGGGAGATGACATTGATGTGGAAGCATCTACAGTTACCAGGCATCCCATGGCCTATGCTTATGAACCGATTCGGTCGAATAGAGTGGCATACGATCCGGAATAAAAAAATTAAAAAAACACAATGCTAACAGTGAGCCTCTGAATTAGCCCCGAGCGAAAATGCTAACCTATTACTGCACCGAAAATCACTCCTAGCTCCCTTATTACTTATCCTAGCCGCACATCCAACACATCGTTTATGATCGCAAGGAGACACAGAATCTAACGGTGCCCACCTCAACACTGAACGATACAAACTCGCGAGGTTATCCACAAAAACGTACATCAAAACAAGTGGCGCTAGGTACTAACATACGCCAGGCTAACGGCTTACCTTCCTCATTGTCTGGTCTAAACTGGTCTTCAATGGCATTACAACGATAAAAACGATGATGTAGTTAATCCATAGGTTAATATCCAATGGGGCTGTGTCCCCTTTGAAATGTTCTGATAATCTATAAGCAATACAACTGCAATTCCGTTATCTGCTGTCTGCTCTGTGCTCCGTGCGCTCTGGGTCCTGCAATACCATCCATCAATAGCAATACTAGCCTTTTTAGGGCTGTTTTCGACAGATGAGCGTGTGTATGCCAGTTTAATTAGTTGAGCTATAGAACACCCCCAATTCTCTATTGTGCGTCATAATAATAGCTACCATTTAGTTTGGACGCGATTGCGTTAATTAATAAGGTCACACTGTGTCAGTAAATACATGTGTGAGCTAGTAATCTGGTAGTGCTGCAATATTTACCTCTCTCTCGGCAGCTGAAGCAACTCGTTTGGTGGCTCGAACTTCACGTTTGTTGACACTGTCATTGTCTTGCGCGGCCGACGTGCTGGGACGGTCGGTGTTCCCGACTGCATACGTTGAGAAATCGAATATTGTGGGAACAGATCCTGGCTTCAAATCCAATGTTTTGTATTGAACCAGGCATCCAGACTGGACTTTGAGCAGCTTCTCATCCTTTAGTGGCAGCCTATGGAAATGTACTTCTTCCTTCTTTGTATAAAATCCATTTGTGCAGCCTGGGGCAATACAATAAACTCCTGACGACGACCGTTTTCTTGTAATGTAAACTACTGGTGCATTGCACGCCATGTTGTTTGTTATTGAGCTTTGGCCCAGGAAGCCGTACCCAATCAGTGACGTCACTGGGAAAGTCCCGGAGCAATGGAAGCGCCCATGGTCATTAGGCACATATTTCAAAAAGTAAATTCGCGTATCTCGATCGTTTACATTGGAAATAGACTAGATAAATACATTTCCTAATGGTAATATTGTCGCATGGAAAGCAGTTTGAAAAGTGTTTCCATTTCCCTTTAAATGTGAAATCTATTACTGACGCGTGTGGGTGTCTCAGTACTGCCCTCCACTGGACAGTTATATTACAATGATTTATAACATTAAAACACTGACGGGGAAATCTTACTGCAGTTTGTACTACAATACAAGCAGGATTTTAACCAGTACTGGAGTATTTTCCCAGTGTGCATATAGTACTCTCTCAGCAGTAATCTGATTACCAAAGGTGGGAAGTAACTAAGTACATTTAAGTACTGTACTTAATGTACCTTTTTAATTTTAGTATTATATTTTTTTTTTTACCTCGTCTGTACTGTCCTGTTTTTCACTCTCACTCTGTTGCCGCTCTAAGCCCTGAATCCCCCCACGGGGATTAATAAAGGTCCATCTTATCTTAAGTACAACTTTGAGATACTTGTACTTTACTTGAGTCTTTTAATGTTATGCTACTTCTACCCCACTACAATTCAGAGGTACATTGTATGCTTTTACTCCACTGCATTTATTTATACATTTAGTTACTTTACAGATTTTGATTAATGTGAAATATAAACAACACTTAAATCAGACTTATGATCATGAGTACTTTTACTTTTGACTAAAGTCTTCTACTTTGACTCAAGTACAATATCTGAGTACTTCTTCCACCTCCGCTGATGACCTTCCTCCTTCTTAATGTTTCTCTGCAGGCTCTTCCAGCCGGCGCTCCTCAGCCTCGATGCTTCATCGCCTCCTCACGCTGCCGTCTCAGCTGCTGGACGAGGAGGAGGACGCCGCCAACGACACGCTGGTCGCTCTCACCATCGAGGGAGTCCACGACCTCCGAGAAGCCATCGAACAGCACCGCCTGTTGCCCCCACCCAACAGAGAGGAGGACGAAGAGGAGGAGGAGGAGGAGGAAGAAGAGGAGGAGGAGGAGGACAAAGGGAGGAAGGTGAGTGAGGAAACGAGCATCTTTCAATGTTTCAAATATATCAAATGTTCCTTGTTTTATCAATTGTAAGTAAAGTAATGATTATATGTTTTGTAAGTTATGTTTTTGAGTATACAAACTTTTAATATTAAAAATAAAATCATGATAGTGTTGTGTAAATAATCCGGCACCTTTTTGAATGAAAGTTTGTAGTTTTAAACTAGTTTTTTTTTTTTCAACTGCAGAATGTGTTTTTATTACTTAATGCACTAAGCATGCACGCAGGAAGGAGGAACCTCCTAAAAACAGATATTTAAAAAACGAAAAACGTCCCCTTTCTTACCGATATGTGTGCCAGGAAAGAGGTTTGTTTTTAGTTTTCAAATAAAAGATACGCTTATTGTAGGTTCATTATAACAAAATGTCATCCCATACTGGATTTTATGTTTGGTGTCTTAATCAATTTGTTATCTCTGTCATTATTAATTTTAAGTTGTTATTATAAGTTGTTATTGGAGAAAGGATCAATATAACAGCTGACTTTTTCATGTGTCTATAATATAATATTTGTTGCTGTATCCTATGTGAGCAGAAGAAGCGGCGGCGGGTTTGGTCGGAGTGTGAGGAGTGCGGCCGGAGGTTCAGCCGGATGTCTCTCCTGAAGGCGCACCGGCAGACGCACGCAGCGGAAAACACGGCCGCTGTCGACACGGTGTCCCCCGTGCCCACAAGCAACGCATCAGCGCTCCACTGCTCCACCTGCGGTAAGAGGTTCTCCTCCGCCACCCGCCTCCACAGCCACATCCGGGCCCAGCACCCCGGGACCCGGACCTGACCTCCAACAGAGTCCAACAAGAAGCTAAACAAACACCACAGCAGTATCCACAGAGCAGAACCAGAACCATGAAGGGAAACTCATCAGGATCCCACTCCAGAACGCTTTGAAAAAAACAAACATGACCAAAGGGATAGACCGGTTTTACACTCTAAAGTACTTCTATTCTGAAATATGGAAGCCGACTCCAGGCCTTCTGGAGAGCACTTTATTATTGGAGCTGCAACTAAATTATTTATTCCACTATTTATTTATATTTCCTGTATAGGTATAGTTACTGTATGAAATTACAAAAAACTAAAGTGAAGATGCTATCAACTGAAAGAAAAGTTATTTTTGTATTACTATTTTACAAATTGTTCAACATAATGAGAAAACATAAACTTTCTTTTGATTTTTTTTCCTAAAAGAGAGTTTAAAACAAAGTTGAGCAATAATATTTAATATTAAAACCCTCAAAACGTAAATTATTATTTTAAAAAGATTAAAAATCACCACAGATAAAGATTGAAAAGAACTCTAGTCTAAAATCTGTCTATCCCTTGTCCTTGGTACCCGACAACCATTTTAGAGCGTATGGAAGAAGGTCACATGATCGATGATCACCCAGGACCAGAAGGAGTCCAGGTCCAATCTCGGTTCTGCCTGGGATCCGGCTCCAGGTAGACATTACAAACACAGATTTATCAAGTTCAGGTGCTGACAAATCGCTTACTCAAGCTCCATTTTTTTTTTTGAGTATTCAGCTTCTTTCCACGTTGATCATTTTGAATGTACATTTTCAAGCCAACAAAACACTAAAAAAGCCCATAGACTCGACTCCCCCATCGGATTCAGTTTTTTAGCGATGGGGTCCGACAAGTAAACAAACAACTTTGCCAAAGAGGGAAAATATTTATTTTATTTCAGCATTGCTATAAAATGCACTACTATCAAAAAAGGGGAAGTTAAAATTGAAGTGAATAGGTTTAAAGAAAACATGCTTTCTTATTTTAAAAAGGTAGAACATGTAGAGATTGTTCCCATTCTCTGCAACTAAAGGGAAATGTTCCTATTTCTAATTCCCCCGTTGAACTAATGTTATACGGGGGCTTTTATTTGGAAAATAGTTTGCTTATTTTCTCCAGGCTGCAATTAAAGAGTGTTTTAGATTAAACTATTTGAAAATAATAGTTTTAAAAAGGTTTTTCCCCTCATTTAACTTTCATTTAATCATTTGAAAAGTATATTAGGTAGAAAACAAATGTAAGTGGCTTTGTAAAAATTATTTTAACTCTTAACAAATGTTGAAAGCTGAATAGATTTGATAAAAAAAGATTTGTAGACATCTGAACTCCACAAAACACTTATTAATCCCAACTCTGGATTTCAAACGGGAAATAAAGAACCTGAACGGGGAATAATTGCTGAGTAAGCGGAGATGAAAAACCTCACGTTTCAAACTCCTCTTCTTTTTAAATCCTGTAAAATACCCTCTTGGACCCGATACGGAGCCCCACCTCATGAGGGGAGTTTGAGTCCCAGCAGGACGTTTTATTTTTTATTTTTGTTGTTGCAATAAACTCGTGGCCTCAGCAGTCGGACGGTCGGAGCTTCCTGTTGATGATCGTTGTTTTTCTCCTTCTCGTGTTGGATCTGTAACACGTGAATTTGCAGGGAGATTGATTTTTCTATCCGTTTTTGTTTCAAAGTGCCCTTTTATTGTTTCTCTTAACAGACTTACCTTTGGTTATCGTCAGGTGCATTTTTGTCAAGTTTTTGCGAGCAAAAGGAAGAGAAACTTTGTCAGTGGCATCGATTGTTTTGGACTCAATGAATGTGAATCTTTTGTTGCACAGTTTTTGCTTTACATACAGAACTGAAGGTAAAACAAGGAAGGTTTTTAAAATCTGCAACGGTTTCCTCCTCAGCATCTTTCTCTCCTTGCTTACATCCTTCCTTCCTTCCTTCATCCCTCATTCTTCAGTTAAGCGACCTCATGTTAACACACAGATACCTCCTGAAAAAAACACAACCACCTTTTTTATATACGATTTCTGATCGTTTACCTTTGTTTTTATTTGTTTTTTTTCTGGCTTCAACTAATTAATCATGTGCTTTAATGGATCTGATCTGCATTGATTCCCATTTGTGCCAGGCAAATAATTTACATTTTAATTAACAGTATGTTTTTTTTATTGAAAGATGTTCCTGGCAAAACAAGTAAGAAACTTCCATTAAAGATTTTAAATATAAATGACAAACAGAATCAACTTGGCCACACAGTTTACTGCAGAACATGTTTTTTGCTTCTCCAAATATTGTCATCTGATTATTATTACATTTTCTTTACTTATATTAATCAAACTGTATGGAAGCCCTTAACTGCCAGGAAATAGGAGTCGATAACTTAAGATGTGTCAAAATGTTGAGTTGTATTAAAACAATACTATACGAACCTATAAAGATTGAGACATTTTAGATCAATTTTTTAAAAAGTTAATTAAAAAACACTTATGAAACGCCAATTCAATAATTTGCTTTATTAAGCTTTTTATCAGTTTTTGCGTTTTTCTAGGGATTTGAAATGTACTATGAGTCAGAAATGTAAATCTATATTTAGTATAGTAATGCTGTCCAAGAAAACTAAAATGAGTTGAATTTATAAAATATAAATCTCAGAAAAACAAAGAAAATAAATGTTTTCTGCCAGAAATGTTTTCTTTGATGGCTGTTTTTTACAAACTGGCTTCAAATATGTATTATTTCCTTCACTTAATGGGCATTTAAAATGTGGTAGCCCATTAGTGCCAGGGGAAGAAAAACATATACAGAAATAATACGTTTTCAATTATGTGAAATCTATCAAAAATAAATAAACCGATTAAGTGGATAAAATAATTTGTTTCTTTAATTTCACTAAAAGATCTAAATTAAACTGAACAACTAATCTAAAATGCCCCAACTCGTGTTGTTTTTTAATCATTCCTACCTTTCCATCTGTTGGTGACGTTATCTTTTGTAGCATGCATACGTCAGGAAGAGATGGAGGGATGTTGGTGACTAGAAGGATTAGATAACGGATATAAAAACAAATATCAGTGATAAATCTCATGATTTTCATGTTTCTGCTCCGCGATGCTTCAGCACGAACAATCGAGACGTATCCATTATCTTTAAGCTTTGTAAATGTGCAAACTGAAAGTTTTTCTAGCCTCAAGGTGATTCTGTTTTTACTTGTCTTGAAAATAAAAACATGTAAGCAATATGAAGCCAAAACTCTGCCGAGCGGCTGGAGTTTGATTTACTGTCGGAGAGAGCTGAAAGTGGTCATGATGCGCAAAAAGATATCACTGTTTTTGAAAAACATGTGATTTGATTTTGCTGCAACATGACCACGGGTGCTCTCCGGTATAATAATTGTAATTTGATATATGCTAATGATGCCTAATAATAACTGATTAATTGAACTGCCTCTACTTTAATAACAAAAGCTAATTATCTGCTCTGCTAACATCTGAATGACCGCACCGCATTTCTCCAAACGCCAAGCGTCTATCTTTTAAAAAAAATTAATTAATTTGTTGTATTTTCAGCCTCCACATGTTCACACATATCCATAGCCGAGGGAAGTAGGGGTGCTGGAGGTGCTGCAGCACCCCCTGTTGGCCAATGGTGTACATTTGAAAAGCTGAGCGACCACCTAAATAAAAACGATTAACTACATAAAATAGTTATGATTTTACTTAAAATAAAATGTGCCGTATACAGTAGCATATAATAGTCATTGTATATATTGTAGGGCTTTTTTGCCGGTTACTATTATGTTCATGTTACTGTTGAAATCTCTCCCCACTTTTGGCCGCACCCCCTAAGTAAAATGACTTCCCGTGGCTATGCACATACCTCATTTTATTTTGTAAAACATCTGAAGTGTTTTAAATGTTCCTCACCACACAGACCTCATTACCTCATTTGACTACAATTATGATTACGATTATGTATTTTTTTTTCCTGTTTATTATTTCTTTTATTTGTCTCAAAAACGAATCGGGTGAAAAACACAACTGCAAAGAGATAGTCTTCAAGGATTGTTTTTTATCATTAAAAAAAAACGGATTTAAAGGCCTTAAATAACAAACTATGACATGTTTATAAGAGTTTGCCCCAAAATATGGAAGCCCATTTATGCCAAGATAATAAATGGTTCAAGAGCCTTTTTCAAAAATACTAATGTTGGATAAGAATGCAGGGACAATTTGACAATGGTTAGAAATATAAAAATGTTTACTCACTGTGCTATAATTTTAACGATCAGGTGTATTTCATAATAGCTTATAGTGTTTTTACTTGGAGTCTGACTTTAGTTTTATGTTTTGAATCTTTCCATTTGTTACACTTAAAGTTTGAGTGCTTTAGAAGCACTTAAAAGGGAAAGGAAAAACAACATATATGATTTACTTTCGGAGAACATTCAATTAATAACAACGGTAGGATAAAATGAGATGACAACATCAAATTGTAATGGTATAAAGTTAAGTAACCAAATGAAAAATATGAAATGTGCGAAAAAGCACCAAACTAAATATTGTAAAAAAGACTATTATTTGAGATGTTATTTTTTGAATCAAAAACTCAGAAGTGAGTAGTTATGTGGTTTTTACATGCCAGCTCTGTGAATAAGCTTTCAGCTACTGTCGGAGAAAACCTTGTATCTATAAATGTGATCTTAGGTTTCTCACTGAAATTCAATCAATCAATCAATGTTTATTTATATAGCCCAATATCACATGTTACATTTGTCTCAGTGGTCTTCACAGTGTGTACAGAATATCAGTATGACAATACGACACCCTCTGTCCGTAGACCCTCACATCGTACAAGGAAAAACTTCCAAAGAAAACCCAGTTTAAAGGAAACATGGGAGAAACCTCAGGGAGAGCAACAGAGGAGGGATCCCTCTCCCAGGACGGACAGACGTGCAATAGATGCCGTGTGTAAATTGAAAAGATAATACATAAATAAAAATCTGCAATGAACTGTCTGTGACAAATGGAAAATGGCAGAGAGGATATGAGGGTTTTCTCCGACACAATGGGACCTTTTAATCAATCAATGCTTCACCTGTTGTTGTTTACAGAACACCATAGAAAAAGAGAAATGCTTCTGGTTGAAAATACGTAAAAGGGAAAATTGTGAACAAACTGAAAGGAACCTCAAAGAGTGCAGACCTGCACTAAAATACATGAAATCATCTAACCCGTTTCATAAAACATCATGCTATTAATGTTTCTGTTGTTCCTGCTTACAAACAAATGCAAAGGAAATGATATAGTATTTCAAACTGACATTCACAAATTGTAAAAGTGAGTATGTTGGATTTTATTTAAAAATGGATCTTATACTAATATGAGTAATACTAAGCCAGAATTATACAGCATACAGTGTCACAGCAAAGACCTTTAGTAAATTACTGACTCAACATTGACAAGGGAATACTATTAAATGTTAATGACTTTTATAAAATATAAAAACTCTTCAGGGTGTCGTTGCGATTATAATAAATTCCACCAGATGGATTTCATGTGTTCATATCACAGAGCAGATCCCGGCTCCTTTGAGTTTCATTTGATATGGCTGTTTTCTGAAAAGTGGTTATGTGGTTCCCATTTGGAGCGATTATGATGTTTCAGCCTCTCCGTTAAAACTACGGGCTAAGGGAATAAAAACTTTACGTTTCAGCAGAGGGGACCTCTCTCTTTAAGAAAAAGTAAATAAAAAGTGTTCCTTAATATCCTTCATGGTTAGTTTGTATAAGTAAAGCTGGAGTTAATGGAACTTCATGCCGGGGTTCCTCAGGGAACGATTCAAGGTCCTGTTTTTATTTGATGCAACGCGGGAATGAGGGGTTGAAAGGGATTGTTTTATTAATTTCAAATGTTTGACTTTAAGCAGACTGTGTGTTTGTATTGACACAGGCAAATGTGACTAATGTTTTAAGTTTTATTTTTTAATATCTATTTCTACTCCCTGTATAATCTCAATGAACTGACTTGCCTGTCGAAGAAAGTTCATATTGTTCTTGGATTTGATGCAATACTTTTGATAAAAAAATGTGCCCTTTTTTTTGTAATTTACCAGTCTAATAAAACCAAATCTTCAATAGTTTCCTATTTTAAAAATGACATTTAAAAAGTGCTGAAGTTGAGTGGCACGCAGTTGAAGCTTCGGTCAGAAAAAGAAAACTTAATGTTAAAATCAACTCAGAATTGATATGACCATTGACTTTTTTGTGACCTATGTCAGTTCTGAGTTAATTATTGCCAACTTTCTCCATCATTAACCAGTGGACTGTAGTAAATTATCTGTATGTTTGGCTGTTTTTGTGCCCGTGTTGATCACAGCAGCACCGTCTGAATGTCAAATCCGCCACATTACAAACTGTCTGCCATGATAATGTTATGATGAAGGCTATGGTGATGGTGCGTTTTTTTTAATTTCTATTACCTGTTTTAGTCGATGAGACCGGGTACTTTTTAGTGTTAAAAGGAAAACCAATAAATGTTCACAACGACCAGCTTGGCCTGAAGTGTCTGATTTACTCTCTGCTGATGGGGGAACAAAAACCTTTTTCTTTTTAATTATGCTTTTTGGGGGTTTTCTGTATGTTTATCGGTTTCTGTGCATGTAAATCAGGGGTGGGGAACCTTTTTCCTCTCAAGGGCCATTTACATTTTTTCAACATCCTCCGAGGGCCGTACAAATTATTGACCTCTGCTTAAAAAAACTAAAATCACAGCCCATTTATTTCTTCTTTCTTTCATGCTGTGCAAAGAAAAAGCAACCTCTTAATCCAGATATTTTACCATGACTCACGTATGCATGCACGTGCACGGTTGTGGCATGACCACCAAAACAGAAAGATGTGCAAATGTATTTAGTTTCCTATCCATGTGGACATGATTTAAGTGGGGGGGGGGGACCTAACCTCCTCCCGGGAAGATTTTTTTTAAATGTTGAAGTTGAAAGCATCAATCTGATGCACTTTGAGAGCAACATTAAGAGATCAATGGATAATCTCTCAACACCCATATGAAACAGAACTGTAAGCATATTTACTTTTTCTTTATGGATATTTTACAAATCACTCCCCTTTCAAACTGTATTCTTGTTTATTAATAACAACTTTTTTTTACTGTCATATAGTATTTTATACCTATTTACTTTATTCTCTTATTTCTTTATAACTATAATGATCATATAAAGATGTGCCTTTACCTCAGTGGTTGTAGAAAAAGCTTCTTATATTTGTTAGCATAGCTAGCTAACCAGATGCTAATAACAACAAAGTTATTGACTGTATGATCAGTATGACAGATGAACAGATCGCCACTGGGCTTTCAACTGAAGACACAGCCATGCAAAAACTGCGGCATGTGTACGGCTCCTTATCTGAAGTGCCGAGCCACGTTCTGGTGCTCTCCGTCAGAACTACACCCCTGTCAGACGAGACATATACCACGTGATGACACGTTAGGCTCGTGTTGTGTTCACGGACCCTGACCGTGGCCAGGAAAAACAGGCACTCGCTTGTTTAATTTTTTTGCGGTCTAGATTTCTTTTCTTTTTTGCGTGTGTTTATAAATTACCTCGAGGGCCGTTCCAAATTGTCTCGCGGGCCGTATACGGCCCGGAGGCCGGAGGTTCCCCACCCCTGATGTAAATGGTCTGCAAAGGCTAAAATCCCAAATTCCCTCGAGAGGGAGTTTTTCCTCCAACACACACCTTAAGAAACCCCATACTGCTCAGTAATACTGTGAAATGTTGACTTTATTTGATAATGTCAGTAAAAAAGTAACGTTTATGTTTCGCCTTTTGGTGTTGAACGGTCAAAACAAAGCACTTTGGCAAGTTACAGCACAGGGACTATAAGCACAGTAACTTGCATGATGTAATTTCTCGGTCATGATAGGTTGTTTCCGTGAGCGGCTGAATGTTGTGTCACGGTAAATGTTGCGACCGCAAGGTATTGTGGGACAGCAATTTCTCCTTTCTTTTCGTAAAGGAAGGTCCAGGCTGAAGTCGAATAGTCCATTTAGCTTAGGAACCTTCCTAACGGAGTGAAATGATAAGTGCCGTTCGAATTCTCTAAATCAGACGTGTCAAACTCAAGGCCCGCGGGCCAAATGTGGCCCGCCACGTCATTTCATGTGGCCCGCGAGAGCTTAAAAGGTTTGATTGTATACAAATAAACAAGTCAAATGCGTGCAGTGACCAAAAACTACATTTCCCACAATACATGCTGATTATGTTACCCGCGAAGTGACGGCATCCCGCCACTAGACTGCAGTGTTTCCACATCGATGCGATTTAACCAACAAGTGGAATTGAGAAATACAAATAATGATCCCAAAATGTCAAGGAAGAGAAAAATTGATGCAGATGGAAGGCTGTTTCAAGAAAGATGGGAAGGTGAATACATGTTTGTGCTTCAAGGAGAAAAACCGGTATGTCTTTTGTGTTATGAGGCGGTGGCGGTTGTCAAAGAGTACAATCTACGTCGGCATTTTGAGACCAAACACGGAGCTAAGTATGCCAAAATCAGCCATCAAGAAAAACAACAAATTGCCCAAGAATTAAAAGGCAAACTGCGATCGCAGCAGAATGTGTTCGCGAAAGCCAGAACCAAAAACAATGCGGCAGTGAAAGCTAGCTTTGTTGTGGCTGAAGAAATCGCACGCGCTTCAAAGTCTTTTTCAGAGGGAACGTTTTTGAAGCAGTGCATGCTGAAGGTCTGTGAGCAGGTGTGTCCCGACCAGATACAGACTTTTAAAAATGTCAGTTTATCAAGAAACACTATCGCGGACCGAGTTAAGGAACTAGCAGGAAACCTGGCAACACAGCTGGCCGAAGAGACACGCAGCTACATAGCTTTTTCATTAGCTGTTGATGAAAGCACAGACAACACGGATACAGCGCAGCTATCTATTTTTATTAGAGGCGTGAAGTCGGACCTCTCTGTCACTGAGGAGCTGTTGGATGTGGCTGCCATGCATGGGACCACAACGGGACGGGACATTTTTGATGCGGTGGAGAAGTCAGTCATTAAAAACGCATTGCCCTGGGAAAACTTGGTGGGATTAACTACAGACGGTGCACCTGCAATGTGTGGAAGAAAAGTGGGCTTGGTTGGACTAATGAAGGAGAAAATGCAAGAATGTAACTGTCACACGCCTCTGATAACGTATCATTGTATTATCCATCAAGAAGCTTTGTGCGGGAAGGTGCTGGGGATGGATAATATAGTGACCACGGTCATGAAGACAGTGAACTTCATTCGGGCGCGTGGCCTGAATCATCGTCAGTTCCAGCTGTTCTTGCAGGAGATGGGCTCGGAGCACGGAGACGTGCCGTACCATACAGAAGTAAGGTGGCTGAGTAGGAGCAAAGTCCTCAAACGATTTTTTGAGCTTATGGAAGACATTGCTCTTTTCATGCAGAGTAAGGGAAAACCCTTGTCTGAACTGTCAGATCCAAACTGGCTGTGTGACTTTGCTATGTTGTGTGACATAACCGAGCATCTCGCCCAACTGAATCAGAAGCTGCAGGGACGCAAACAAGTCATCACGCAGATGTCCGACACGATCACGGCTTTCCAGCGTAAACTTGACCTATGGATGTGCCAAGTGAAACAGGACAATCTTGCCCACTTTCCTGTTTGTCAGAGCATCTCAGCCTCATGTCCCGGTACTTTCTCATGTGCTCAGTTAGCTACCAAACTGAGCCTGTTGATGAATGAGTTTGATCGGCGCTTCTCTGACTTCAGAGCACAGCACTCTGGATTTGCCATCTTTGCTAGTCCTTTCACCACCGACATGTGCACTGCACCCCAACACCTTCAGATGGAGTTAATAGAGCTTCAAAGCGATAGTGGCCTGAGAGCAAAGTTCCAGGATGCTACAATCCAGGACTTTTACCGTCTACTGCCCCCTGCTTCCATGCCACAGCTTCGACTTCATGCTGCCCGTGTTCTGTCTATGTTTGGGAGCACCTATCTGTGCGAACAGATGTTTTCAATAATGAATCTAAACAAAAACAAGCACAGATCACGCATCACTGACGGCAACCTCCACGCTGTTCTACGGATTGCTACAGCACAGGACCTAAAACCAGACATTGACACACTGGCCATGGAAAAACGGTGTCAGACATCTGGTCAGAAAACACATTGGTAAGCATTTTTAAAAACCTAATAAAATAATTCAACCAAGAAGAAGAATAGTTAAACTATGTGCAATGTAATGATTGTGCTTGCATTTTGTTTTGTGTTTGTTATTTTCAGAACATGATCGTTGGATGAGGATGGTGGAGAGGGGATCCACATGGTGTGTTCAAGGACAGGCAGCATCTCCTCATCAAAAACTAACCTAAAAACTTGACCAATATAGTTGTGGACTGAGACAACCCTTATTGTGAGTTTATTACATATACTACTTTATATGTGTAGAAATGTATTTAGTGTTTGCAGGTTTTATGTGTTTATGCAGACAAATGTTTACTGTAATCAAACCATCTCTCATTAGTTGGATGTATGCCCCCTGCAACACATGTTCTTAGCAGCTCACAATTGTTGGTTTTACAGTTATTTGTTATTTCAAGTTTTGAAAAAAGTTAATGTCATAACTTGTGTTTGATGTTATTTTTTCTTTATTCACTTGGAGAGTTTGATTGTTGATTGATGGAGTAATGTGGGTTTCATAACCTGACAAATTAAAAGGATTTGTTATAATAACAAAGCAACAAGCAAAGATATTTTTTACATCTATGCAAATATATATGTAATATTTGTAACTTGAATAAGTAATAAATTCAGAGTTATTTAACATTAAGGAGTAGTTACATTTATTTTACATTGCATTTAGTTACATTGCATTTAGTTACATTTATAAGTTACATCTGGCCCTTTGAGGACAACGATTATGCTGATGTGGCCCTCGGTGAAAATGAGTTTGACACCCCTGCTCTATTCAGTGTTTCCCAACCGGGGGTACGCGTACCCCTAGTGGTACGTGGGTGATCCCCAGGGGGTACGTGAAAAGATTTTGAAAAGTAACATTTTTTTAATTTTAGATTTTTTTTAATTAAAATTTTTACAGGAAAACTGTACCCAAATAATGAATAATGCATAATCTGTAATAATGTAACCAAAATTGGGGGCATTCAAATTAAGTAATAATTTGCTGGCTATATATTATTATTGGCACCGTTCAGCTTCCCGCCGGACTGTCAGGTGTTACATCATCATCATCATTGTAGTGGCGCGCTGGTTTTCTTGCTAGCTAGCAAAATATCAACATCCTATTAAGTGAATGCGCTGGTGTTTATTGAGATCAACATTTCTGTTAACATAATCATTATGGATCAATGGCTGAGTCGAGCTGGTTCATCCAGAAACAACAGCACAGGTGACACTGCTGAATCAGGAGAACCCGTTCTCAAGAAAATGAAAACAGAGAAGGTGAAGAATCGTCAGTTTGGTGAACATTATGTGCTCTCCGGTTTTACGGTCACAACTACAGAGCCACCGCAGCCAATGTGTTTCATCTGTGGCGACGTGCTTTCTAATAATAGCATGAAACCATCTCATTTACATCGGCACCTTAGTACTCATCCCGCCTGTGTGGGTAAGCCTGCAGAGTTTTTCCACCAAAAGCTGGCTGAATTTAAGGGAAGCCAGGAAAAACTAAAGAAAGCGACATCGGTCTCAACCAAGGCCTTGGAGGCATCTTATGCCGTATCGCTGCTCGTTTGGGTGGTGGTGGCGAAGTCGATAGGGACTTGGCTTGGCAACTGGAAGGTCACCAGTTCAAGTCCCGGCAAGACCAAGTGCTACTGAGGTGTCCCTGAGCAAGGCACCGTTCCCTACACTGCTCCCCGGGCGCTGTTCAAAATGGCAGCCCACTGCTCCTAACACTAGGATGGGTCAAATGCAGAGAAACAATTTCCCCACGGGGATTAATAAAGTATATCAAATATCAAATCAAAATCGAAAAAGCCATTTACCATAGCCGAAGAGCTAATCTTGCCTGCTGCTATAATTCTCGCAGAAACTATGCTCGATAAGAAAGCAGCTGATGTCCTGAAGAAAGTGCCGTTGTCAAATAATACTGTGTGCCATCGGATCGACGACATGGGAATTGACATTATTGACCAAGTGGTGGAAAAATGTAAAGCGTCTGGTACGTTCGCTTTGCAGTTGGACGAATCAACAGATGTCAGTGGGGAAGCACAACTGATGCGTTTGTGCGTTACAAAGACACTTTGGAGATGAACGAGCACATTCTGTTTTGAAAGAAACTCACGGGGAGAACTACCGGACAGGACGTTTTTAACGTTATTGACCATTTTTTCTCTCAACACAAGCTGGATTGGAAATCCTGCTCTCATGTGTGCACAGACGGCGCTGCGGCGATGACCGGCAGAGTAAATGGCCCACATAAAAAAGGTAAACTCTGACGTTACATGGACGCACTGCATGATTCACCGAGAAGCATTAGCTTGCAAGAGAATGAGTCCAGAGTCAACACACTCTCACTCCCTAAGCGTCCAATAACGACGTTTGGTCAGTGTCCGTCAGAGATGTTCACAAGTCTTTTTTTGCAAGTCCAAGTCAAGTCTCAAGTCTTTGGTCACGAGTCCAAGTCAAGTCTCAAGTCTTTGTGGGGTGAGACTTGATCAAGTCTCAAGTCTCTAACGAATAAAAGTCTCATGTCTGGTTGTAAAAGCCTTCTATTGTCTGCTGCTATCCAGTCTGTTAAGAATACTGCACGGCTATATCTAAGAAATTCAAAGCATTTACTGTGTTATTATCACTCCTATATCTATTAGCATACAGTATCAGTACTGATTAGTTGTTTGTTATATGATCACTTTAAACAGGCTATTGCAATGCAATAGGAAAAACATCACACTTTAGCTAAATGCAAACAACTTATAAGCAAAACACTTCAGAATCAGAAATCAGCATCACAATACTTATTAATCCCCGCAGGGAAACTGTTAAAAGTACTTAAAAGCGGGTAATGATTAACGTTACCGACCTTTTTTATGTCATGTCAAGAGTTGGATGTCAACGCCACTCAACTCAAACAAGTGTGACAAGCAATTCACTAATCTTTTCAAATATTCAGTTACAAAGCTAATAGCAAGCTAAGTTAACATTACATAGCTGATGCTGAGCTAAACATGTTTGCTAACCGTCCATATGCGTTAATGTGACTGACCTCTCCGGGTGAGTTTTCAAGTGCCTGATGAAATTTGACGTTGTTGCGCCAGCATCCTTGATTTTGATATTGCAGACTTTGCAGTGTGCGCTCCTTTTGTTGGTGCCGCCGGCGTTTTGTTCGAAGTTGTTGTAGTTGAACCTAATTACAAGCGGTACAGCCGCAGGTGTGCCGCCGGTCGCTATTGTGTTCCTACGAGGTAGTAACAGAGGCGCGCACGTCTGCGTAATGAGCCCGGCTAAAGTAACTGGATGGCCTGCCTGCCTGTCAGCCTTCCATCTGGGCACACATTTCTCTCGTGCCCTCATTGGTCATGTGCGCGTTCGTGTGTGTTGGAGGAGGCGGGCTCTATAAGGAAGTAGCAGCCTCTTGCAGATTATCTCCGGTTGTGTATTTTCAAATTCTAGCGATCTCGAGCCGGTTTCTCTCAAATGTACCTACCCCACCTTTAATACGCCAAAAATAGAAAACACAATGATTGTTCACGAGTCCCAACACACGAGTCCAAGTCGAGTCTGAAGTCTTTTGGTCACGAGTCCAAGTCAAGTCTGAAGTCTCTGTGTGTGCGACTTAAGTGCGACTCGAGTCCGAGTCGCAGACTCGAGTCCCCATCTCTGGTGTCCGTGGCGTCCAATTGTGACGCTCCTAGGCTCCTTCAGCGTCATAAAGGGACGCAAATAGCTTTCAACTGATTGCAATGTATTCCCATCTGCGTCGGGATTTGACGCTCATGGAAGCACGGCATTCGTTTATGTCGGCTGCCCTTAAAGGTAATGTGAGCGTCCATTCCCAGGAGTAAAGGATGGTAGAAGACACTACACTACCCAGAATCCCCAGCTATCGTTTGGACTACACCATGTGCTCTGTTTGACAAACCCCGTGATAGTCCTCAAGCTCTGTGATTGGAGAGTGTGCTCCGAGGGTTAAGCCGATTCTCGAACAGCACTTGAAATGGGATGGAACCACGGCAGACTGTCCAAAACTGGATTTGAACTGGTCCACCGCGTCCCCCCTCCCCCACCCCGTCCCCAGAACTACACATGCTGGCTATTCTGTTTCGCAACATGTTCTCTATGGCACGTCTCTACTGGGAGTTGTAGTTTTAAAAGACGTTTTCGTATTTCCCATAATAAGAAGTTGCCAGTATTAAACTGTGTACATCCCTGGAGGTTTAGGGGACAGGAAGCACTCACATTTAAAACATATAATTAATAAATGGGTGAAAATTGCTTGTGCCCATAATGGGCAGTATTAATATATATACCCACATGCCAGCTAAGGTCAGAAGAGCTTTATTTAACAGCTGGTCTTATGTGTGTGACCCCTGTGATAACATTACATTACATTACATTAATTGATAAGCCTGAAACATGCACTTGTCAGGGTTCAGAGGCACATTTTGCAAATATGGCAGTAGCCATCGATCAGCTTAAGATAAGATATACTTTATTGATCCCAAGTTGGAACATTTGTGTTACATCAGCATGTGTAACAGTTAAATATGCAGTGGTGTTTATTTGTAAATCATTTAGTATAATCACATAAATTCTGTGTTTTATATTCAACAATTCTGTGTTCTTTATTTATTGATTGTTCAATACCTGACAAGGCCGGAGATGAAATATCTGCATACATCTTATAAGAGTATAATACATATGTATAATATCAGTTAAAATAAGTGCTTCAACATAGTTAACATTGCTGGAGGTATGCACACATATTGATAGATGTCTTGTAATGCACTGTTGAGGAACCTGTGACCCAAGTTTTTCATTCAGTGCAGAACTACACCACAGTTGTGTAGGCCTATATGATATGTCAATCAACCTTAGAAAATCATGAAATCTTGAAAGGGATGTGCAAAATAGTCATTACATACAGTCTTTACTGAACTATTAGTAGAGAATAACGAGTAATGAATATACTTTATAGGGATCGTATTAATATCTAATAATAAAAATAATTAAATTTAATAACATGCTTTAACCACCAGGTGTCCCTTTATATCAGCTGTGCACCTTTATGGTGTAAATACAGCCTATCTACCAATTGGATCAAATATAAAAGTGAGCCGAATTAGTGTTGATACTGCAAGGAGACGTATTGTGTGAAAAGAAATGTAAGATGTTGTTTAATGGCTGATATATTTATGATCCACGTCACGTTTCCAGTTCCTCATGTTTGTCTTCTCATCAGGGCTCTATAAATACAGAACTACGGCAGATATGTAATATGTAATGCAGCCGAACCGTGTATTACAATGCCGTTATGTGATGACTTTCAAAGAGAAAAGCAAGCACACTCGGAATAAAGTATTATTATTTTTTTTTTTAAATGTTTTGGGTCTGTTAATGACGATGTGCTGTGAGATGTGAGACTGGAATTGCACAGGGGGGAAATAACGTAGGCTATCTTTAGATGCGGATTTTGTTAAACTAATATGTTTGCGCTGTGGACCAACACTATACATTGACGGGGAAGGGGGTAGCAATAAAGATAACACCATTAAACAGTTACACAACATAACAGAAATAATATCGATAGCAGCGTCCCTAGCAACCACCTTGGTAACAATGAAAATGTCGCGATTTCCTGAAGTAATCTTCGTAAAAACTAGCAAACTAAAGATCATGTACATCCACTGCACACATAATCTGAAATAACAACTCATATTTCTCGCATCAAATGACATCAAAACGCATTTTAATGGCCAAACTAACTTTAAAATAGGCATTTTCTACCAAGAATAAAACGAATTTCGGCCATGTTTTCTTTTTCTGCAGGGAGAAATCTGAAGATCATGTGACATAGACGCTGGGGATTCTGGGTAGTGTAGTGTCTTCTGCCATCCTTTACTCAGAAAAAATATTTGTTTCTCCGAATCGAAGGGGAAAAATACAAAAGCATTGCACACAATTTAAACCAATCAATGTTGTGTAATTAACAAGGATAATCTGGTGTTTTTTAGTCGATGAGTAGTGCAGATATCACTGTAAAATCAATCGACAGTAAGAGGAATACTTACTTCCGGGTGTACAATTCGCCGTTATCCAATGGGAATGGACGCTCACATTGCCTTTAAGGGCAGCCGGCATAAACGAATGCCGTGCTTCCATGAGCGTCAAATCCCGCCGCAGATGGGAATACATTGCAATCAGTTGAAAGCTATTTGCGTCCCTTTATGACGCTGAAGGAGCCTAGGAGCGTCACAATTGGACGCCACGGACACTGACCAAACGTCGCTATTGGACGCTTAGGGAGTGAGAGTGTGTTGCCAGAGTTGAATGATGTTTTGAATGATGCCGTAAAAGTGATCAACTTCATACAGTCCTGGCCTTTGAATCATAGACTGTTTCAGTCACTTTGTGAAGATGGTGGGTCAGAACATAAACAGCTCCTGCTTCACACTGACGTCCGCTGGTTATCCCGAGGGAAGACGTTACAGCGGCTGTTCGAGCTACGCAATGAAGTGAGGGCATTTCTGTCAGAGCACACACACCCACTTGTGGCTATGTTCGACGACGCTGACTGGGTAGCTCGGCTGGGATACCTCTCTGATATTTTCAGCAAACTCAACCAGCTGAATCTCTCTCTTCAAGGTAAAGACACAAATGTTCTTAGCTTGTATGACACAGTGTGTGGATTCATGGAGAAGATCAAGCTCTGGCAGAGCAAATGTGAAAAAGGGGATACAAGTTCTTTCCTGCAGCTGAACGCATACATTGCTACTCAAGCACACCACTGCCACAGGTCTGGTGTGGTGTGGTGTGGTGTGGAGAAGGAGTATCCTGGGGAAACATGCCCTGAATGAACTGTTGCCTTTTGGGTCCACATACCTGTGTGAGGTGACATTCTGCGCCATGACCCACATCAAGACTAAACACAGGAACAGACTCAACTTGAAGAATACCCGCATTTTTCCACACAAAGTTGATAAAAAAAAAGTGAACTCGTCTTGACCATAGGTCTTGACGTGAAGTGATGATGCGACGTCATCAGCTCGCGCATCACAGAAGGTAAACAACACCGTAGAGTGAACGTGTGGAGCTCACACGAGAGTTTCTCTTCACCAAGATGAAAAAATCTAATCCATCTCATTTACCGACGAACATTTCTGCTAAAGACCGGGCAAAGCAGTTCCCCGATGTATTGCACGAAAATGGGGGGAAACTATTCTGCACCCCGTGCAACTGTGTTGGAGCATAAGAGAACATCGACGGTGACGACCCACTTTGATTCATTCAAACATTCGAAAATGCTTTCTGCTGCTGCGGACAAGAAAGCCAAACAACTCACGTTCACCGAGGCATCGACCTCCAAAACCCTTTCGAGGGCTACAAGAAACGAGGTGAGAAGCCTACAAGAAACGAGGTGAGAAGCCTACAAGATTGAAGCTGGTCAGATAACGAACGAGTAAATGAAAACGGAATGAGGCGGAGAAGTGTGTGTGTGTGTTTAAAAAAAAAAATAGCCCAATTACTTTTACAATAAATAAACATTGAATGTGTTTAATTGAATAGTAAAGGGGTTTAACGTTAGTGGCAGGTTGTGTGTGAGAGAGAATAAATAAATAAGACATCCCAATATTTATTTTTTCCGCATATTTCGCATATTTCGCAACTTTCCGCATATTTCACAACTTCCAGCAATTTCACCGCATAAAATCACATAAAACCCCGCATGTTTGATCGCATAATCAAGGATTTTTGCCCGCGTTTTTCTGGAGGGTCTAATAATCAAAGAGAAATATGAACGTTAGTTTTTACTGAAATTATCAAATGTGACCTGCTCTATCGAAATCAGTCACATTGACCCGAAGACATATTTTGAGTTGTATACAGGGTCGGCGTCATGGGGGTCATTCGCGGGCCATGCCCCCCCAAATGAGTCACTGTGCCCCCCCAACGCAGGGTGGGCAAGCCTTGCCACTTTGCCGTTTTTTTTTTAATCATATAAGTGAAAACGTTTCCACTAAAGGTTTTTTGTGTGAAATACATCAGAAATAAATAATACAAATATGAAACACAGCCTGAGGTGTGCTCACTGCTGCTCACTGCTGCTCTCTGATGCGGCTTTCACACCAGCCCTTTTCCCTTTCTAGCTCCGAGCGGGAGCTTTTCTGGTTCAGCTCCGGTTTCCCTGTTCTGCTCCCGCTCTGTTCACACCGCCCAGAGCTGCCGCTGCTGCGTAATGACGTCACCGTTTACGTGCCTGCTTCATAAAATCCAAACCGCACGGAAATCCCTCACATCGACATTTACAAGGGACGACTTTACTTGGAACTTTACAAACATCGCATGCGAAATGCACAACCTGATCTCACCAGAATGCGTGACTCCACCACGACTTCTTAACACCACAATGCGTGGTGGAGTCACGAACTTTGTTACATTTACGTGTCTGCACCACGCAAACAACCCCTATGTAAAGTGAATGAGGCTCCTTTGTCGTGGTGCACACACGCATTTCTACAACGTCCCGCAGTGAGCTTTTATTCTATAAAACGTTTTTTTAAATCTACTTTATAGCTTGTAGTAACTCACGGGAGGCTTTTTAATTTTATTTGTATTCATAATAAAAATTGTTTTCGTCAGAATGTAAAAATTACATTAGTTACGAATTTGTGTTCTCAAAAAACAGTGCATTGTGGGTAATGCAACTGTGATTTTTATTAAATTAGTTAGTTTTTAAGGAAGGCCAGAGCTTCAGCTGTGTCAAATAGATTGTTCCCTTTAGTTAACGTTATTTAAAAGATAATGATCATGTCCCCTGTATTGTATTACGAGCGTCCATTCCCAGTGGATAACGGAGAATTGTACACCCGGAAGTAAGTATTCTCCTTACTGTCGATTGATTTTACAGTGATATCTGCACTACTCATCGACTTAAAAACACCAGATTATCCTTGTTAATTACACAACATTGATTGGTTTGAATTGTGTGCAATGCTTTTGTATTTTCCCCCTTCAATTCGTAGAAACAAAGATTTTTTCGGAGTTTTTGGATGGCAGAAGACACTACACTACCCAGAATCCTCAGCTATCGTTTGGGACTACACCATGTGCTTAGCTTGACAAACCCCAGTGTGTGCTTGCTTTACTATTTGAAAGTCATCACATGAATGCATTGTAATAAATGGTTTGGCTGCATTAAATATTACACATCTGTCGTAGTTCTTTATTTATCTACAGAGATCGGGCTCAGAATAGACCGGAAACTATTCTTTTACCGTTCTGTTTTAATTTCACAATAAAGTTAGTAGTCATATTTTGTTTTGATATTATTGTTTTTTATTAACTACTAGACCACTGGGTCATGTTAAGACCATCTTTTCTGTGTTGCTGTGGGGTTTTTTCATCGCTTTTGTGTTACAAATATCAAAACAATAACAAAATAATATTCGTCGTAAACTAAACCGGAAACAGCAGTATATTTTATTTTGTTAACACTGTAAACTTTACAGCTTTTTAACCCAAACCACCTACTGGTTAAAGCACGTTATTGCACGTTTAGAGTAATTGCAATGCAGGAAGATTGTGTTGCTTTTAACGACTGTTTAAAATGCCTTTTTCTTAATGTCTTTCATTTTTGTAAAGCACTTTTGAATGTGTTATATTTTATGAAAACATTTAAATATTAAGAGTACATACAAAATAGTGGGAAAGTAGAAGGTCAATGATATAAATATAGAATAGAAAATATCAAGAAGATACTCAAATGATATCTAGAATAAAACAGTTTAGTGCCTGATAGGAGGATGTGCTAACTAATAAGGCTTTATTTAAACATTAAAGAATACTTTAGGTTAAGGTCTTCTTTTAAATAGGAAAAAAGCTTTGGGGGTAAATATTAATATTAATATTAATATATTAATAATAAGCCTGACAAAGTCTAAATTGCTTGTTTTGGAACTTGACAATCAACTTCCCTGCAATGTTAACTATGTTGAAGCACTTATTTTAACTGATATTATACACATTAATTATAATCTTATGTATGTAGATAGTATAAGAAATGTGCAGAATACGACAGTGTAATGGTGGAAGTATACACACATATTGATAGATGTCTTGATAATGCACTGTTGAGGAACCTGTGACCCAAGTTTTTCATTCATTGCATAACTAGTTGTGTATATGATATGTCAATAAACCTTAGAAAATCTTGAAATCTTGAAAGGGATGTGCAAAATAGCAATTATATACAGTCTTTAATTAACTATTAGAGAATAATGAATATGCTCTAAACGGATCTGCAGATAAATATTTAGTCTTCTCAAGCACCAACTACAAATATCTCGCCTGATTGTTGGCACTTGACAATCACCTTCACTGAATTTCATTCAGGTGTAACTAAAGTCTGATTTAAGGGTTGTTTATATTTCACATCATTAATCCAAATCTGTAAAGCAACTAAAATAAATGTAGTGGAGTAAAAATATCAACCTTAAAGAAAGCCCTCAGGATTATAAAAGACCCCATCACCCCAGCCACAAACTGTTCTGTCTGCTGCCGTCTGGCAGGCGGTACCGCAGCATCTGGACTAAAACCACCAGACACAGAGACAGCTTCATCCCACAGGCTATACGATTATTAAACACCTGAACTTAGAAACAACATCCATAACATTCATCTGGCTGCTACTTAGAAATTATTTATCTAATATATCATATTCCAATCACTTGTATATAGACTCTTATTGCACTATTTTTTCTGTGTAGGCCTATCTGTTTTATTGCGTAGCACTGTTGGAGGAGCCTGTGACCTAAGGGGGGGGGGGTAGGACACGTTCGATTCCTGTTTTGAATAGTGTGCCGTCGATGGGTTTCATTCCATTTCAAAGTCCTTTTTGACACTGTGTAAACTTCGCACACTGCCACTCCCAGTCCCAAACGATAGCTGAGGATTCTGGGTAGTGTAGTGTCTTCTGCCATCCTAAAACTCCGAAAAAACATTTGTTTCTCCGAATCGATGGGGGAAAATACAAAAGCATTGCACACAATTCAAACCCCAATCAATGTTGTGTAATTAACAAGGATAATCGGGTGAAGTGTCTTGCCCAAGGACACAACGGCCTGACGCAGTGGGGCGAGTTCCCCAACGCCCCCCTTGATCTGATGATCAAACGCACAGACCACTGCGCCACCCGTCCCTAAGTAATACAATAGAGGTGACATGATCATTATCTTTTAAATAACGTTAACTAAAGGGAACAATCTATTTGACACAGCTGAAGCTCTGGCCTTCCTTAAAAACTAACTAATTTAATAAAAATCACAGTTGTATTACACACAATGCACTGTTTTTTGAGAACAAAAATTCGTAACTAATGTAATTTTTACATTCTGACGGATCTTTTTTTTTTATTATGAATACAAATAAAATAAAAGAAGCCTCCCGTGAGTTACTACAAGCTATAAAGTAGATTTAAAAAAATTTTTTATAGAATAAAAGCTCACTGCGGGACGTTGTAGAAATGCGTGTGTGCACCACGACAAAGAAGCCTCATTCACTTTACATTGGGGTTGTTTGCGTGGTGCAGACACGTAAATGTAACAAAGTTCGTGACTCCACCACGCATTGTGGTGTTAAGGAGTCGTGGTGGAGTCACGCATTCTGGTGAGATCAGGTTGGAAATGCAAGACTTCAGTGGTCTTCAGCATCAACAACGAATCTGCCCCTGCCCCCGCCTCGACGTAAGAGAGACGTAAGCGACGCCGCCTCTTAGCTCCGAAGCTCTTGCCTCTAGACCAGTGGTACTCAACCTTGTCCTAATCAGGAGCCACATTGACGAAAAAATTTTTTTGCAAGAGTCACAATCCAAAAACGCTCCTTTCCTCCCTGAAACCATTATGCATTTGAGAATATGGATAATAGTAATATGTTACTAAGGAATGAAAAGCATAATGTACAGTGCAATAACTGTGATTTATTATTTTCACTGCAACCACAAAACACACATTGCTGACTGCCCATAACAACAGATAACAGACAGCATGTTTACTGATCACCACAGGGTGCCTCTGTCGCTCTTTCACTCGTATTAGTGTGGAATACGTTTTTTTGAGCAGTTCGGTTCTGTTTGAGTCTCGCCAGCTTTTCCGCCCTCAACTATCCACCTTTCGGAAAGTCGGTACTGAACTTCGGGTGTTTTGTGTCGTGATGGCGCTGCAAATTGGACCTTTTAAATTGTGAAATGACGTTGTCACAAAGCAAGCAGATGCATTTTCCCGAACCGGTGGAGACGAAGAAAAACTTGAGTTCCCAGTCCTCTTTAAATGTTCGATATTCCTCTTCATATTTTCGTTTCCTATATTCCTTTACCATTTTTGCATAGTGCTGTAAGCTAGTTTTCCCAGTGTGACGGAGCAATTATCTCGCGCACCGGCAATCAGAGCGCGAAACCTGAAATAATTTGTGATTGGTTGTTCAGAGGGATGGGGGGGCGGCTTAATAGACTGATGTGTGTGATGACTGGTGTGTAAGGAGCCCTGGAGCCTATGCTACGAAGCTGGTTCAACCTAACCTGGATATGTTTGAGTTAGCCGGTTGGCCTAATCCAAAACATACGCGCTCTCGCTAAACTGTACTACGACGCTGGTTATCAAGTGGATCGCTCAAGCCAGCCGTGTCCTATCTAGTTTGGTGCGCGTTCACATGAAAGGGGTGGTATCTGGAGCATTCGACCAATCACAAACATGGAGAAGCGCACTGACAGCGCAGCGTCATACTTCCTGAATGAAAAGTGAACTCTAATACTAGTCAAAAATCGCGGTGCCTTTTACTGTTTACTTCACTGCGTTGCCCTTCATTAGAACCGCTGGATAGAGATCGAGGCTTCTACGTTTAACCACACACACCTCTACACACATCGAACTACCAGAGTATTCCCCCTCGTTTTATGAAGGTTATGTCCTGTCACCGGGGCGCATGCTGTGTGTGTGTGCTCAGCTCCGCTCTGTGTGTGCGTGTTCGGTGTGTGTGTGTGTGTGTGTGTGTGTGTGTGTGTGTGTGTGTGTGTGTGTGTGTGTGTGTGTGTGTGTGTGTGTGTGTGTGTGTGTGCTCAGCTCTGCTCTGTGTGTGCGTGTTCAGCATTTGTTTTCAAATTACCACGAACAGTAATTTACACAAATCTGGTTCTCCATAGTATGTGTATTCCCAAGTGAAAGAAATTCGTTTAATCTTAATCTCGATGTGCTATAGTCCTGCCGGAGTGCACCGGAACGAACGATACTATCATAAACAAATGCCCACACACACACAAAACGAGGCCACGCTTTATTTATTTTTCTCTCTGTGAACCCTCCAGGGCTCCGTAGCTTGGTAACAATGAAAACGTCGCGATTTCCTGAAGTAATCTTCGTAATAACTAGCAAACTAAAGATCATGTACATCCACTGCACACATAATCTGAAATAATAACTCATATTTCTCGCATCAAATGACATCAAAACGCAATTTAATGGCCAACCTAACTTTAAAATAGGCATTTTCCACCGAGAATAAAATGAAGTTCGGACATGTTTTCTTTTTCTGCAGGGAGAATTTTGAAGATCATGTGACATAGACGCCAGCCATCGGAATGAATGGTGAAAAAAACGGGGTTTGTCAAACAGAGCACATGGTGTAGGCCAAATGATAGCTGGGGATTCTGGGTAGTGTAGTGTCTTCTGCCATCCTTTACTCCGAAAAAATATTTGTTTCTCCGAATCGAAGGGGAAAAATACAAAAGCATTGCACACAATTTAAACCAATCAATGTTGTGTAATTAACAAGGATAATCTGGTGTTTTTTAGTCGATGAGTAGTGCAGATATCACTGTAAAATCAATTGACAGTAAGAGGAATACTTACTTCCGGGTGTACAATTCTCCGTTATCCAATGGGAATGGACGCTCACATTGCCTTTAAGGGCAGCCGACATAAACGAATGCCGTGCTTCCATGAGCGTCAAATCCCGACGCAGATGGGAATACATTGCAATCAGTTGAAAGCTATTTGCGTCCCTTTATGACGCTGAAGGAGCCTAGGAGCGTCACAATTGGACGCCACGGACACTGACCAAACGTCGCTATTGGACGCTTAGGGAGTGAGAGTGTGTTGCACAAACGTATTAAGATCAACAGCTTTAGTGCGTTTTGATTCAATGCTGAGTACAGCCAAACTGACAGTCTCTTCTCTGTCAGTGTAGACCGCAAATACCTCATTCCTTCAGTGCTTGGGTCCGAATACTTCTCGTTTTGCGCCGTCCCGTTCAAATGAAATCGCCGCCAATCATATGTACACGCTAGCGCCAGGACCGGGGGAGGGGTTACATGACGTGCATCTTGTGCTGCATTCACTTGCACTCGGACATTAGAGACTTTCTCTCATAAATGTCCGATGAGCGCTGTTTGCAGTCTATGGACATAGCGGATTATTTTGACTCGTTGCGTTTTGATGTCATTTGATGCGAGAAATACGAGTTATTATTTCAGATTATGTGTGCAGTGGATGTACATGATCTTTAGTTTGCTAGTTATTACGAAGATTACTTCAGGAAATCGCGACGTTTTCATTGTTACCAAGCTACGGAGCCCTGGAGGGTTCACAGAGAGAAAAATAAATAAAACGTGCGCACGCTTTAGTAACTCGTGCGCACGAGTTACTAAAGCGTGCGCACGAGTTACTAAAGCGTGGCCTCGTTTTGTGTGTGTGTGGGCATTTGTTTATGATAGTATCGTTCGTTCCGGTGCACTCCGGCAGGACTATAGCACATCGAGATTAAGATTAAACGAATTTCTTTCACTTGGGAATACACATATAACTATGGAGAACCAGATTTGTGTAAATTACTGTTCGTGGTAATTTGAAAACAAATGCCGGGGGTGTCGGACACACCGAACACCCACACACAGAGCGGAGGTGAGCACACACACACACACACACACACACACACACACACACACACACACACACACACACACACACACACACACACACACACACACACACACACACACACACACACACACACACACACACACACACACACACACACACACACACACACACACACACACACACACACACACACACACACACACACACACACACACACACAGCATGCGCCCCGGTGACAGGACATATCCTTCATAAAACGAGGGGGAATACTCTGGTAGTTCGATGTGTAGAGGTGTGTGTGGTTGAACGTAGCAGCCTCGATCTCTATCCAGCGGTTCTAATGAAGGGCAACGCAGTGAAGTAAACAGTAAAAGGCACCGCTCTTTGCAGCTGGTGCTGCTCTTCTCAGATTCTGCTGAATTACACGTTACTGCCTCCAGTGCCCTGTACGACGAAGCCAGTTCAACAGACCCTGGATATGTTTGATTTACCCGGCTTAACTAACCCTAACAAACGCGATGTCGCTAAGCGGTCCTACGAAGCTGGTTATTAACTCAGCAAATCAACCAGGGTTTCTCTGTCCGGCTGAGAGTGCGTTCACGTGAAAGGGACGGGGTTACCAACATTTGACCAATCACAAACATGGAGACGCGTGCTGACAGCGCAGCGTCATACTTCATGAATGAATAGTGTAAATAGCAAATCCTGCTTCGTAGTACAGGCCACTGGTGCCACAGAGATTTCATAAAGTGAAGGATGTTTTCCTTCTATAAAACAGCTGTGGGCAGCAGCAGATTCTGTGAGTCACGGACAGGAATCCCTCAATTTAAATAAAACGAGGCCATGCTTTATTAACTCGTGCGCACGCTTTAGTAACTCGTGCGCACGAGTTACTAAAGCGTGCGCACGAGTTACTAAAGCGTGGCCACGTTTTATTTATTTTTCTCTCAATGAACCCTCCAGGGCTCCGTATGGTTGCTAGGGACGCTGCTATCGATATTATTTCTGTTATGTTGTGTAACTGTTTAATGGTGTTATCTTTATTGCTACCCCCTTCCCCGTCAATGTATAGTGTTGGTCCACAGCGCAAACATATTAGTTTAACAAAATCCGCATCTAAAGATAGCCTACGTTATTTTCCCCTGTGCAATTCCAGTCTCACATCTCACATCACATCGTCATTAACAAATACCGGAAACAGACCGAAAACATTTAAGAAAAATAATAATAATACTTTATTCCGAGTGTGCTTGCTTTTCTCTTTGAAAGTCATCACATAACGGCATTGTAATACACGGTTCGGCTGCATTACATATTACATATCTGCCGTAGTTCTGTATTTATAGAGCCCTGATGAGAAGACCTTAGACAAACATGAGGAACTGAAAACGTGACGTGGATCATAAATATATCAGCCATTAAACAACATCTTACATTTCTTTTCACACAATACGTCTCCTTGCCGTATCAACACTAATTCGGCTCACTTTTATATTTGATCCAATTGGTAGATAGGCTGTATTTACACCATAAAGGTGCACAGCTGATATAAAGGGATACCTGGTGGTTAAAGCATGTTATTGAATTTAATTATTTTTATTATTAGATATTAATACGATCCCTATAAAGTATATTCATTACTCGTTATTCTCTACTAATAGTTAATTAAAGACTGTATGTAATGACTATTTTGCACATCCCTTTCAAGATTTCAAGATTTTCTAAGGTTTATTGACATATCATATAGGCCTACACAACTATGGTGTAGTTCTGCACTGAATGAAAAACTTGGGTTGCAGGTTCCTCAATAGTGCATTACAAGACATCAGCTTTGTGATGGAATAATAAATGGAATAATAAATGCACAGTGCATTTCCTTAGCTGTGGATGAGTCCACTGCCACCGCTGACATTGCTCAGTTGCTGGTGTTTGTGAGTTTTTATGATGAGGCAAAGGGGGAGTTTGTTGAAGATGTGTTGGGCCTGACGAACCTCAGTGGACACTGGACACACAAGGGGGGAAGACATTTATAAAGCAATAATGGGAATGCTGAATGAAAAAGAGTGCAGCTGCCTTTATTCATAACTGTGCAGCTCTTACACTGCGACTCTGAGGGATCAAGCACAGACACAATAACAATGAAAACTGCTGCATACAGATTATTTTTGTTTTTGCAACCTCGTATTAAGAATCTTGTTGCAATTGTTTAAAAGTTTGAATGACCGTAATAAATGGACCTTTGTCTTATTGAAACATTTATTTTGGACCTTTAAGATTTGTATTTGAGTACCCCTGGTCTAAGTCAATGGTGACTGTAAAAACTACACTGCGCATGCTCAGAATATGTTCCTATTTAATGTGTGTGGCAAACAAATAATGACCATAGGGGCATTGAGTTGCCATCCCCACCATACGTCATCTCACATCATTCAGAGCTGATTGGCTGTAAGTACGTGTGCCGCGAAAAGTGTGGTGTGTGAAGAGGAGACGAGAGAGCTGCAGTGACGCGTCCTAAGACATGGCTTCCCTCGACAAAAAAGCAATACGATTTCTTCATATGATTTTAGAAAATAGCTCCAAATAAGGTCTGTGGGAAACAAACCTGTTAGATAAATGCACGTTTTGTTCAGCCGGATAATATCCACATGTCTACCCTAGTTTTAAAATTTTCGAATCATAAATCTATTGATTAGATTAGATTTATGATAGACTTTTGAAACTACAAGAACATAAGGAGGACTTTTACAAAAAAGTAATAGAGATTTTTGTCCAGAAGGATAGGCAAATTGACTTAATCTTCAAGTCAAGGTAAGACCGCCATTTTATTGAAAATGGGATCTTACTAAGAGAGAAAAATTCAATATTTAATTGATAAAATAAAAATGTTTGGGTATCCTTTTGTTGAACTGTCTGTTTAAAACTAATTGAAGCATCAGACAAAAAAACTATATATAATATTTGTAAACCTGAACAGTCAGTGCCAGTGCCTCACCAACCATGAACCTCACTGCACGTCACTGTAGAAGCTTATAGACATCTAAGTTTTTTGTGCCCCACCACTTTTGTACATATAAAAATGCCACTACAAATATCCATAAAGAAAAAGTAAATCTGTGTACAATTCTGTTTCATATGGATGTTGAGAGATCTAGGCTATCCATAGATCTCTTCATTTTGCTCTCAAAGTGCACCAGATTGATGCATTTATCTTCAATATTTTAAAAATAATCTTCCCGGGGGAGCATGCCCCCAGACCCTCCTAGAGGAGGTTAGGTCCACCCCCACCTAAAACATGTTCACATGGATAGGATACTAAATACATTTGCACACTTTTTATATGGTGGCCTATGTCCATATGTTTCTGTTTTGGTGGTCGTGCCACAACCGTGCATGCATGCACAGGTCATAGGTGCGCTATAAAATAGCACTACACCCCTGCAATGTGTGTGAAAGACAATAGACTTTACAGCATGTTTTTTTAAATTGAAGTTGCGTTGGTGTTTGTGTGTTGGTTGTTGACGGCAGTGTGTGCCCCCCCTTGGTAAATGATTGCCCCCCCCCATTTGATTTGTTCTAGAGCTGACCCTGGTTGTCTACACTGCTGGAAAGAGGAGATTCCTAGCTTTCTAATGATATCAGGATTGTTTTTGTACTCCAAATATTAAGCGAAATATGTCACATTATATAATGACTGTCATCATTTTGAGAAAAAGGCCTTCAAAGTGTCCTCTTCTCTGGAATCCATCGATCTGATTGATTATTAGCAAATGATGAAAATACTACGGAGGGAAGATATTTTCGTTTGGATTACTGGTCTGGGGGAAGCTCGCGACTGTGTGTGTGTGTGTGTTGGTGTCATTTTGCGTTTGTGTGTGTTGTGTTTGTTTCCCGGGGAAAACACTCACGAGAAACACCGGCTGTTGTTATGCCTGCTGTGACGTTAAGTTACTCCGTTCTCCGCTTGTAATTATGCCGTTACAAGCTTCAAAGTTGTATTTATCATTTGAATTTGCCGAAACAAGTTTAATATTCTGAAAGCCAAGACTTTGTTTATTTGAAATCAGATGAAAACAAACTGTAACGGACCCTGCCGTGTTATTTATGATTAGGCTACTATACGCGTACATTCATAATGTCAGCCGGAGGGAGGGGGGGTGGCGCTGCGGAAGAGCAGAGTGCGAATGAGAGGTGCCTGTCATCGTCCCTTTACAAGCTTCAAACATGTATTTATCGTGTAATTTTGGAAATAAAAGTTTCATATTCTGAAAGCCAAGACTTTGTTTATTTAAAATCAAACAAAACACCCGAACCTTGTTTTTTACGCAAATCCACGTTTATTTTGAAATGAGCCGTTGCGACTTCCGACTGATTTCGATAGAGCGGGTCACAAATAAAGTCAACATTTCAGTGTTTACTGAGCTGTGTGAATGGTGATATACACAGTGATACATGTTAAGAACTTACGTTTATAATAAATACATTTTGTATTGATTTTAAGATATTTTCATAGTTCATACAATCATACGTATTGGGATCATTTGTATTAATGTGGACCGGAGGTAGAGGGTGACGAAGAGCATACATTTCACTTTCCTTTTTTATTTAAATTCCAACTTTGGTCATGAAGAATATGTTTCTCTGTTGTCCACGTTCATAAAGCAAAGCAGCAGCATCAGAGCACGGTGCAGAGTCTCTAGATGAGTTTACAGTAGTCCCTCCTTCTTATTAAACATCCATGTTGTAGTCTGCTATAGAAAACTGTAGTTTCCATAGTTTCCCCACAGCAGCAGACGCACATTCATGACGTTCGCTGGCGCATCATAAACACGTCGGATAGTGAAAGTGCAGTCGGATTCTCTAAAGTACTGCAGTCTCTTCTCCTTTGAATTCTCCTATCCACTATCCCTTAACCCCGTGACGTTTCACTCAGAGGTCAAGGAATAGACGATAGGGTTAGACGATAGGAGCTGATTTTTGGATTATCCGACCGCAACCCCAGTGTTTCCTAAACTAAAGGACGTTTCAAAGCTCCTTTCCTACCCTCTAGTCTAGAGAATTCTAACAGCTCTTTTCATGGCTACCACTTGGGTATGACCGGGTAATTTCACTCCGTTAGGAACCTTCCTAAGCGTAACTGACAATTTGAACGCAACCCTTTGTTTACTTCTGTAACATAGTGACATCATTACACTCGGGCTTCAATTGGCTAGTGCAAAATATCAATCAATCAATCAATCAATCAATCAATCAATCAATCAATGTTTATTTATATAGCCCAATATCACAAATGTTACATTTGTCTCAGTGGTATTCACAGTGTGTACAGAATATCAGTATGACAATACGACACCCTCTGTCCTTAGACCCTCACATCGTACAAGGAAAAACTTCCGGAGAAAACCCAGTTTAAAGGGAACATGGGAGAAACCTCAGGGAGAGCAACAGAGGAGGGATCCCTCTCCCAGGACAGACAGACGTGCAATAGATGCCGTGTGTAAATTGAAAAGATAATACATTTGCAACATAGGTAGTCCAAATGTTTGGAAATGCATGTGTCTATAATAGGAAGATGAATCCACGAGGATATCCATCCAGGACCGATGATCCAGGACCACAGCCACGACTCAAGATCCAGGGCTCGCGATCCAGGACACAGGATCGCAGGATCATCCATGACTCCGGATCCCGGCGTATAGAGACACCAAAAAGAAAGACATTTGGGGAAGCTGGGTTAATCGGAACATGAGAGTACACAGGTACAGACGGAGAGATGGAAGAAGTAAGATGCCCCCCGACAAATTAAGCCTATATCAGCAAAACTAGGGGCTGAATCTAATCAGCCCTAACTATAAGCTTTATCAAAAAGGAAGGTCTTAAGAGCACTCTTAAAAACGGATAGGGTGTCTGCCGCCCGAACACAAACTGGAAGCTGATTCCACAAATGTGGAGCTTGATAAGAAAAGGCTCTGGCTCCCATTGTACTTTTAGAGATCTTAGGAACAACCAACCACCCTGCATTCTTGGAACGCAATGCCCAAGTAGGACAGTAGGGTATAATGAGTTCTTTAAGGTAAGATGGCGCCTGCCCATTAAGGGCTTTGTAGGCGAGAAGAAGAATTTTAAATTCTATCCTGTGTTCTATAGGGAGCCAGTGTAAGGCAGCCAGAATGTGGTCCCTTTTCCTAACTCTGGTTAGTACACAAGCTGCAGCATTTTGAATCAGCTGAAGCGACTTGACTGACTTCTTGGTACTCCCTGATAATAAGGAGTTACAATAATCCAGCCTTGAAGTAACAAATGCATGGACTAGTTTCTCTGCATCGTTTTGAGGCAAGATATGCCTGATTTTTGCAATGTTACGTAGATGGAAGTAGGCGGTCCTTGAAATTGATTTTATGTGGGCGTTAAAGGATAAATCCTGATCAAATATAACCCTAAGATTCCTTACAGTCTCACTGGAGGCCAAATTAATGCCATCCATAACTAGTATATCTTTAGATAATTTGTTTCGTAGATTCTTCGGGCCAAGTACAATAACTTCAGTTTTGGTCGTGTTTAACCCTCTGGAGTGGAGTTCACCAGCTGGGCGTAACTCTACGTCCGACGTAGAACCGAAGGTTAAGACCAAACTAAAGTTATGACTAGTGCACCACTTAGACTTAAGCCCTGTATGCGTTGCGCCCTGGTGTATCATTTACGCCTAGTATGGAGCAGGCGTAAATCGGAAAGACAGACTAGTATCCATAGTAACGTAAAACAGGCAAGAAGGATATTAACGATGGCAGGGCGTCTTGTTTACATGTTTAACAATGAAAGGGCATTAAGAAGAGTCTCAATTTCTCCTTCTCCAGCTACATTTTTTCGTGTTCCGCTCTCAATTTGACGGTCTCCACCTCCACACGAACGATTTCTTTCTCCGTCAGTTCCCGCTGTAGCTCTGACAAATCCCTCTTTCTCTTTCGGGTTGTGGCCATTTGGGATTCCCCTTGAGTCATCGCTGTGGGTGTGGGAATTCCCTCTTCTCTGCGGTCCTCTGAGTCTGTAAAATGATAAAAAGGCGTTGCTTGGCAACAATTACTGTTTCGCGTGTATGCACGTGGACGCGCATCTTAAGACCAGGCGCAGCTACGCCCGAGACTAGTCAGGCTTGGTGCACTCGGTGTAAATTCGAATCACTACGTCGGACGTAGCTAAGCCTGACGTTAGAGTTAAGCCCTACTTTTTTACGCCCAGCTGGTGCACTCCACTCCTGCAGTCGAAGGGTATTTTCTCGATTTTTAGATGTTTTCTTAAATCACCTTTTAAATGTATTTCTTCTAACATGGCACCCTATGTGTTACATATCAAAATGTTCAGGACAATCTCTGGTATTGCTATATATGCAAATTACTCACCTTAGAGCACTGTTTGATGAGATAAGTAGCTCAAAAGCTTAAAATTTGACATCCGATTTTCGGAAAATCTTCAAAACTTTTGTGAAAACACAAATTCACTCATGTGATCGAATTGTTTTGGTGTTTTAGATTTGGTTACCAAAGTCTTAGGATCACAAAAGCAGTGAAATATTTGAATTACACTGTATATAAATGTGTAATTCATGTCTAAAATGAAAAAAATTCAATTCGAATTTTGAGTAAAATAGGTGTTTATCACTCTACTTTCACCACAGCAGGGACTGAGATACATCAGGACTGAATAATGACTTCATATTACATACCAAGGTTCATGTGATGTGTACAAACACAAATTGAGCATTCAACCTTTTTTTTCAAACAACAATTTATTATAAATGGTTTTTTCAACCAACTATTTATATAAACATAAGAAACTGGAAAATCTAACTATTTACAATATTGAACATCAGAACTTTCAACCAACTATTCATTATAAATGTCAAGACAGTGTCAAGGTCTTTGTATGTCTTCTAAGACAGTGGGTCTGGCTGCTGTGAAGATGGGGGTGATGGTGCATGGGCTGCTGTGTAGGTGGTGTGTACAAGTGCTATACGAGACCTCCACGAGACCTCCTTGCTGGCTGGGTTGAAGGTGATGGCTGTGGTGGAGCCTTTGTGCTGAGGTGTATCTTGACCTGGTGGCAGCCACAGATGGATGTTCTGGCTGCTGGATAAACGCCGCCTGTGGGCCACTAGGCCCAGGCAGCTGTGAAACATCTCTGTAAAACAAATTAAAATGTAGGATAATAATTGCAACTAATTTCATTGAAATAAAGTTCAAGTAAAATGTTGCTCAAGCACAAATAACAATGCACACATACAAAGAAAGTTTGGGAGGTTGGAGAAGGAAACTCACTCACTCACTCACTCACTCACTCACTCACTCACTCACTCACTCACTCACTCACTCACTCACTCACTCACTCACTCACTCACTCACTCACTCACTCACTCACTCACTCACTCACTCACTCACTCACTCACTCACTCACTCACTCACACACACACCACACACACACACACCACACACACACACACACACACACACACACACACACACACACACACACACACACACACACACACACACACACACACACACACACACACACACACACACACCACACACACACAACACACACACACACACACACACACACACACACACACAGTATAAAATCACAGACACACATATACATAGGCTACATCTGATTACAAAGTCTCATCTGTACAGGACGGTAAAATAATAACAGGCACACATATAAATAAATCTATGATAAAGTCTCATCTGTACAGAACAGTATGATAAAATAATCGATGGCAAAAACATGACACTGTAAATGTCTCCGTTGTGGGACAAATAAATGATTCATTTAATCATCTACACATGTAATCTCACTTTTACACACCAACATAACGTTAACACAGAGTAAACGTTTGCTAATGGAGTGTCTATTTTGTCCAATAAAAAGTTCATGACTATCGATAAAAAATATATATCAATAAACTAGTGCTGTCAAAATTATCGCGTTAACGGCGGCAATTAATTTTTTGACTTAAATTGCGTTAAAATATTTAACGCATTTAACGCATGTGCAGAATGGCCCGCCCATACGTGCCACCAGTGGCAGCGCCAGGGTATGGCTGGGGTAGGCTACACCCATACCAAGAAATGGCTTAGCCCCACCATGAAAATGATGTTAAAGTAAGCAAAATAAAGTCTGCCAACTCGCGCGGAGTAAATTGCAGAGACAGCAGTTAGTAAGATTGATTTCAGTAGCCACGGTTTTGAAAACTTTTGTCACGTAGTGATCGACTTCTCAATAGAACATCTTTGATAATGTCTTCTGGCCAATCAGAATCAAGATAACGGCGTTGTGTTGTTGCAGGAAGTCCCGACGGAGAATACTTTTGCTGTAGTACAGGGGTGCACATAACTAACTGGTACGCAGGTTATGTGCGTAATCTGAAATGCGTACCGTCACTTGTGTCACAAAGCGCATTTGCGTACCGACGTACTTGTGAAGCTTTTCTAGAAGGCGGTTCGATCACCGGACGACAGAGTCGGTCTCCGTGTGCACAGACAGGGCTGCTGTTAACGTCGGTCTGTACAACGGAATTGTGCCAAAACTACGCCAACCGGCAGCGGAGGGAGACTCCCCCCCCCTTCACTGGAGAACTGCGCTAAAACAGCTGATCACAATGTTCACACTCTGTGGTCACACTAGCTCCCCCCTCTGTCGACTTTCCTGAAGTACTCCCCCGTTGATAGAAATCAACACGTAATGATTTAAGACCCCACGGTTTGATGATTGATAGGTGTGTGGGTTGTCTTTCATTTTGACACGCAGACATTTTTTATAATAAACATAGATTCTGTATGTTAAATGGATATATCCGCCTTCTTTCATTTATCTTTCCATTCCCACAACAATATACATAAATAAATGGCATATTTTGGACATAGTTCAAATGGTGATTAATCATGATTAATTAATTTTTAAGCTGTGATTAATCTGATTAAAAATGTTAATCATTTGACAGCCCTACAATAAACCTATTGTTAATTTTCGCGGTATTCCCCACACATTCACAGGAGATACCGCTGGAAAGCTACTCTTCCAGCGATTCCGCGGATATCTGAATCATATTTCTACTCCTTATAATCGAAAATATATGATTAATTACGTAAAATTATGCGCACCTGGACGCGCTGGCGCGTCCACCGACTCCAGAGGGTTAACATCAAAAAATGTAAGGTCATCCACGTTTTTAAGTCCTTGAGGCAGTCTTGAATTTTATTTCGATAATTAATTTCATCAGGCTTGATTGATAAATATAGTTGAGTATCATCCGCATAACAATGAAAGTTTACAGAATGATTCCTTATAATATTGCCTAACGGAAGCATATATAATGTGAACAAAATAGGTCCGAGCACTGAGCCCTGTGGCACTCCATTGCTAACTTTGGTTTGCGTGGAAGATTCATCGTTGACACGTACAAACTGAGAGTGTTCAGATAGATAGGACCTAAACCAGCCTAAAACAGTTCCCTGTATGCCAGTGTTTCTCAAACTTTCTCATACCAAGGACCACTTAACTAATAAAAAAACACTCGCGGACCACCTAACTCCACAAATATCCAAAAACACATAGTTTTTTACAAATCGCCTTAAAATGGTACAAACAAGTGACAACATGTGTGATGAAGGTGTTTATCTGGGCTATATCATGCAATCGAAAGTGAAACTTAAGCTCGTTCGATTGCGGAGATATTCCCGCGAGAGTGCGGAAAACTTAAATACATTTATTTATTTCAAATGTGAAATTTTACCAATATACTCACGGGCCACTAGGGGGCGTTCACGGACCACCAGTGGTCCGCGGACCACACTTTGAGAAGCACTGCTGTATGCCAACTAAGTGCTCTAATCTTTGCAATAGGATATCATGGTCGATAGTATCAAATGCAGCACTGAGATCGAGCAAAACAAGAATAGAGACAAGTCCCTTGTCTGAGGCTATTAGAATGTCATTTGTGACTTTAACCAGAGCTGTCTCTGTGCTATGATGTGTTCTAAAGCCAGACTGAAAATCTTCAAATAAATCATTGTTTTTTAAGTAATCACACAGCTGTTTTGCGACCGCTTTCTCAATAATCTTTGAGAGGAACGGAAGATTAGAAATAGGTCTATAGTTGGCGAAAACCTCTGGATCTAGGTTGTGCTTCTTAAGAAGCGGTTTTATCACTGCTACTTTGAATGATTGTGGAACATAGCCTGATAATAAAGACATATTTAATAAAGAAGTGCTAATTAATGGAAAAACTTCCTTCAACAGCTTAGTTGGAATTGGGTCTAACATGCACATTGATGGTTTAGAAGAGAGAATCATTGAATTTAATTGTTCAAGGTTAATGGCTGAAAATAATTCTAGTTTACTATCTAGTGTAATATTAGAACTTACGTTTCCGGGAGCTGTTGATAACACTATACTGGTCAAAGGCAGGTCATTAATTTTGTTTCTAAGAGTAACAATTTTATCGTTAAAAAAGCACATACAATCATTACTACTGAGTGCTATGGGAATAGAGGCTCAATCGAGCTGTGGCTCTCTGTCAGCCTGGCTACAGTGCTGAAAATAAATCTTGAATTATTCTTATTCTCATCTATTAATGAAGAGTATTAGGCTGCTCTCGCTTTATGCAGTGCTTTCTTATATTCATTGAGAGTAAAATACAATTATGAACCTGAAAATTTGCCGAATTTATCCTAAGAGGATAAGAAGATCCATAGAAACTCCTTTGAAAAACCACATCCGACTCCTATTAAACATTTGTATTCTTGTGAGAGACTAAATAAACGCTGCTTAACAGCTACTGAGGTATAAAACAACATGACTAAATAACATTTGGGATTTATCACATGGTTAATAAATGGATTTTTCTCTTTCATTTTTTCACACTCTTAAAGATGTCATCTCTACGAATTTAAAGTTACATGGTTGAGCGACTGTATAAATGATCATTTTATGGGTAAAGGATTATTTTAAAGGTGGGGTAGGTAAGTTTGAGAAACCGGCTCGAGATACACTTTGTTATATTCCACCATGGAATATAACAAAAAAAAGCAATGAATATCTTAAAGGAATGGTCCACTCATTAGATAATTAATCAAAACTTCAGTATTTAGTGAAACATTATGTTTAAACCATACCCTGAAGAAATCAGCGATATTCCCCGGTAAATAATGATTTTATAGCTCTTTTTTATCAAAACCTTTATATTCCGTCTGGCCGCCGCCATTTTTGCCATTTTCAGTAGTCACGTGATGGTCGTGACGTCATCCATGCGTTCACTTTGTCAACACACGGAAACATGGCTGAATATTTGAGTTCGGACTCGTCAGCAGAGGAAGAAGTTTTGATGTTTTATCAGTATGACAATACGACACCCTCTGTCCGTAGACCCTCACATCGTACAAGGAAAAACTTCCGAAGAAAACCCCCAGTTAAAAGGGAACATGGGAGAAACCTCAGGGAGAGCAACAGAGGAGGGATCCCTCTCCCAGGACGGACAGACGTGCAATAGATGCCGTGTGTAAATTGAAGAGATAATACATTTGCAACATAGGTAGTCCAGATGTTTGGAAATGCATGTGTGTATAATAGGAAGATGATATAAGATACTATATGTATGCATGTAGTACCACCCTTGCTAGCGATTCCCTCTCTAGTTTAGCATACTCAGCTTCGTTGTCCCTGGCCATAGAATCACGATTTTATGGGGCCGGAAAAAACTGGGGAAAATACACACTAGCCGGTACTACGCTATATGGAAAGGCCACCAAAAACTGTCCTGGCCTGGACGTTAAAACGGGGCTAGCCGCTGCAATGGAAATGCGCTATAACATACCTTATTCTTACTCCGAGCACTACTTCTGCTCCTCCGTCGCTTCACACTTGCAGAGGACGATTTCTCAACTGGCCGAACTGGTGTCCTGGTCGGTGATGACACCAGAAAGACCGATTGTACTGCATCTCCATTAAGTAATGGTTGTTCCATAAATCCCATGTTATGTTTTATCATACTCTCAGAGTAGTCGTCCGGAAATTTGAAATGTTCGCTGCATACATGAGCCTGTGAATCTTTCGGTTCGGGCCGGCCACATTTCGCTAGCCACTGCCTCCGAATGTACTTCTTACGCTTACCTTTTGGCAACAGATGGAACTAAGCATTCCGTGGATTGTTCCTATCAGAATTGTGGCAATATTTCGCGATACAGTGAGGCATATTTGAAGAGAGAAACTACAGTAAATAACCTGGAGATCAACGTGTCCTCGAAAACCAAACGCATGGTTTACGTCACGTCCGGGAAATTGCGGCGCCCACAGTGTTGATGTTATTTCGGTATATAATCAGTTTAAAATCACTGATAATGTCATCGGATTAAAAAAAAAAAAAGAAAGACTGGCAGAAACTGGTCTGTTTTATCAGATGATAATTATTTAAAAATGAGTGTCATGAGTAGTGCTGTGTACCTGGACTCCCATTCAGGTTCAGGTCCGGACTCAAGTCCAGAGGTTCAGGTTCAAGTCCGGACTTATAAGTCCGGACTTGTGTCAAGTTGTGTGACCAAAGTGAACTTATTGTGAGCTAATTATCAATTGAAAATAAACTCATAATCAACTCAAATTCAAACTCGTCAGGTTTATTGTGATCCTTTCCAACTTGTGTCTACACCATGTATTTTTTACAACTCTACATGTGTTACTAACTACACAACACAACTACATACATAGTGATGTACATACAAGACTCAATATGCAAGAGTAGTACAAGTCTATGTGTTCTTGTTCAAGAACAACAGCATATTGACATTGTCTGGGTGAAGTGTTGCTCTTTCGGCAGACACTATATCACCAGCAGTGCTAAAGACACGCTCGCTTGGTACACTCGTACCAGGAACAATCAGGTACTTCCTTGCCAATTTACTGAGCAATGGTAGCTCATCAGATTTCCCCCCCCAGAAAGCAATAATATCATCTGTTGATTTCAGCTTTGGCATGCATTTGAACTTCAGGATCTCATGTTGAATACGTAGTTGGACAGGCAGGGGTGGCTCAACGTGGTTCACCATGACATCGTCTTCATCTTGGAATATTTCCTCCATGGCTGTTAGCTTTGCCTTCTTAGCAGGAGGAGGTGTGTCAGTGTCACGAAGACCATCCTGTTTGACCTGTAGTGGCAACTGTGGCATAGCACCCCCCTCCTCAGCTTCCTTCTTCACCTGTACTTGGGCCTGGGCAACTTCGATTTTGTTTGTTATCCGATCCCACACATCCACAGTCACAACAGGGGAACCCTTGAACCTGGGGTCTAGGGCGGTAGCCTCTTGAAGGAATTCTCTCCTTGCATTATCCTGGTACCGGGTAGATAGATCATTCCTGATTGCTGATTTGATGTCTTTGATGAACTTCTCATCTTCTTCTTTTACAGCCAGATGGACTTCTAGTTTGTCAATCATGGGGAGCACCTGTCCTGATGTTGGGCGTTTCTCAGATGACATGGCCACAGTTATCATGTAAGGGAGCTTCATCACCTCCAGGAAGTGTTCCATCCTCTCAATGTCCTTTTCTGTGCATCGTTGCAGCTTCTTAAAGCTGTCTTTCTTCTTAAGTCTCTCATCGAATGATGCAGCCACTATTGCTGGGTACTGTTCCACAAATCTCTCGACCATCATGTAAGAGCTGTTCCAGCGGGTTTTGCAATCCAGGATTAGGTTGTGAGATGGTCTGTCCAGCGCTTTCTGTTTCTCCTTTAGCACAATCTTGCCAACATATGAGTTGCGGAAAAATATGATGGGAGGTCTGATGACAGCTAGCATTGTGCCTACAGTTGGCACATTCATGGCCTTCTGTGTGGAAAGATTCAGAGTGTGGGCAAAACATCCTAGAGACAGTGGAATCCCTGCACTGGTAGTAGCATTGACCATGGCTTTTGCATTGTCAGTGGTCATTACCTCTACTTTGCCCTTGAGGCTGAAGTCTTCCAAACACTGTCCAATCTCGGCCGCGATGTTGTCCCCTGTCTGGGAAACTTCTGCCTTCAATGTTTGTAGGACTCTTACTTTCATCTCCCAGCCTTTCATGTAGTGGACAGTCAGTGTTAAGTAATGGTCAGCCACCCTAGATGTCCAACCATCTCCAGTCAAGGCCGCGTACTCCACCTCTTGCAGCTCAGTCTTGAGATTGAGAAGGGCTGCTTCGTACATCTTGGGGAGGAACCTCTCTGATACTTCTCCACGACTTGGGACTTTGTAGGATGTGTTCAGCTCGCTTAGGAATGCCCGAAAGTATGTGTCTTCCACGATGGAGAATGGGCGCAGTGATTTTACAATGTAATGACACAATCTGCCGGTTATCTTATGCTGTTTCTCTGCAGGCATCTTGGTAAGCTTTGCCAAGGTGAAAGGCGTTACAGTAGTACTAGTGCTGGCCACAGTGGAAGTGGAACTTGACGGTAATGAATATAGTGATGGTAAGGCAGGTGTCCCAGTAGTGGCAGTGTGGGACGCAGGTGGGGGCTGTGGGGCACGTGGAGGTTGGGCCTGGGCTGAAAGCAAAATAAAATTGATTAACCAATTGAACCAAAGCATAGTCCTACTTTCTCAGGGTTACTGTGTAAATAATAAAGGAAATAAGCAATCTTTAATATATTATTACTTGTTTATTAGTTATCTTGCCAGGTGATCATGCAAAATAAATAAGACTATCATAGATTTCATAATACCTATCGTTGCAAACTTGCCATGATTTAAAAAAAATGTTGTATTTAAGAATCAGTTGATAATACTAATATATAATATATATATATATATATATATATATATATAATAATAATAAAAGATGACGCTGAATAAACGCCCTAGTCGGCTAGTCGGACCGATGCTACTACTAGTATGTAATAGGATAGAGGGTGTCGTTTTTCTCATACTGATATTCTGAACAATCTGTGCTGTTGTATTTGCTGTAAAGTGTCTCTACTGTAGGCTATTTTTATTTTATGTACAGCACTTTGGCTCGACCAAAAATCGTTTATAAATGTGCTATATAAATAAAACTTGATTTGATTTAGTATATCTTGCTATAATGCTAAGAATGCCTATTTCCTGAACTGAAAATCCTCCAAAAAGTATTGTTCAGCTTACCTCGATCGTTGTTATTTTGGTCGCCAAACATCGCCGCCAATGTGGCTGAGGCCGCATGTGGAGTTGTTTCAATGTTGTGGTTTCTCCTCAAGTGCCTCGCTATGTTCGATGTTCCCCCAGCGCACTTGATCACGTTCCCGCACAGGTTACACTTCGCAGTATCTAGCGGCAGTTTCGTCACATGGTCCCACACCTTACTGGATTTAAAGCACCGCGGCATTGTGTTTAGGAGTTAGCTTAGCTACACTACCATATATGGCAACCAGTATCCCACGCTGTCAGTAAGCTACACTACCAAATATGGCAACTAGCATCCCACGCTGTCAGTGTCCACTATGTCTAAGCCAGCTTCCCTTGACGCCACACAGATCTCGCGAGCAGTTGCGATATTTTGCGAGACTTCAGTAATGGCCGCCATATCAGAAACCAAAACAATGTTTTTCGTCTTTTCTCAGCGCAAATATCTCGATCTATGGAAGGTTTTAGATGGTTTAGAACAAAAAGGAGAATATACGTAAGTACCGGTTCCCGACGTTCCGGTTTTAACCGGACTTGAACCGAAACTTTTTACAAGTCCAGTACCGGTTCGGCGTACCGGTACGCAGCACTAGTCATGAGCATACCATTCCTTTAAGTGCTTTGACAAAAAATCCATAACAAAATGTCATCTGTGGAAGCCGTAGTACTGTAAAAAGCACGACCAATCATCTGAGCCGGCCCGGCTAAAATAACTAGATGGCCTACCTGCCTGTCAGCCTTCCATCTGTGCACAAATGTATCTTGTGCCCTCATTGGTCATGTGCGCGTTCGTGTGTGTTGGAGGAGGGGCTCTGTAAGGAAGTGGCACATTTTTTTCCGGTTGTGTATTTTCAAATTCTAGCACACTCGAGCTGGTTTCTCCAAAATTACCTACCCCACCTTTAATGCAAGAAAAAAAACAAAATACCAAAACACAATAGAGACAAAGCTAATTTAAAAAATGATAAGTTGTTGCAGCTGAAGTCTAAATTGAACATAAACAAAATAGTTGATAATATATGTATTAATAAACACACTCAAATTAGTCTAAATGTTTTCTGCCAATCATATTGCCTGGGGGGTTCATTTCATGCAATTATGTGAGACACTAATGGTAAAACATGATTTGTATACTCTTTTCCACCTGTAGTGTGTACAAAATGTATGAGTTTTACAATACCTGATTTTACTTACATACACACTTTCTAGTTTCATTCCTCTCTATATTCTGAAGCGTTTTACAAATATCATTTAGAGCCTAATTAATAGAACACGTCGTTACTAAAAATAATAAGAGAATGCCTCCGTCCTTTGCATATTAAATGTAACATTTCAGAAAACTTGTAATACACAACATAATGTAAATACTCAACTGCGGATGTGATATTTATTCACCTGTCGTGTCTCTCTTAAATATGACATCATTTATTTAATGAGCTTGTTAATTGCCGCGGAGTGACGTCTCCACCCGCCACTTGACCGCGTTGACCCGGATCAGCGGGGGCGCGTGCTACACGCTCATTCATTCCTTTGTGATTATACACAGGGCGCGTGGAGCTAACATAAATACACGAGCACAGATGATGCTGTAACAATACACATGTTTACCGTGCGCGCACCCGCTCGGGCAACTGCGCGCGAGAATAGCCCACCTCTCACCACTACCGTTGCCGTAGTTACCTGTGTACCCGCCAGAACGGGTATGCGCACGAGCGACCATTGGGCAGGAAGGAAGAAGGATCGAAGGGGGAGAGAGGCAAGGAAGGGAGGAAAGGAAGGAGGGAGCGGAATTAGTCAGCGATAGAGGGGAGGAGAGGAGGCGAGGCGGCGGGTTGTTATGCCGAGGTGGACGTGGCGGGTCCGGCGGAGTTAGCTACAAGTGACTGAGGCGGACAGCAATGCACCGGACCACCCGCAGGTAACGTACCACAAGCCCCTCCGATCTTTACAGCTCTGCCCCGGTGTGTTGCTTCTCTCCTCGCCGCTCTGCTCAGTTTCCGGCTTCTCCTCACAGCCTGCACCGCTCTCTGACAGATCCTCGCGGGTCGCAGCACAGATTTCATAAATTGACCCTTTTGTTTCTGAGCTGTCAGCAGCATCCAGCGGAGCCCACCCCACATGCTAAACAGAGATAGTGCCCAGGACAGCGGCGGAGGCTAGCTACTCCTCTCCGTCCGCCTGCCTCTCCGCTCCACTCTCACTTTCTCACCCCCGTGCTAACATCAGCTAGTTAGCTTAGCAGACTGCTTGTGTGATAAACAAGATGGCCACTGGTTAGCTCTGCTAGCTTGTGAGACATGGCATCTTGCCCTGTCTTTGTATGCCAGAAATGCGCGTTTAAATACATGTTCCTCCTCTGTCATGTGGAGTTTTCTCCCCCGATTGGAACAACCACCGAAACTAAACCTCCCCGCGGATGAACCAGGGGAAGCGGTGTTATTGTGAAGGCATCCTCTGAGGGGTAAATCACCGCCAGATTGTGTTTGTTGCGAGAGGCTGCGTGGCGGGTTGAAAGGCTACCTGAGTGTTTGCAGAGACAGGTAACCCCTTCACATTCAGCCCGAAGAGAGAGAGGACTGAGCGGGCACACCGGGGGCTGCAGCCGGGGCTCGGCAGGAATGTAACGGTCTGTTTTTAGAGAAAAGTGAAGACTTGTCGGAGTTTAACGTTAACGGCTGATACCAGCCTGCAAACTTTACCGTGTGTGTGTGCGGGGTGGCCTCTGCAGCCACCAAGAGTAAGAACTGTTCTGAAACTCTTCTTCAGAAAAAGCATTATCACTGCCTTGTGAAAAGAACTGCACTACATGTCCTGCGTTTAAAATGTAAGTAAAAGTAGTGAGTTACCAGTAAAATGTAAATTAAGTACTGACGGTTAAAGAAATGATTGTGCAGGTAGTTAATTAATACATGTTTTTATGTACAGTTAAATGTAGTTGAACTACCTAAAGTGAAGTCATTTTTTTCAGTAAACTGTATGTAGAGTTACAAATATGTTTGCATTAAAAATATTTATTGTCAGTGTTTTATATAAAACTATGTAGTGCAATGTTCTGACACTTCTGACACAAGTTATACAGACATAAATTCCAGCACACTCATTCAGTGCAAGCATAACATTACTAAAGATATGTAAATACATCACTCTCTCATGGCTCTTTTGTTTTAGCTTGAATTGCTGGTTTTACTTTTCTGTAGTATAACTAGGATGTATCTCTATCTATATAACCTTCCCATCCTCAAGACAAAGACCTGCAATCTGATCCACAAAGTCTATGGAGACATAGTAGTGACAATACAATTAATTGTGGAAAATATGTCTAATAGAAAATAACTTCATGCTTCTAAAGCAATTAAATAAGTATGAAAAAATGCCTAAATTATGTTTTACATTAAGTTATTTGTCTTTAGGGGTCGGTACAAACTGTAGACTTAGGGAAAGTAAAGATATCTGTCGGCTGTGAGTGGTTTATCCTCGTCTAATGATAAGTAATGCGCACTGCTGCATTCCAAGTTAATATACTTTAAACTATGGGCTCCCTGAAAAATACACGACAGCATCACTCTCATTTGAGCACACTTTCCGCGCATCAAAACAAACCAAAAAGGAAAACAACCGCGCAGAGAACGCACTATCTTTACGGCTGCTTAATTGATCTACAAGTGTCTTTAAACGGTGTCTTTCACGTTGTTGCAGGCTGGTGCCAGTCCGGTGTGGGTGGTGACCACAGCAGTGAGGACACACTCTGAGGAACACGCCCCCCACCGCCACTCGGGACGGGTACATTTCTACAGGGGAGGGAGGAAGGACCAGGGCGGAGAAGGTTTTGGTCCCAAGCGCTACCCGAGGTGTTGTACCGCAGATAGGTGAGGAGGATCAGCCCCGCCCCTCACCATGACTGACTTGGAGGCCGATTGTTTGAGCCTCGGCCTGCCCCCTGAGTGCAGCTCCCCTCCCCCTTCCCTAGACGTCTCGGAGGTGGCTGAGCCTCTGGTGATGTTGCCGTGCGTGAAGAGTGAGCCGGAGGACGGAGACCTGGAGCCCATCTGCACCGTGGACCTGTCGGAGATCCAGCCGCTGTCCACCGCCGAGCTGGGCCACGAGCAGATCAAGATGGAGATCAGCGGCCTCGACTACATCAAGTCGGAGCACCACGGCCATCACGTGGACCAGCACCTGGGCCACTTCACCCACAGCGATGCCACGGAGTTGGACTACAAGTCCCACTACGATTCCAGCTCCGTGTTTGACTACATCTCCCAGGTACCCCTCTGCTCACAGTAGGTTTACTTTTGCCTTTATGATAGTCAGCTAAAGGTACAGTAACTGGTAACAGTAAAGGCAGAACGTTTTTACTCTAATTCCAATAATCCTACTATAATAGGGGCATCTTTAATTAGTCCCACAACGATACAAATGTGCAGTGTCATAGCAGCAAAAGGACAACAATGATAAGAAGTACAGAAAAGCAAAATATAATATAAGTAAAAAGTACAGGAATATTATAAATATACATTTATTTTGTTGTTAAAGAAAAGTAGACTGAGTAGTTAAAATAAAAATTACTACACGTACAGTATTGCACAGAAAATTGATATTGGATTAATTGTGAGTCTAGATCTGTGCAGTTTACTGAGAGCAGTATCACTATGCCGTTACCATGGCGAATATGTGCAATATGACCTTACATTTATGTCAAGTTATTTTTGTTTTAGTAATGTGACCATATTATATAATATTTAAAAAACGTAAGGGATATTCATCTCTTAACATGATTCTTTTTTCATTTTGTTAGCAAAGTAAGGAAACGTAGTGAGACGTATTAAACAAACATCATGCTTGTATTGGCTCTAAATAGGAATGTAATGCAGTGTGCGAAAAAGTACACGTCCCACCTTCCAGGACGTGTTATTTACAATATCGGACAAGTAGATCTTTCAATTGACTTTTCCGGTGGACAAGTGAAATTTTTCGCCCTCATTTATTGACAAATTATTGATACATTCAGTTTACAAAAGGCAGAACTCATTCGCAAATTGTCCGTGTCCGCCATTGTTCGTTTAAAAATGTTAGTTTCGGTTCTGCTTGTCGATTCATAAGGAAATGAATCTCGCCGCTTTTTGTACAGTTAGACGGGAGCGGGGCGGGAAGTGTAGCACAGTGGCCGGGTTGGGAAGCAAAACTCGTTTCCGAGTAGGAACAAATAACAATTGTCCGGTCCCGGGATTAATAAGAGTTGTGAGGACAGGAGGCGGAGCCCCGCGGACCGCAGCTCTCTCTCTCTATGCTCCGTATCATCTGATCGCTGCACGGTGCAGCTCAGTCTCTCTCTCTCTCTCTCTCTCTCTCTCTCTCTCTCTCTCTCTCTCTCTCTCTCTCTCTCTCTCTCTCAGCGGATCCGCTGCCCGTTTAACAGCCTCATCTTTGTCAAACTTTCTTATGTTCTTTCTCTAACACATAATGAAGGTTATTAAGCGTTTTAGCTCCTGTGTTGTTAATATTGACCACCATTTCCTTTATGAAGTAAAGCAGCCTCCCTGTCTGTGTCCTCGCGCTGTCCTCACATCCCCGGACCCCCAGACTCGGAGGAGCACAGGGATGTCAGTATTGTTTATGAAGCAGGGTATAGAAAGTACATTATTGAAATGAAAATATTATTTATTTTCTTTTACAAACAGTGAGCAGCTGGGCAGCTGCAGCATGTGTATTGCAGGACATGTGTAAGCGTGCAAGCGTCTTTGAGTTGTAGAAAAGCGCTAGGCCTATAGGCTATTATAAATATAATTTATTATTATTAGGCCTATGTGTTGGACATGTGTGGTTGGACTCTGTCTCACAGGCAGGTTGCAGTGTAACATCAGGAGACTGGGCCAATTGTACATTCTCAAACTGCACCACTGAGGACTAACTAAACAATGCAGAGATTATTTTTATGTATTTTTATTTAATAACCGTAACGAAATTCAACAGTATGAAGTGATTTGTAAATAGGAATACAGATTTGACTTAATGTTTTCATAAATATATTTTTCTCCCAGTTTATCATGGGACTTATTTTTACCCTCTCAAAGAACCGGAATCGAGAACCGAAAATAACCGGAATCGAAAAGCAGAACCGGAATCGTTAAAATCCAAACGATACCCAACACCAGTGTTTTCCCTATATACAAATAGGGGCGGCGCCAGATTTTTTCCACATTATATGCTGTTTGCCCGTATCCAATTTAGTGGTGTCGTGATGATTTATTTTTGTAGGCCGAGCCTGAACTAAGCATCACAACGGCTCACTGGACAAAAAGCATTGGGATTATTCCATCTGATTTTGCAATATTATAGAAAACTAGATTTGTGGTAAACACACGATTATGATACTTGCATGTTCAATGTTCATAAGTGCTACTCTCTATATCAGTGATTCTCAAATGGGGGCATGTGGACCCCTAGGGGTACGTTGGGGTACTGCAGAGGGTACGTGAGATAAAAAAAAAGGTTAATTAAAAAAATACCATGCATGATTACAAAAAGAATAGTACAATAAGTTAAATAGAAAACACAATTGTATATAAAATATTCCTAGAACCACAAAGGGTTCAACATCCGTTCTTGTGCTTTTCTAGTGCTTAACTGGTTCTTCTCTGTTTTTACAAGTGTGTGGTCACGTAGTCACTTTGCTCAGCGCTACTGCTTGTTACAACTTGTATTTTCCGTACTCGCGATTAACTGTTATTGCTCAGGTTAATCTCGCCCTCCTCCGACGTAAGCGTGAAGTATTGATACTTGCCAGGCAGCCGAGTGGGGCCAGCTAAGAACCGGCTTTCGGTACTGAGAGCCGGCTCCGCTGCGGTGGAAAGTTGCAGTGTTATTACATAGTTTGTTTGGGGCAAAAAAGTATTTAGTCAGCCACCAATTGTGCAAGTTATCTCACTTAAAAAGATGAGAGAGGCCTGTCATTTTCATCCTAGGTATACCTCAACTATGAGAGAAAAAATGAGGGAAAAAAATCCAGAAAATCACCGTCTGATTTTTAAAGAATTTATTTGCAAATTATAGTGGAAAATAAGTATTTGGTCAATAACAAAAGTTCATCTCAATACTTTGTTATATACCCTTTGTTGGCAATGACCGAGGTCAAACGTTTTCTGTAAGTCTTCACAAGGTTTTCACACACTGTTGCTGGTATTTTGGCCCATTCCTCCATGCAGATCTCCTCTAGAGCAGTGATGTTTTGGGGCTGTCGCTGGGCAACACAGACTTTCAACTCCCTCCAAAGACTTTCTATGGGGTTGAGATCTGGAGACTGGCTAGGCCACTCCAGGACCTTGAAATGCTTCTTACGAAGCCACTCCTTCGTTGCCCGGGCGGTGTGTTTGGGATCATTGTCATGCTGAAAGACCCAGCCACGTTTCATCTTCAATGCCCTTGCTGATGGAAGGAGGTTGTCACTCAAAATCTCACGATACATGGCCCCATTCATTCTTTCCTTTACACGGATCAGTCGTCCTGGTCCCTTTGCAGAAAAACAGCCCCAAAGCATGATGTTTCCACCCCCATGTTTCACAGTAGGTATGGTGTTCTTTGGATGCAACTCAGCATTCTTTCTCCTCCAAACACGTCTAGTTGAGTTTTTACCAAAAAGTTCTATTTTGGTTTCATCTGACCATATGACATTCTCCCAATCCTCTTCTGGATCATCTAAATGCTCTCTAGCAAACTTCAGACGGGCCTGGACATGTACTGGCTTAAGCAGGGGGACACGTCTGGCACTGCAGGATTTGAGTCCCTGGCGGCATAGTGTGTTACTGATGGTAGCCTTTGTTACTTTGGTCCCAGCTCTCTGCAGGTCATTGACTAGGTCCCCCCGTGTGGTTCTGGGATTTTTGCTCACCGTTCTTGTGATCATTTTGACCCCACGCGGTGAGATCTTGCGTGGAGCCCCAGATCGAGGGAGATTATCAGTGGTCTTGTGGTCAACCTGCCCCCTCATGTTAAATTGTCGCCCACTCTTGAAGCTTTTAAGTCCCGCCTAAAAACCCACCTATTTTCCCTCGCTAACCAGTCAGTCTGAGCTATGTCATACCTATTTGTATGCTTTTACTGTCTGTCCATAGCCTTTATGTGCCTTGTATTTATTCTTATGTGTGCTTTTTTTATCTATTCGTGTAATATTATATTTTATTATAATGTTATGTTCATTGTGAAGCACTTTGGCAAACCCTCTGTTTTTAAACTGTGCTATATAAATAAAGTGGATTGGATTGGATTGTATGTCTTCCATTTTCTAATAATTGCTCCCACAGTTGATTTCTTCACACCAAGCTGCTTACCTATTGCAGATTCAGTCTTCCCAGCCTGGAGCAGGTCTAAAATTTTGTTTCTGGTGTCCTTTGACAGCTCTTTCGTCTTGGCCATAGTGGAGTTTGGAGTGTGACTGTTTGAGGTTGTGGACAGGTGTCTTTTATACTGATAACGAGTTAAAACAGGTGCCATTAATACAGTGGAGTGGAGGACAGAGGAGGCTCTTAAAGAAGAAGTCACAGGTCTGTGAGAGCCAGAGATCTTGTTTGTTTGTAGGTGACCAAATACTTATTTTACCGAGGAATTCACCAATTAATTCATTAAAAATCCTACAATGTGATTTCCTGGATTCTTTCCCCACATTCTGTCTCTCATAGTTGAAGTGTACCTAGGATGAAAATTACAGGCCTCATCTTTTTAAGTGGGAGAACTTGCACAATTGGTGGCTGACTAAATACTGTTTTGCCCCACTGTAATTGCACATTTTTTTCAGTCACAACGTTGTTGTTTGTTTAACCCTCTCATGCATTGTGGTCACTACATTAGAGACTGCTAATTTAATGCTGTTTTATTGTATATGCATTAGTGTTGCACGGTGTATCGATACTTGAAAAAAAGTTAAAAAAAATCGCAGGCTTTGCGATTTGATAATCACATCATTTGAAATTTCGATTTAAAATCGATTAATCGTTCAGCCCTAGTATAGTTGCACATCAGGCACCACAGTGGATTTTATTATAATATTTGTGTATTGTATTTTATAGTTTTTGCATAATATATCATTTTGTTAATTGGTTTGTTAAACATATATTACTTAAAAATCTGTTTTTAAAAAAATTTCTCATGCATAAAGATGAAAATATCCTTAGTTTGTTGTAATTCATGCATGGAGTTAATAAATCACACACTGATGGAACATCACTATATTGTAATTATTTATATAGGCTTTTTCTATCAAAAAATGTCGGGGTCGGTCAGGGGGTACTTGGCTGAGAAAATGTTTCAAAGGGGGTACATTACTGAAAAAAGTTTGAGAAGCACTGCTCTATATGACACATTTTATTGTAAGCCAAGAAATACAGCATCAAGTATTGCTTCAGACAGCAGGTTAGGGGGACTGGAGCCATACACAGTGGTGCAGTGATGTGAAGACCAACCCAGAAGTTAGCATCGCAAGAGTTTCTCTGATTATTGTAGAAAACGAGATCTGTGGTAAAAAAAGCTTTTATGATACTTGTATGTTTTGTTCATGTCTTCTAGGGCTGCCCCCAAATAGTCGATGAATCACTAGGCAACTAATTAAGTCATCATCGAGGCAATTTTTTATTTCAATCAGGAGAGACGTGATGTATGGAATACATATTTATTATCGGTCACATTATATAAATGAAACATAATGATGACAGTTTATAACAAGTGAATGAAATGGTGTTTTGGCGATTAGGCTCAGGTTTTGTAGGATATCAATCGGGAAGGGATGAACCGTTTCCGATGAACCCCCCCGGGTCTAGACACTGGTGGTGGTGATAAGTGGTTAGGTCCGGTTGGAAGGGAGAAGGTTAAGCTTGGCCCTGAGTTGAAAGCAGGAGGCGAAGGGGTGGAGGAGGGTTGCGCGTTGACACCTGGAAGACAGCTGATAGGAAAGGGGAGAGCATATATAGAGGGATTAACAGGTGCGATAATTAGGCTTGTAAATGGAGGTGCGTGATAGGTTAGCTGAGGAGTGGCGCTCCCTGTCATTTAGATGCAGGGAGCAAGTATTGCCATGACGAGCAATACGGAGTGTTAGGTCTTCCTGTCTGAACTTGCGCTAAGCTTCATTTCAATCAGGAGAGACGTGATCTATGGAATACATATTTATTATCGGTCACATTATATAAATGAAACATAATGATGACAGTTTATAACAAGTGAATGAAATGGTGTTTTGGCGATTAGGCCCAGGTTTTGTAGGATATCAATCGGGAAGGGAAGAACCGTTTCCGATGAACCCCCAAAAGAATGAAGTATGAAGTACTGAATGTGAAGAATCTTACCTTGTGGGATGCAGTGGAAATCTATGGATGGAAAGGAGAGGTTAATAAATGTGAGAATTTAAACGACTGATGCCTCCCGGGCATCCCTCCTGGACATACAGGGCTTCCCGGACGTACAGGGCATCCCGGACGTACGGGGCGTCCCGGACGTACGGGGCGTCCCGGACGTACGGGGCGTCCCGGACGTACGGGGCGTCCCGGAAGTACGGGGCGTCCCGAACGTGCGGGGCTTCCCGAACGTGCGGGGCAACCTGCCTTAGCAGGGACACATTTATACAGACCCGAAGGTTTGACAGCCTGGACATACAGGGTTAGATATGCAGAAATAAACATGAGCCGCGGGGCGACATACGTGCTGACATACTAAGAACCACCACCAGTTATATGCATACGTAACAATTTGTTAAGGTTGGAGAGACCTTTGGATAGCCAGCACGGCATTGAGGTCAGGGCGAATGTAGGATGAGAAAGCGGAGGAGGACCACCGTCGGAGTTGTTGCAGGGATGAGGATGAGACGCCTTGATTAGCAGCGGAAGTAGCTGCGCCTATTCTAAAGGAGTGCCCCGTGTATAGAAGGGGTGATAACCCGGATTTAATGAGGACTTGTTTTAAATAGACATTGAACTGTCGTTGAGTTAAAGGAAAATTCCCTGAGATAAGGAATAATGGTGAGAGAGGTTTAGAGGTAGGTCTAAGCTGTAGGAATTTGATCATGGCCTTGTAAGGGCAGAACTGGGAGTCGATGCGGGCGGCGATGACGGAGCAGGCGCCGCCGCATTTGGAGTGTTTAAGATATAAACTAAAGTGGCTAGCGTGAAAGGATATGTCAGAAAAGCTGACGTCTCGATTGGAATCGAAAGTAAGGGAAGCGGTGGTAAATTCGCCTGGTCTGAGAAAGGCATAAAAAGCTAGGAGAAATAGAGCATCGAGTAACGCATCGATATAAGGGGAGAATAACCCACTTCTAAGTTTGGAGAGCATGAGGCGTAAAGTGGAGAGTGTAATAGGGCGTCTCCGGTCTAAGACGGGGGGAAAAGTTTTAATGAGACCTTTGAGGATGAGTTTGACTGACTGGTTTGCGAACAGGCTGGGAAAGCCGGGATCGGAACAGCGAACGTTAAACTGAACTCCTGCTAAGAGGCCCCGGATGTATTAGGGTTTGAGCTGGCGATCAGTGGCGCAGTAGCACATGAAGGCACACACGGTGGAGATGAGAACAGGTTTAAGTGTGATGCCTACGGAAAAGCAAAACGTCGCAAACGTTCTCCAAGCGAAATCATATGTTTTGAGGGTGGACGCAGCTAAGCCCTTCCTCATAAAACCTGGCTGATTCGAGGTGCCTTTCTAGGGGGCTTCTATTTAAGAGAGAGAGAGGAGATGCGGGGAGGAATCCTGACGGGTTGAGCGCTGGCTCCTGGGCAGAGGTTCCGGAACGTCTTGTGGGCTGACTGCGGTGATCTATGGATGAAATGAGAGATTAAAATGTGGATTAAACAATCGGCCGGAATCACTGCCGGGCTTACTGTACATCATAAGATGCTGAACCAAAGGTCGACGGCCAAAATCAGCGCCGGACTTACGAGAACACTACCACTAAACAACGGCCGGAATCGCTGCCGGGCTTACTGTTCGCTGCCGGGCTTACTGTACATCATAAGATGCTTGACCCGAGAGCCGACGGCCGGAATCAGTGCTGGGCTTACGTACTACCACTAAACCAAGGCCGGAATCGATGCCGGGCTTACTGTACATCATAAGATGCTGACCCGGAAGTCGACGGCCGGAATCAGCGCCGGGCTTACGTGAACACTACCACTAAACATTGGGGGGGTGGTTCGAAAGATTATTTGCCACGTGGTTCCTGGCGTGAGGTACTGGCAAAGCTGCGGTTGCGCCTGGGGCATACAGACCTCGGATGAGCGTCCTTGCAGGACTGCAGATGTGGAGGAATGTACAATATGGGTGGTAGCAGACGTTTTCGTTAAAGTTATGACAAATCTTCTCGTCTTGCCTATGCTGCACCTGACGGCTTTGACTATTATTCCCGGAAAACAGCGTGGGAAAGACTCTAGCACAACAAAATAAAATACTCAGTTACCTCTAATCATTAACCCATGTTTGTATAATTTAGTGAACTCTGTGTGTTGCTGCTAGCATACATGACACCTAACGTGAAACGTTACTCGTGGATGGGGCTACAGAGCTGCTAGACAGTCGAAAACGGTGCATTCCTTGTCTGAATGTGCTGCACTTTTGATAAATATTTAGACAAAAGCTAAACTCTTATTGCACTTTGGCAACGAGCATTCTCCACGTCGAGACGGGTAAAGTTTAACCACACCTCGGAGCGCGTTCTCTCCGCCACCTCCGCAGAGTGCTCCGCTGCATGGAGCAGCTGCGTGTGTGTAAACTGCCCCGCCCCCTCGCACGCAGACCGGGGAGAGAGATCTCGTCTGATCGAAAATACATCATAGACGCATTTGTTTGTCTTTTGCATATTAGAAATGAGTTGGCGCCATTCATTTCAGGTAACGCTGTGTTGAAGCTTGAAACTGCGTTAGTTACTGAGCATTGTAATGGGTAGTAATTACCCGACTGCATTAGTAATGCAAGTAATACGTTACTGAAACTCCATACTGTAACACGTTACACCCAACACTGCCTGGAACTCGCCTTACCCTGAACTAAAGGTAGCAATGCATCGTATTGAACTTCCTGTCGGCTCCCAGACCGTAGTCGAGGAGACACGCTTCGGGTTCAATAACCCATTTTATCGGAAAGACTGGAGAGAGGCGAGCTCTTCTTGGGAGGTCGTTGCATTTATTTAGCTCTTCTGTTTCGTAAGATCACAGAAATTCCTTTTTCTGCTGCCTTGTTTACTTCTAGAAAACATGAATCCCGCTCGCTCTACCATACCATGCCCAGCACACCTGCACGCGCCACACCCCTCTCTTAAAGGGGTAGTGATCTCGCTCTGCATGCCCCGAATGTCATGACAATATAACGAAACATCTCGTGAATTTGCTGCAACTGCCTCTTGCCAGCGCTACCCTGACGCCTGTTTTAGAGTGAGGCGCAGGAGGAAGTAGCTCCAATGGGATGTAGCTTGAGCCCTGCCTGCCTGCAGGAGGGGTTGTGGTTGAAGCCAGAATGGGTAAAGCTTCGCATGCGATGAGGACCCGTTCCGCGTGAAGCCGGAAGCGCCGCATTTGAGCGGCCATGAAGCCAGTGATGCCCTCTTGAGAGACTGAAGGCGTGCGTCAATTGTTTGGGTGAAGTAGCCCGTTTCCATTAAGCTGGAGGAACTTCCGTGGAGCCCGATTTCCTTGTCTTTTCCTCCCGCGTCCGGGTTTGCGGGGCGGCCGGCTGGAACCGCTAGCCGACTGGGGAACGCCGCCTGTAGCTTAATCCGCCAGACTGCGGAGCTGATGAATAATGCCTGGAGCTGGGACGAAGCCCTGCTGCTGCTTGCGCGTTGACACCTGGAAGACAGCTGATAGAAAGGGGAGAGCATATATAGAGGGATTAACAGGTGCGATAATTAGGCTTGTAAATGGAGGGGCGTGATAGGTTAGCTGAGGAGTGGCGCTCCCTGTCATTTAGATGCAGGGAGCAAGTATTGCCATGACGAGCAATACGGAGTGTTAGGTCTTCCTGTCTGAACTTGCGCTAAGCTTCATTAGTTTAAAAAAAAAAAAATTATATATACAACTAGGGATGCACGATATTGGTTTTTTGATACCGATACCGATAACTTCCTGCTTCTCAAGACCGATACCGATACCGATAACCGATAATAAAAAAATGTACGCCACAAATTATTTTAACACATTTTTTTCCTTGGCCGCCTCGTAGTTTCAGAGCGCATCGAGTTTAAAATACCATCTACAAGCTGATGCTGACAGCCCCGCTCCTGCTGCCCGCTTGTGGCAGACCACACTTCCACGCTCACCGGCAGGCACCGACTGGCCATCTGGAGGACCGGGAGGGTGTGGTGCGAGCGAGCGAGAGAGAGAGACCTTACGTTAGCATCTGGTGCTAGCTAGCTGCGCTAACGGATATAAGGAGCTGTTTCAATGAAAACAGAGGAGCGACATTTCGCCACAACTGCACCGAGCACTTGACTTTATGCAGGAAGCAGACAGCGGGACATTGTAGGAGAAGTCAGCACACTCAGCAGCACGGATAGTGCAACATGAGTGCAGCTTCCAGGCAGCTCCGGTTCGAGCATATGCCTTCAGTTGCACATAGCTCCAACGCGCGCGCACACACACACACTTTGTATTGTATTGTATTATTGTCTTCGTACGCTTCGTTGGCGATGTTTCAGGTGACTGATCAGGTTCGAAGTATTAGCGAGCGCTGGATTTGTGAAGAACTCCCCTCTTCCTAAACCACTAACACCACAGTACTGGCAAAACGGGAGGAGCCGAGTGAAAAACAAGCGCCCCTCATCCCAATCCACCCACACCGCAGGATCTCTTTCTTTCTTTTTACCCAAAAAATATATTGTATATTATCGGGGCTATTAATACTGTTATCGGGTTTATCGGGATGACGTCATAATTCCTAATATCGGACCGATAATTATCGGTCAGCCAGAAAGCCTCAGACTTCATTCAGAGCAGAGCCTGGTCATTAACTGAATTTGGTCGGGCAGGAAATCCAAAGTGTGGATCTACTTTCTGAGCGAGTAAAGGCAAACTACGACGGCAAAAAGTCTCCTCCATATCCACACCATCAGAGCTTCCTGAATGCCGGCTTCATAACAAAACACGGAGCTTAATTATCCCCAACGTCTGTTGGAAAACGGCAGCAGTGAGCAGTAGCCTAGCTTTGTATCAACACATATAGACTAGGGATCTACTAGGGCTGGGCGATTTGGCCTAAAAATTAAATCTCGATTTCAATTTTCGATTTAAACCTCGATTTTTTTTTCTGTTTTTTTCTAAACAAACCAGACCAAGGCAAAATTTAAATACATATTTTCTTTATTAACACAATACAAATAAATGAGATTACCAGGTAGTCTAGGCCTATGTGAACAAATCAGTTGTTCAAGAATTAAAAAAAATAAAATAAAAACAGCACCACGGCACTTGGCTGTCATTAATGTGCAAAGATTTTTTTTAAATCAAACTGAAAAAAAAATCTCTTTTTGGCCATCCCTGAAAAAACGTGTACAATGAAATGCAACAAATAATGATAATGAAATGAATAATAAAAAAATACCCTCAAACAAAATAACATCCCTTTAACTTTCTAGGAAGTTGTCTACAGGTTTTTCGTTTTTGTTGTCTACAGGTTTTTCGCGAGGAAGTCTACTGCCTCTGGCTTGAGGCATGCTCTTTGGCATGTTACATTGTTACCCCCGTACTGAAAACCCTCTCCGAAGGGGCACTTGTGGCAGGAATGGAGAGATATTTCTTGGCCAGATTACTCAGTCTTGGGAAGTTAGCTTCATGTAGCTTCCACCAGTGCAGTGGGTCTGTATCAGGGTCTGTCTCAGACGTAGGGCTGGGCGATAAATCGATTTTATCGATTATCTCTAGTGTAGGGTTGGGTACCGAGAACCGGTTCCGGTTCGGAACCGGTTCCGACATTTCGATTCCAACGGCATCATTTAGAAATGTGAATTTCGGTTCCGCTTTTCGATGCCTGAGGAAATGTTTCTCGCTGCTCTCCGTAGCCTACTGTATGACTGCAGTGGGGCGGGAAATGTAGCGTTGTACCTACACTTCCTACAGCGTAACCATGTTCGCCTAGGGCGCCAGATCTGTGGAGGCACTGCGCTGACAGCTCTGGGAGAAAAAAAAAAATGTTTTGACCGTTGGCGCTCATCCTAATTTTCGGGCCTTGATGTAACAACATTCATAATTAAGTAAATGTAACACCCTTTTCATCCCAGTTACACTTTTCATTTGCCCTGTACGATGGGCGCTGTAAGTGATGAAAATGGGGGATGTTGGCTTATCTGGCACCCGCAGCTCACAGCCAAAGTGCGAGTGAGCGTGGGAGCGAGCGAGGGAGAAAGGGAAGGCGCTGTTGTTATTAGCATCTGGTACTAGCTGCTTTAACAGAAGAAGAAGAAGAAGATGTTTCTACAATTATGTGGAGGAAGAGTCCTCTCCAGTCAGACTGAGAGGCTCAGTGAGGTAAAGGACTCTTGAGTGTTTAGATAGTTCACTTGAGTCTAAGTTATCTCAGTGGGTCTCAAACGTTTTGATCACAATTTATGTAAACACATATTTCCAAGGCACTCCTTTATAATTATTGGGATAAAACAGGTTTGAAATCATTCCAATGTATACTATAGGACAGTAAACCAGACATATCGTTTTAAACTGGAGATAAAAAAAATATGCATAAATAAAATTTAAATAAGTTACATGTATTTGTTATTGGCTATGGTAGGTTATTGGTTATGTTCACATACTTATTAAATTATTAAAATGTAAACCGATCTTTTTCATATGGGTGTTTAGAGTTGTACCCCCTAGATCTAGTCTCTAGTAATTCTGCTTAAAGTGCACCAGATTGAAGCATTTTACTTCAAAATGTTCAAACCTTTCTTCCCTGTATGCCTGAGAAGGCAGATGTGCTTGTTTTTCTCAACAAGAACTGTTCTTTAAAAGTTGGACTGTTGCACTGTTGTGGCTTCAGTGGTTCTCAGGTTACAGTTACATAGTAGTGAATATAAACAGACTGATTCATGTGAATATTACTGTAAACTAACCTGTGTAAAAGTTTCTCGAATAAATGTAATTTTTTTGGTGGAAGAAGCATGTATCATTTTTTTACCCTGCCCCTCAAAGAATCGGAATTGAGAACCGTTAAGAATTGGAATCGAAAAGTGGCAATTGAAACGATACCCTACTCGAGTGTGTAGTTCACGTCGACTTGAAAATCGGTTTTCTCTTCAACATCCGCCAACGCTTCCCTCTGGGCTCCCGTAGTTCGGAATGGGCTGAGCCTCAGCCCTCCCCCCGCACAGTGCGCGCATTTACCAAATAGAGTGATACACAAACAACATGACAACGAGCAGGGAAGAACTTGTTCCAAAGAAAGGCACGGTGTCATCCGTTATTTGGAATTGGTTTGCGTTCGCGAGGTCAGATTTAGACCAGACAACACCCCACTGCAAAGTATGTTTGAAGTCTGTTGCTAGCAAAGGCAGCAGTACGACAAATGTACTGCAGCACCTCAAACAAAAGCATCCTGCTGAATGGGAGAAATGTTGCGGTGGAATGAAAAAGACAGCGGCACTACAAGTACCTCACGCATAGCCGCCGAAATACAGTCTACCGTAACAGACATTTTCAAACTGCATCCCATATGACAAGAATTTGGCCCGCTGGAAATCCATTACAGATGCGGTCGGTATGTATATAGCAAAGGATATGGTGTCAATATATACGGTGGAAAAGCCGGGGTTTATTAACATGATTAAAGTTTTGGACCCCAGGTATGTGTTACCAAGCCGAAAGTTCTTCTCCGAAGTTGCCTTGCCTAAGCTATATAATAGCACAAGACAACGGGTCGCAAAGGAGTTGGAAGAGGTGTCCTTTTATTCTGCCACCACAGATTTATGGTAGAGTCGGACGATGCAGCCGTATATGAGTCTTACTGTGCACTTTATTAAAAACGACTGGACTCTGCGGAGCGTCTGCCTCCAAACGGCATACTTTCCAGAGGACCACGCAGGTGAAATTATAGCGCAGGGGCTAAAAGATGCCCTAAACTCATGGAACCTTGCCGAAGACCGACTCATTTGCATGACTACTGACAGCGGCAGCAACATGATTAAAGCTCTGAAGGACAATGCGTGGCCCAACCTCCAGTGCTTTGGACACAGATTACACAATGCTATCGGTAAGTAAGTCTAATGGCTATGCATAGAGTTGTGGAAATTGCGTGAAGAATGTGGCAAAACTATTTCTCACGTTGACCACGCAAGTGCGTGAGTCGTTTATTTCTGTGAATGACATGAAAGACATACCGCTCGTCTTAAAGGGGCCGTGGTCACTTAACAGCTAAACGTACAACATCACCTACATTGACCCAGACAAGGTGGAACCAGTCAAAAAAAGAGCTGTTGCTGAGATGATGTCTCTACCTGCTCCTGCCAACAACAGTACACCACAGCAGCCTGGCACGGCTGTGCAGGTGCGCCAAGAAGATGCACAGCCTCCACCCAGGAAAAAGATGACTTTTGCGGCCTTCATCAAAAAGAATCCAGTGTCATCACCCAACCAGTCAGAGGCAGAAAAGATAGAGACTGAGCTGAAATCTTTCTTATTGACCCCTGAGGTAGACCCAGACACCAATCCTCTTGAGTGGTGGAAGCGCCACCAACCGAATTTTCCTAGGCTAAGTGTCCTGGCAAAAAAATACCTCTCAATCCCAGCAACAGGTGCACCCTCAGAGAGGGTTTTCAGTGTGTGGGGGGGCATTGTTACATGCCACCGGGCATGTCTAAAGCCAGAGGTGGTAGACAGGCTTGTCTTCCTGGCTAAGAATCTTTAGAAAAGAGGATATTCAAACTAAAAAAACACCTGATGCTCTCATGCACTGATAATTAATGCTGTTGAATGTTTTGTTGGCACTTTATCAGAACTACTTCCAATCTACTAATAGAAAGATGTTCAACTTGTGTTTAAAGAATTATTGTATGTTACATTTTATGTTTATGTTATGTTACATTTTTGTCCTGCTCTGACTGAGAGGTAGACGACACTGTCAGTAGTGATGTGTCAGTCGCGAACGAGCCGGCTCTTTTAAGTGAACGGCGGGAGCCGGCTCTCGCCCGCGAACGAGCCGTTTTTTTTGCGGAGTGATCTAGATCGGCATGAAGGCACATTATGCAATGTGCACATTATCCCGCTTATTACACATGGCCACATTCTCAACAAAGTAACGACATGACTCCCAATATTAATTGAAATGCTTTTATGGATTTAGAAAATGATTTTATTGATTTAAAAAATAGTTTTATGTATTGATTTAAATTGACATGCATCCGCTAAGAAAAGTAGTCCGTTATTACTGTTTGAACTAACTTAGCAACGGCAGGAACTGCTTCTATAGTGTTTTTGAGGAGCTTTTTGATTACAGATTTGAAAACATCGTTGCTTGCTTTAAAAGTAGCACAATTCATTATGTCAAACCTTGAAAGATATCCCTGCCCTAATGCCAAAAGTAACTGGCAACTGAATATGTGTCGCTGTTTGATGTCTATGTCTGGACCGCTGTGTAAAAAGGAGGGTTTCTGCCCCATTACTTCTCTTCTTACTTCTATAAGAATAAAACACGGAGGACGGAGATCTCTTTTTCTCCCCCTCTTCTGACAGCCCAGCAGCTGATCTCAGAGCACGCTCCCCTCTCCTGCAGGGGGGCGTGGTCAGCTGCAGCTCACAGAATCTGCCCCCTGCAAAAACAGCGCTGGAAAGAGCAAATGGAGCGAAATGAGGCATGGCTAAAATGCAGGATCTTTTTGGTATTTTGAAAAAAATATATATATTTATATAGGTCGATACAGTAGCCCCTTTTTTTTTTAAATAGTTTTTATAGGTGTTGCTATCTGTTTTGTGTAGCGGGTTCTTCAAGCAACTCAAATGGCTTCGGTTCAGCCATTTCACAAACTGTAGGAAAGTAAAAATGCAAATTAATCGTTAAGACCGAAAAAATCGCCCAGCCCTAGGATCGACCGATATGGCTTTTTCAAGGCCGATACCGATTATTAGTAATCAAGGAGACCGATAACCGATATTTGGAACTGATATACATTTGCAGTAAAATCAGAAAATCTTGGTGTCAAAATGTAGAATAACACAAACTCCAACACAACTTCTTTGAAATGCATTTAAGCATATATTATGTTTAATGAACTTTTAAACATCTTACAACTGGTTTCCTCTCTTTGTGCCCTTTTCTTTAGTGCAGCCATCTGCAATGAGTTAGAGAGAGACAAGAAGTGGGGCTGCAGGCTGACATGCTTAACTAACAATAATGCTTAATTTATTATATCAAAACAATGCCTGTCTATCTAGTATAAAATCCCAATAAGCTGCTAGTAACTGCAAAACACTAGTGCTAGCTAATGTTTTGCAAACTATTAAAAGTGAGGCTATTACAGTAGACCTAGTTAGTCTAGTAGCCTCACTTCTAATATTTTGCTAAACATTTGCTAGATACATGTTGGCTAGCTAATGAGCTTCTAACTGACTTCCCGCGTCCCTGTGTAACTGGGAAACTGATAGAATTGGATCATAAGATCGTGGTGTTTTTGCAACTTCAGCATAGGGGATTGGGATGTTTATTGGACTTCGGTTTAACACATGTAGGCTCTGCCGCTCAGCGCTGCTGCTTGCTTCAGTCTGTGTCTGTGTTCTTTCGCACCTGCCTGTAATCTGAGAAGGTCCCGCCTCTCTGGCTGGCTCCCGCCCGGAAAATCTTCAGTAATAATCAGATAGCGCTGTGGGCGGGACATTGCTCGTGTACACAGAGTGGTGACTGCAGCCAGAGAAACGGAAGCCAAAGTTTTATCAGCAATTTGATTAAAAAAAAAGGCTGATACTGATAATCGGTCAAATGCGGAATATCGGTCGACCCCTAATATAGACCTATAATATATAATCATTCTGACCCCAGAAAACGGTAAAGCTTTAATTTCATGATGAGCGATTTTTGCCGACGCTTATATTTTCAGTGTTTTCCGTTTCCTCTGTAGTATTTATCGGGTTGTTATATTCAGATATGAATAATAGAAACTAGAACTAAATGTTGCTTGTTCACACACACAATAAGAATCCTTACCGGAGCTTCTGCTGTTTATACCGCTGCGTCCGTGCGCTGTGACTCTCATGCGCTCTCTACATTTAATTTATAGGTTCATTATTACTTTTATTTTATATTTGATGTGAAGCACAACGTACCATGCTGTTATAATAACGCTCTTCATCAGCCTTTGAAACTGAAACCATTTTGGGAGAGAGAAAAAAAGAATAAAAAATATATATATTTATAATCATAAGGCATCATAAACGTGAGACGATTAGTCGCCTTAATTGACGACTATTGGTCGACTAGAAAAATCTTGGTGGTGTTGGTGTTAGTCATCAGCAGCGAATATTCGGCGTGCACGTTTTTATCATGTGTAACGTTACTGTTTACGGCGGGTTAAAGCCTTCATCATGGCAACTGGACAACAACTAAGCTAAGCTACTACTTACAGCATTCAGGTGACTTTTCATAGTTGTTGTGCCCAGAGTTTTTGTTTTTGCCGGTCAACATTTCCGTTAAAGTTTAAATCTTCCGGACAAAATGAGAAAAGTGCCGGTCAAAGGTCTTCTTTGTTATTTATTGAGCTTTAAAACAAATGTATATGATTTTAAATATTAAACAAACTAATTATAGTAGATTAACTACATTATTCAAAAGTTTACAGTAATTTATAATAAACGGAGCGCTCTCCCCCTCTCCTGACAGCCCGTCAGTATCATGCAGCTCGTGGATCAGTAAATCAAATCAAATCAAATTGTATTTCTATAGCACATTTAAAAACGATTTTCGGTCGAGCCAAAGTGCTGCACATGCAGATAATAAATAACACATTACTACCGATGTAAACAGAAGACAATAAATTACAACAGCAAATATAAGAATCAAACACAGGGAAGTGTCATGAGTCGTGCTCTGCTATGATTCGAAGGCCAGGGTGAAGAAGTGAGTTTTTAGTTTTGATTTAAAAACCCCTAGGGTCTGGGCCGACCTCACATGGAGGGGCAGAGTGTTCCAGAGCCTAGGGCCAGCCGCCACGAAGGCTCGGTGCCCTCTGGTTTTTAGCCTGGTTTTAGGCACTACCAGTAGCAGCTGGTCAGCAGACCTTAACGCTCTGGCTGGGGTGTAGCGCTAGATTGTTTTTTCATTACTCGTCCAGTAATGAGTGACCCGACAGTAAAACTAAACATATCTCAGGGCTCAACATTATAAATGGCCCGCTGCCGAAGCACTATTTAGACACCCCGGGTCAGCATAACGTACTTTCCACTTGGGGCCACTAAAAATATTGCTTTAAAAAAAAAAAATTGTCCTGTGGTATTGGTATTTTGACAAGCGATTTTGTTAAATTGTTTCGTTTATCAACGCTACAACATAGGGTTTCGAGAAGCGGTTGTCGTTGTTGGGTGAAAAGCAAACCGCTGTTTGCTGCGGATCGCAGTGCGAGCAGGCTCCCGTGAGCGGGAGCGCGCTCCTTCACTACAGACTATCACGCCACCTAACCATTCGCCACATTTTTTTTTAATACCAGCGGTAACCGGCCAAGCGCCGGGCAAAAAAACAATCTTCAAATAAAAGAAAGTCACCGGAGGAGTTAAAGGAGAGTGAGGGAGTTGGAGAAGAAGAGGGAGAGAACGTTTCAGCCACACTGGCTTGATCGATGGAGTTGGCTTCTATAGAGTGGTGCAGTGACGGGTCCTAAAACCCTTTTATAATTTTCGAATCATAAATCTTATCTCGATTACAATGTGAATGAATGAAATGTTACCCTTAATGTCTACCCCTGTATCTATAACTAGTTTACTGTAGTTTGAGAGGTAATTAAAATAGTTAAGTGTGATTTTCTAACCTGAAGTGTGTTTTTTGTTCGCTCACCGCTGCAGGTGATCATGCAGAGCTGCGTGTCGACTCGTCAGCAGCAGCTGATCTCTCTCCTGTCAGATTAGACTTCACTCGCGTTTATGTCCATATCGATCAGATCTAGTTATTGAAAGCGATGTCAGGCGCCCAAGCTGAGATTGTATCAGAGTTCCCGTTAGCCGGTAATTACCGGACTATGACCGGTAAAATATGCTGAAGACCGGCAAATCTAAATCTCTCCGGTCAAAGTGTCCGTTCAAAATAATTTCCGCTTGGCGCAACACCACATCAGTTGCGCAACTTGCACCATTTATGTGACAGACAAAAGAGTATGTGACAGACAAGAATAGTCAATTCTAATGTCTAACCCTTTATATATAGAGTCTATGTGTCTAACACGTAATGTGGAGAAAGAGATGTCCTGTGTGGGTTGATTGTGCGTTGATCTGTTGGTAATGCCTCGGGGTTCTGGTGGGCATGTAAACAAATGCATAATCCTCCGCTATACTTTGCGGCCTCACCCAGTTGCATAGCGACACTTATTGTTTAGGTGTCTTTTAATAAGCAGGTAGTCATATCATTAGCTAGAACTAGCTGGATCTGATCGATATGGACAAACACGCGAGTGAAGTCTAATCTGACGGGAGAGAGAGATCAGCTGCTGCTGACGAGTCGACACGCAGCTCTGCATGATCACATGCAGCGGTCAGCGGACAAAACACACACTTCAGGTTAGAATATCACACGTAGCAATTTTAATTACCTCTCAAACTACCGTAACTAGTTATAGATATGTTTAGTTTCACTGTCGGGTCACTCATTACTGATCCGCGAGCTGCATGATACTGACGAGCTGTCAGGAGAGGGAGAGAGCGCTCCGTTTATTATTATAATTGTTATTAAGTTACTGTTCACTTTTGAATAATGTAGTTAATCTACTATGATTAGTTTAATATTGAATCATATCAATTTTTTTTAAAGCTCAATAAATAACAAAGAAGACCTTTGACCGGCACTTTTCTCAATTTGTCCGGAGATTTCAACTTTAACGGACATGTTGACCGGGAACTCTGGATTGTATATATTCCCGCATTTTAACAGTGCAATTAAAAAGTATAGTATAAGAATGTGGTAATTCGCCTTTATTGATAGCATACATTTAGGGGGAAAAAAACAAAAAACGAATATCTGAATAACGAAATTGAAAACCAAATAGTAGGCCAACGACCAATTATTCGGGTACAGCCCTACTGTTCAGTTGGCTTTAACAGGATTATAACTGCTCGTTTTACTCAACTTCAATCAATTTTATTCACACTTCTCAATATACACATTTAGTGGTGGCATGTAACTTAATATATCTAATTAAGTCCTGTACTTAAGTCCAAATCTAAGGTACTTAAATGTTTTCTTTTCATGCTACTCTTTACTTTTACTTCACTGCATTTCACAGGGAGATATTGTACTTTTACCTAACTTTTATTATTTGAGCGCTTTATAACTAGTCTTTATAAATTAATCATTAAGTGAATTGACAAAGTATAGAAGAAACCATTTTGATAGATAAAGTACTTTGAAAAATACGTTTTCCTGTTTGTAATCACATACTTTTACTTAGATTTTCCATGCAGCCCAAAATAGGACTTGGCTGTGTTTATCTTTTTATTGCAGTGTGAAAGTGTCCAGAGAAACATTTTCTGCAGGTCCGCAAGATTACAAACAACTAGGAAATACGGAAGGAATCACTTCGTGTTTATTAACACAGGGTAATACTTGGTTAAGTCTTATAGGCATTGAATTAGTAAACTTAATTGGCATTAAAATGTCTTCAAAAAATCTTTCAAAAGTGTTACAAATTCTCAGTGATTAAATGTGGGATTTTATAAATATAATGCACATATTTTTTTTTTTATAATTTACCAAATGCCTCTCGCAAAAATGTCACAGTTGATTTACTGACAATTTTATTCTGAGTGGTTTTAAAATGTCTTTAATCTAATGTGCCTTAATCTCCAGAAACATGGTCACAAAACGAATCACGAAATGTAAACAATATTTTCTATTTACATTTTCTTTGTTAACTTATGATGTGATTTGGTGTCATTATCAAGTACTTAATGGTTTGCTGCCTGTCTGCTGCAGGTGACGGACACGCTGGAGTACATAAAGTCGGACCACCACGTGGACCTGCAGTGTTACTACACCACGGAGCTGAGCGGCCTGAAGTGTGAGTACCCCGACAACATGTCCGGCCATCTGCCGCACAACGGCCTGGAGTCCATCCACATGGCCGAGCTGCGCACCGAGCTCAACAAGCTGCGGCCCGACGCGCTGCTCTTGGAAGGCATGAAGCTCGAACCCGAGTTCGGAGGGGGGGCGTTGTACGAGCTGCAGCCGTCAGAGGTGGGGAAGTCAGCGGGGGAGGCGGCGGGGCAGGGAAGGTCGACCAAAACCCAGAACGCCACGTCGAGAAAAAATCGCAACATGCAGGGGGAGAAGCCCTTCTCCTGCACGCAGTGCGGGAAGAACTTCAGCACGTTGGGCAACCTGAAAACTCACCAGCGCATCCACACCGGGGAGCGGCCTTACACCTGCTCGCAGTGCGGCAAGAGCTTCGGCCAGGCGGGGAACCTGAAGCGCCACCAGCTGATCCACACGGGGCAGAAGCCCTACGTGTGCGCACACTGCCCCAAAGGCTTCACCAAGGCCGACGACCTGCGCTCGCACCAGCGGCTGCACACAGGCGAGCGGCCGTTCATCTGCGTCACCTGCGGGAAGAGCTTCGGCCAGTCGAAGGAGCTGAAGGCACACCAGCTGAGCCACACAGGAGAGCGGCCGTACTGCTGCCAGCACTGCGGCAAGAGCTTCACCAAGGAGTCCAGCTACCGCAACCACGTGCAGATCCACACGGGCGAGAAGCCCTACACCTGCTCGCAGTGCGGCAAGACTTTCAGCAACTCGGGCGTACTAAAAACCCACGAAAAGATCCATTCGGGCGAGCGGCCTTTCGGCTGCACGCAGTGCGGGAAGAGCTTTGGCCGCCTTGGACACCTGAAGGCTCACCAGCAGATCCACACGGGGGAGCGGCCGTACGCCTGCCCCCACTGTGGGAAGACTTTCAGCCAGTCGGGCCACCTCAAAGCTCACGAGCAGATCCACAAGCGGGATCGTGCCGACACGGCCAACGGCGGCAGCATCGGCGGCAGCAGCGGCAGCAGCAGCAGCAGTGGCAGCAGCAGTGGCAGTGGGGGGGGCAGCGACAGCAGCTAAACTCCACACCCTTTAACCTCTCGGAGAAACAAAGTATTATTCCTCTTTTTTTATAAATACTATATATAAAGTTTTTTCCTTATGAATCTTTTCTTACATTTTCATACCTTTTGCATTATATCTGTGGGCAGGGTGCTCTGACTGATTTGCTCTTATGCAAGTGTCTGCGTGTGTGTTCATGTACTGTGTGTTTGTGTGTGGGTGGGGCGGGACTGTAGATAATCTTTAAACTGAAGTCCCACTACTTATTCTGATACAAGCACAAATACTTCAGTGACCAATCTTGAGTACTTAATTTAGTTTTTTACTGAAAGAGACCAGCAGCTGAACCAGGACGCTGTTTACTCATCCTCAATACTATCATTATTAGTAGTAGTATTATTAATATTAGTATTATATTTCACCAGCGCTCAGGTGTTTCCTTACGCAGTACTTCACAGTGAGTACTTGTACATGATAATGTGTAACAGAATACAGAAATGTTTTGTACTTTTATAGCCTCATTTAAAATGTTTCTTATCTGGATTAAATCCAGAGGAATTTTACTTCACTACTGTTTGCACACAAACGATGATGGAGAGAGGTGATGTTACATTTAAAAAAAAAAAAACTCATTAAAGTGGTACATATATATGAAAGAATACTTTATTACGAGAAATAAATCAACAGAGTTAAGTGAAAAAACCTGAGAAATTCTCTGAGATTAAAGTGGTAGTTTTTTGTTTCAAAAACTCTCGTAATTTTTTTTGCTCGTAAATGTACGAATGTTATTCGCCACCTGGTACAAATGAACATTTGCAGATAAAAAAAAAAGGAATGTTAATTTACGTTAACCTAGAAAGGAAAATAAATGGGAACTAAATTTGTATTTTTTATTTTTTATTAATGTTTAAATAATGAAGGCAATTCAACTAACAGGGTAGTAAAACACATCAAATTATCACATTTTATTTTTCTTTATTTACTAAATTAAAGTAGATAGTTATGAAAGTAAATAGGGAACTAAACTCAAATCATATTAAATAAAATAAAAGTAGGGAGCACGATTTTTATTGGACCCAATATCAAAGTCAACTATATTGTCAATCTTTCAGTTTGTGTGTACAGACGGAGAGATCGAAATACCGTTTCCCAAAATCCCGAATGCAATATAAGGATGTCTATACTTTGAATTATAATCCAAATAAAGCATTATTACTATAGGAAATCAAATATATTTAATTCAAACCGATAGAAGAAGCACGCGTGCAGTGTGCAACATCTTTTTGATTTTATTGTATTTAAAAAAACGTGCTCATTTGACTTTATTTGAATATTTCATCAAGTTATCAACTTCTGTTTTTTTAAAGTTACTATTGGCTGAAAAACATCCATAGCGTGCATCCCTACTAAAATAAATGATGTATTGAAAATGAAACATTCAGCCAAAATATAAAAACCTTTTTTTGCAAGTTTTACACTTTTTTTTGTATTAATTATTAGTCGAGTTGGCAGCTTAGTGAATCCGGAAATGTTGAGTACTCAACGTTTTATGTTAGAAATGTATAGTACGGGACCCACAGCCGGGTGCTAACTTGCATATGTTGTAAAATGCATTATAACCTGTTGGCAATAGTTAGCACAATTTTGGAGTGGTTTTAAATGTTATTTAGGATACCAAATCCATTTTCTGATATTTTCAGGATCAGAAATTGCAGTTGTAACCAGAAAGTGGCCATATTTGTACTCTCAGTGGGCTGATTATGAATACCATGAGTAGTGTTGCGGACATTGGATATAGAGTACAATATGAACCTTATTATCTCTACTGTGGAACATTCTTTTTCACATAAATAGCCAATCTGTCCAATCTGAATGATTCAGAGTCCCCTTAATCTTAAAGATCGACCCATAATTTCTACAAATCAGTCCACTGAGAGTTCAAGTATTGGCATTTTCTGGTTAAAACTGCCATATTGATCATGAAAATGTCAGAAATTGGCTCTGCATCTTTAAGTAACCACAAAAACCAGTCTAAAATTGGCCAAATTGGCAAAGCAATTTTTAAACTATTGTCCCAGGCTATAATGGTAATAAATAACGCACTTATGCCGTTATTTATGCCGATTATTCAAATTGCCCAACATATGAAAGTTAGCATCCGACAGTTTCTATGTGCTGGGGACCCATGCTATACATTTCTAACATAAAACTATATGAGCTGGCAAATAGACTATATAAATACTTTAACCACAAAAAACGAAATATTGGCTTTTTCTTTTTTGTTGCTTTTTCTAATTTCCTCTGCTGGTTTGACCTCAGACAGCACCAGTGTCCATGATTACAAAGTCAACATTTAAGATGATAAGTTGAGATGCTTTCAGGAAAAATCCCTGTAGAAACATGCAGACGATAAATCATTTTGTATTTTTGTTAAGCAGGGTCCTGGTTCAGTTAAAGTACATTTCAATCTTTTGCCAAGTGTGTACAAGTACTTCCTGTTGAGTACTTCCTGCCAGTTTACTCGTGTTTCCTTCCTGCGTTGGGAGTTTACTGTATTGTTAAAAACCTGATGATATCATTTAGTTATTTTTTATTGACTAGTATTGATCAGGAGGCACCGCAGTGACGATAATCTGCTGATACGACATTCCTCTTATTGGTTTTTGTAGCAGGATTACAAATCATTCCAGTTTTTAGCATCGTCGGGCTCCACAAGGACCAAAAAAACCCTGACGGCAGCACAAAGAGCCCGACTCACCGATCGCTCACTGTGGACACATCTTTATTACCGCATTCCTAATAAAATGTAAGAAAAAGAAAGAAAGAGCGTCTTGTACTGGAAAAAGATTATTAAAGAAACTAATGACAAGCCAGCTGTGTGTTTGCTTTATTTTTTGCTTTATTTCATTTTCTTTAGACTTAACTTGGCACTCGTATTTTTCAAGGTATAACACCATATTTTGATGTTATTACAACACATTTCTTGTCATGACTACCTACGAGTAAAACTTATGTATGAAGTAATTGTGCATAAATTGTTCAATACATCTTGACCGCCAGGGGGCAGTGGAAGTTAATGTTGAAATAACCAAACTTCTACTGTTAAATTATTCTTATTATCTTCATTTAAATAAATAAACTAATAGTATTTTATTTCTCTGACTATTTTTTTTAATTTATTATTATTAGCAGTAGAACTGTATTTGTATTACATTCTAATGTCAATCAATCTAACTGTTTAACGTAGCTTTGAAATCATTTTCAAATCTGAGTTTTCTCCAAGAAATATATTATTGTTATACTTATTTTATATATATTTATGTTTATAATTTGTCCATTTTAATCTCTTAATTCATTAATTAGAGCCTTAGGCTCTGTTTGACTTTACAGTTAAATGTCTTCCTTTTTTTTCAAATGTTTAAAAATCTAAATGATGTATTTAATATAAATGCAAAATATGACAGCATCCTGTTTAATGTTATCTTTAACATGACGTAACATTTCCTGACGTGAAATACTCAACGGTTTGGGAAGGCATGGAACAAGCTTTCTCATGTTCTCTATGGAGCAGCAGAGGACCGACTCCAGTGTGTTCTCCCTGAGGAGGTTGCAGTGTGCAAGGAGGAGTGCGCCCCAAAAGGGCAGTGCCCCTGCTGTGATGAGACTGTTTTTGAACTGTGCGTTCTCCTAATGGGTGTACATGGCTGGAGCTCTCCTGTGGATGCGTATAGTGCAGTGGAACTGTATTCACTCTTAAGAAATGAAATACTTGAAACTATTTAAATAGCCCATCATAATGGGTACTTTGTTTCTGCACTGCCCCGGAAAAGACACTTCAAATTTGCAGAAACACTGTCACCTATTATTGTAACCTAACTTTGTTAACATTACAGACCTTTTGGAAAGTCTATGTTAAGGAAGGTGCAGAGATAATAATAAATACATCATATTTAAAGTCATAAAATGATGGAGCAATGAAAAGCAAAAGCATTATGCACCTAATTGGAGCAGTGCTATTCCTTTATTGCAGAGCAAGTGATACATTGTATAATATGTGTCCTGTGCTGAAAGTAACAAAGACATTATTGTATATGTAGTATCAAGAAGATCTCATGAATGTGTTACTCATCAAATGTATTCAAATAAGAAAGAAATGACCTTGTGAGTGTTGAACAATATTTTCCTCTGAATGAGTAAGTACAAGTACATTAAGTACAATTACTTCAAACCTAAAGAGCCTTGAAAACCTTTGAAATCATCATTTCATTAAGAAATTACCTGAACAAAATATGACATGTACAATTCGTTTTAAGTATGCACATGTACATACAAGGACTAACAGTCATTCTTCCTGTAAACAAGAGACTCTTAAACAGTGTCTCGGAACCCTCTTCTGTAATCAACAAGAATGTGTGTGAATGTTATTTTTCAGCATGTTTTAAAGAATGTATCTGTTTGCTTGTGCAAATAATTGTCACACTTAAGCTTAGAATGAGAATGTCTGACCAACAGCTTTCAATATCAATATTCCTGCCTACACAATGTCCGTAATGCAGATGTTGCTCTCCAGAATAGAATTGAACTCGCTGTGGAAGTCAGGAAGACAGTTGCAATACCATCCCACATGTACGTCCAATTGGCCTTCTTGTGAAACTGCTTTGAGCTATGAACGCCACCTCGATTTGACCAGATGTCAACAAATTAGAGCCAGTGCAGAACCTCAAAAATCTTCCAAGCTTTTCCTCATCAAGTTCCCTGATGTACCTCTTCAGGTGAAGTGTGACCTCAGCTTCCTTTGATGTCATCTCTGTAGGAAAGTGTAACACACGTAACACCTTCTTCGGTGTTGGTTTGAGGTCACTGAACATGTTGGCGAGTTCCCAAGAGTTCAATGATCTCCCTCCAGCAGTCGATGACAAACATTGGTTTTTGTACCTTTTCTTTGTGAGATATTTCATCCAAGATGTCTGGGAGACTAGCAGCAGTGACCCTCTTCCTACATTCATAGCTGTTTAGCACGTCAAGAAGTTCATCAGCATCGACAGAAAGCATCCCTGAGGAGATCCTGCTCCTGGCGGCTCACACATTGAAGGAAGCTTGTCTGCAGGTCACCGTGTGCTGCCCCAAACAGCATTTCCTCTAGAAAAGGTGGAGCTAGCTTGATTGACATGCACTGGCAATCTTGAAATCCTTTCATAACAATTCTCCCAATAGCTTTCCATGTAGCAGTAGAGAAATCATGCCTGAGGAAAGGCACTTTTACAGTTGTTCCAAGGGTTCCAGAAGCTACTGTAGACATCTCTGACAACTCCAGACCCACTACCCGTTTCTACTGAGTTAATAATAATACATTCTATTTATATAGCGCTTTTCTCAAACTCAAAGACGCTTTACAGTCGGGGAGAGGGTAGACAAACAAGGACAGGCAAAAACAACAAAACAAATCAAAAAAAAAAAAAAATAATTAATAAAACAAATAAAATAAGATAAACAGAAAGAGCAGTCATGAGGAAGTTGATTGAGGGGGGGGGGGGGCTTGAGGCGGGACTGGAACAGGGTGAGGGAATCTGACTCACGGAGGTCTCGGGGGAGGGAGTTCCAGAGCTTCGGGGCTGCCACAGAGAAGGCTCTGTCCCCAAAGCTCCAGAGTTTGGCCTTGGGGCTGGAAAGCAAACCGGCTGAGGTGGATCTGAGGGACCGGGGGGATTGGTAGAGGATGAGGAGGTCAGTGAGGTAGCGGGGGGGCAGATGGTTAAGGGCTTTGTAAGTGAGGACCAGGAGTTTGTAGTGGATGTTGTCAGGAAGTAGACATTTCACTTTCAATGTTTTGTACATAATGTCAGGGTCAGAAAATGCTGCCGTCACTTCATTGAAGCTGTTTGAATGGTGTAAAGTATTGTCTGGCGAAATGCGAAGAGGGCTTTGGGGGAGCTCATCAGGTTGATATATCAGTGTGTCACTAAGACTGTCATCACCCCCTGTTTGCGCTGGACCAAAAGTGATCTCAGGGTCAGAGGTATCTGCTTCTGAAATAGTATAGTTGGTTTCTGCAGACAAAGTGATAGGATCACTGTTAATGTTGGCAAATGGACTTGCAGGGTTCTCTCTGTTTACTGAGGACTCTGTGAAGCTTTCTTCTGTGACGCTTTCTTCAGAAATAATGAACACCTCTGGAAGGTAGTCATGAGATTCGTCTGTCATCAACTGATTATTTGTCTCTATTGTGGCAGTAAATCAGGCTCAGACACAACACTATCACAGTCAGTCATCATGAGCCTCTTCATGCAGCACTGATTTTGGTTGTGTTGCTATGTAGAAGCGTACAAGTGGGAGTTTGACAGTGTCATACATCATTTCGATAGAAACATCATCCGGGAAAGGATTTAGCTTGAAGTCCCAGACGTCAAACTGAAATCAGATTCGTGATCTTTGCTTGATTTACCCTCTGGGAAGAACAGCGCCTTTCCTTCTTTTAATAATTTCGTTAAAACCTCCATGAACGTTAATAGGGACCTTCCTTGTGCCCCCACCCTGCTTTGCTCTGACCTGTTTTGTTACTTTAGAAATAGTGTGAACCCATCCTATTTCAATATTTCTTGTGGACTGTTTAGCTTTTCTTCTTGATTTGCAGGACGATTCTGGCACCTACTCTTTACTGTGGCTTTCCTTTCTTAGTTTGAGCTTCTGCCGAGTTTGTCAAACAGACCCTCTTTTCGTTTTGATGTGTTAGTGCAGGGGTCGGCAACCCGCGGCCCTTTAAGCCCTCTGCTCTGGCTCCCTTGAGCTTAGACAAAAATAAGAAGGAAATAAAATAAAAGTATTTGTAGGACTATTTATATTTTGTTGCATGGTTGAAAATGTTTCGTATCCTGTATTTTGAGGTGATACTGTGACACACAAATAAAAAACAAAACGGTTTTAATTAGGTCAACTAAAAATTGCGTCACATCCTGCTACGGTCCCGCGCGAGCGCCTTTTCTTGGAGGCGAATAACCTGAGCCCCGGCTCGATGAGCGAACTATGGATAAATCAAAGAAAAGTACCGGAGGAACACAGGATTTAAATCTGCGTGGACAGAGTTATACGCTTTCACAGCAAACGATGCTGGTTTACCTGTATGTTTGATATGTAGAGAGAAGTTGGAGGAAGACAGCTGACGATCTTCAGTCATAATTTAATGGGGTATGTAATTTATTTCAGAAAACACTTTTTGTTATATTCCATGGAATGCTCTTAACGTCCTGATAGCAATGAATATATTAAATGCTTTGACAATAAATACATACACAAATTAATCTCTGGAAGCCGTAGCGCTGTAAAAAGCACGACCAATCATCTGAGCCGGCCCGGCTAAAATAACTGGATGGCCTACCTGCCTGTCAGCCTTCCATCTGTGCACAAACTTATCTCGTGCCCTCATTGGTCATGTGCGCGTTCGTGTGTGTTGGAGGAGGGGCTCTGTAAGGAAGCCTGAAGGAAGAGGCATATTTTTTCCGGTTGTGTATTTTCAAATTCTAGCGCACTCGAGCTGGTTTCTCCATTCTTACCTACCCTACCTTTAACTCTTTTTAGGGTGCAGCTATATGTTTTATTTATTTCAAAGTGAGCCCATTTTAATAATAATTTTTCCTTCAAATGTGCAGAGGACTCCCCAAGTGCTGTGTTTAATTTATTTTAAAGTAGGCCTGTGTATTATTTTTAATTCTCCTTATAAGAGTTCTTTGTTTCTTATTAGAGGTTAACAGTTTTATATCATGTAATAAATAGCCTAATAAATGCAAAAAACCTGTAGTTTTTGTCTGATATAACAATAAAAAACTATGACGTTTTGCGGCTCCAGACAAAAAAATGTTTTGGAAAAAGGAGCAAAATGGCTCTTTTGGTCAAAAAGGTTGCAGACCCCTGTGTTAGTGTGATGCTTGCAAAAATTAAACACAGCAATCCTGTCTCCATAAGATGGAAGATAATTGGCCAGCTGAGCATCTTCCATCAGGAGGATGACATCTCTGTCAATCTGTAAATAGAGAATATGAGCATGTCTGATGAGACAAGTACCTTATATATTTAAAAGTAATATTAAGCCTAACATGAAAGTTATCTAAACAGGCCAGTTAAGAAGCACACCTCTGCTTCTCTAAATATTTAATTAGTAATACAACTAAATATCTTATTCCTACAAAACTTCAGTTAATAATTAGTTTTTTTGGTAACACTTTCTTTACTACTACATGTGAATTATAACAAGTTCCTAAATCACATTGATGTTGAATGTTCGTGTGTGTTGGAGGAGGGGCTCTGTAAGGAAGCCTGAAGGAAGAGGCATATTTTTTCCGGTTGTGTATTTTCAAATTCTAGCGCACTCGAGCTGGTTTCTCCATTCTTACCTACCCTACCTTTAACTCTTTTTAGGGTGCAGCTATATGTTTTATTTATTTCAAAGTGAGCCCATTTTAATAATAATTTTTCCTTCAAATGTGCAGAGGACTCCCCAAGTGCTGTGTTTAATTTATTTTAAAGTAGGCCTGTGTATTATTTTTAATTCTCCTTATAAGAGTTCTTTGTTTCTTATTAGAGGTTAACAGTTTTATATCATGTAATAAATAGCCTAATAAATGCAAAAAACCTGTAGTTTTTGTCTGATATAACAATAAAAAACTATGACGTTTTGCGGCTCCAGACAAAAAAATGTTTTGGAAAAAGGAGCAAAATGGCTCTTTTGGTCAAAAAGGTTGCAGACCCCTGTGTTAGTGTGATGCTTGCAAAAATTAAACACAGCAATCCTGTCTCCATAAGATGGAAGATAATTGGCCAGCTGAGCATCTTCCATCAGGAGGATGACATCTCTGTCAATCTGTAAATAGAGAATATGAGCATGTCTGATGAGACAAGTACCTTATATATTTAAAAGTAATATTAAGCCTAACATGAAAGTTATCTAAACAGGCCAGTTAAGAAGCACACCTCTGCTTCTCTAAATATTTAATTAGTAATACAACTAAATATCTTATTCCTACAAAACTTCAGTTAATAATTAGTTTTTTTGGTAACACTTTCTTTACTACTACATGTGAATTATAACAAGTTCCTAAATCACATTGATGTTGAATGTTCGAAAAATATAAATTAATTGAAGAATTTTCAAAACTCATAGTATTTTAGGTATGACTTAATTCCATAATAACAATAATAATGGCCCTTCCAATAAAGTCAGGACTTTTGTATTTAGAAGTTATGTCTTTTGAAAATAAAACATATCAATTAGATAATAATAGTTGACCCCCATCTCAATGATCAGTTATTTAAATCAATCAATGTTTATTTATATAGCCCAATATCACAAATATTACATTTGTGTCAGTGGGCTTCACAGTTTGTACAGAATATCAGTATGACAATACGACACCCTCTGTCCTTAGACCCTCACATCGTACAAGGAAAAACTTCCAGAGAAAACCCCACAGTTTAAAGGGGAAAATGGGAGAAACCTCAGGGAGAGCAACAGAGGAGGGATCCCTCTCCCAGGACAGACAGACGTGCAATAGATGCCTTGTGTAAATCGAAGAGATAATACATTTTACGGCGTAGGTAGACCGAATGTTTGGAAATGCATGTGTCTGTAATAAGAAGATGAATCCACGAGGGTATCCATCCAGGACATATGATCCAGGACCACAGCAACAGGCACAGCCACGACTCAAGATCCAGGGCTTGCGATCCAGGACCACAGCAACAGGATCAGCCACAACTCAGGATCCCACCGTAGATAGACACCAAAAAGAAAATTTGGGGAAGCTGGTTTATTCGGAACATGAGAGTACACAGGTACAGACAGAGAGAATGAAGAAGTAAGGTGTCCCCCGACAAACTAAGCCTATAGCAGCAAAACTAGGGACATCACACAGAGGTTTCTCCCTGAAGACTCTGCAGCTCTCTGGACACCACGCTGTCTCAATCCGTCCATCACACGGAGGTTTCTCCCTGAAGACTCTGCAGCTCTCTGGACACCACGCTGTCTCAATCCGTCCATCACACGGAGGTTTCTCCCTGAAGTCTCTGCAGCTCTCTGGACACCACGCTGTCTCAATCCGTCCACACTGAATATGAGAGGAGAAAAATGAAAATAATAAATGCTTTAGACAATAAGAAATATAAAAGTGAACCGTTGAGTTGCTAGATTGTCAATACTATTACTGTATAACTAATATCCCAGGTTAAGAGGCACCTTCAAATAAAGATTGGTCTTTAAATACATTGTGTCTTTGAATTGTTTGTCTAAAGTCAAGGATCTAGAACTGGTACTTGTAGTTGTAATGGTACAGTCTGGTTATTATGCTGTCTTCGTTCTAAATAGAAAATAGCATGGATAATTTACAAAGGCTTTAAAAACACAGCAGGAGCCCTAGACAATTATAAAACTTGTCATTATTTCAGTACAGTTCAATTGGTTTTATTTTCATAAACGGTTATCAACCGTTAGTGCCAAAGCAGTAGGCTATAATATATGAATTACTGCTGTATAGACTACAACCACTACTTGTTTAGCTAACATAAACTCAACAAAGCTAGCGTTAGCTAGCTAACTGATGTTATTTTGCCGCTAAACTGCACGATATAAAATGGTGGTCTTCATAGCAGATGTAATCCTAAATCACAATAATAATATTCAAAGTAATACTGGGGAAGTAATGGGTAAAACTTACCGTTGATTGACGCGCCATGTCAGCGGACTGGTAGCGACACGAACCGTTAGCCCCGCAGTCATCCGGTTCGACCTGACTGTGGCTGTGACTGTGTGTGACTGACCCGAGCCTCGTCGTTCTGATAGCTCCGCCCCTTCGCTCCAACCTCCCTCCCTCCCCCACACCTACAGGTGAAAATTACTTTTGCGACACATTCATCGCAAGAAGTGTAGCACAAGCACAGAGCAGATTCGCAGCAGATTCGTGAAGTTGTAATGACTGATTTGAGAGGTTGTAATAACCAAGTTGCAGTTGTAATGGAAAATATATTTAAAAAATATATATTTTTCTGCAAGTAAACATTTCATCCATCCATCCATCCATCTTCTCCCGCTTATCCGTGGTCGGGTCGCGGGGGTAGCAGTTCCAGCAGAGAGCCCCAAACTTTCTTTTCCCTGGCGACATCAACCAGATCTGACTGGGGGATCCCAAGGCGCTCCCAGGCCAGCGAAGAGATATAATCCCTCCACCTGGTCCTAGGTCTACCCCTTGGTCTCTTCCCAGCTGGACGTGCCTGGAACACCTTCCTAGGGAGGCGCCCAGGTGGCATCCTAACTAGGTACCCGAACCACCTCAACTGGCTTCTTTCGACGCGAAGGAGGAGCGGCTCAACTCCGAGTCCCTCCCTGATGACCGAACTTCTCACCTTATCTCTAAGGGAGACACCAGCCACCCGGCGGAGGAAACCCATCTCGGCCGCTTGTATCCGCGATCTCGTTCTTTCGGTCATGACCCATCCTTCATGACCATAGGTGAGGGTAGGAACGAAAATGGCCCGGTAGACAGAGAGCTTTGCCTTCTGGCTCAGCTCCCTTTTCCTCACAACGGTGCGGTAAAGCGACTGCAGTACCGCTCCCGCTGCTCCGATTCTCCGGCCCATCTCACCCTCCATTGTTCACTAAGTTAATTTTTTTTCTACAAGCTACACAACTTTTTTTCCCTTATGTGTAGTGTTAATTTCGTTGACTAAAACTATGACGAAATATGTTCGTCAACAACCTTTTTTTCCATGACGAAAACGAGACGATGACGAGACGGCACCGACAGCAGTAAACAATAACTGTAACGAAATCATCATGCAATATAGTTGACGAAAAGTGACGAGACGAAAATGTAGTTTACTAAATAAAAACTATGCCAAAATCTCTCTTTACTTTCGTTGACGAAAAATGAGGAGACGAAATATTATCAAAGATAACGTTACATCTCTGATAGTCAGTTTTTCTCCCAGCAGTTCCATTTACGGTGCTGCGGCAGGGCAGCAGCTGTGTGTCTGTGGTGCGCGCGGTGGTACATTTGAATTACACCGGGCACTGTGAACTGTCAGGAAGACTCGGGTCTAACTCATGGTCTAACTCATGGTCTAACTAACCTTATTTAACAGAAAATAAAATGGCAACAACAGGGCTTGGGAGCAGTGGTCGCACTCGCGTTAACCGAATACCCCCCCGTCAGCGCGAGTGAGTGATACATTGTGCACTCGAAGGATAACAATGGATTATGACGGAAATGTTACGATCCTGTCCCTCAAAATGACTGACAACGAAAAAGTCTAAAGCCACCATTGCTTGGGAGAAAGAAACAATGTGATATTTGGGCCCATTTTCGCTACAATGAGGCTGAGAAAAAAAGCGAATGCATTGTTTTATCAGAAGGGAAGCAATGTGGCCATAACACAGGTACAAACACCACAAACCTGACCAGATACTCTCTGCAAAGCTGCTTTCTTAATCATTCAACCTGTGTTTTTCATCAAATAAGGACAAGATATAATCTTATTGTGAAATACGTTTGACTAAAATGACAAATTATTGGTTTTGGCTAGACTAGTTTGACTGAAATGTTCTATATAATCTGATGACTAAAAAGACTCAACAGTTTTCTTTGACTAAAATAAGACTAAAATGCTCAGACTTTTAGTCGACTAAATCTTGACTAAAATGTTTACTGTTTTAGTCGACTAAAATAAGACTAAAATGCTCAGACTTTTAGTTGACTAAAACTTGACTAAATAAAAACAGGATGAAGGTGACTAAATATGACTAAAACTAAAAAGGAAATTTATCACAGGACTAAGACTAAAACTAAATAAAAAAATAGCTGACGAAATTAACACTACTTATGTGACTTCAAATTTGGTTCACAAATTTGGTTCAATACGTGGATATTTTATACAAGTGTAAATGTATGCACACTAGGGGTGTAACGGTTCACAAACATTTCGGTTCGGTACGTACCTCGGTTTTTAGGTCACGGTTCGGTTCGGTACGTTTTCGGTACAGCAGAAAAAATCATCACAAAACATAACATATTTTCTTTTAATTATTATTAAACTGTGAATAATGTATTCACTCAAATAAATACAAAATATAATAAAATAAAGGTGCAGCATTTCGATGAACTGAAATAATCTGTATTTGAACTTTACTGTACTAGTACTCACAAAACATAAACTATTAGTTTTGGGATTTTAATTATTATTAAAATATGAATATTCACTCAAATAAATATAAAATAAAATAAACATTAAGGTGCAGCTTTTCGATGAACTGAAATAATCTGTATTTGAACTGTACTGTACTAGTACCTAAGCAGCCAGTTAGACATAATGACTTGCTTGTCATTGTATTTTCATGTTTTTTTTTTAAAGAAAAATGTACTTGTCCACATTGCTTGCCGAAAGGGCAGATCTGCTGGCACTAGCAATGTCTCCTGCTGTGGAGAACACACCATCTCGCTAGGGACAGAGGTAGTAGCAGATACAGCCAGGTAGCGCTTTGCTAACATGGCAACATAAGGATATTTGCCGTTTGTAATAGCTTTGGCTCGGTCTGAAGTTTTTGCGAGTGGTGGAGGCTTAAATGCTAGTGGGAGTTGGGTTTGCACTTCAGTCTTTTGGTACCGGTGATATTCACGTTCGGGTGATGCCTTTTCAAATGAGTGCATGTGCAAATTTGATGTATTGCCAGCCGCGTAACCAATTTTAGTTGAACAATGCCGACAAACAGCTTTGGTTCGGTCCACCTGTCTTTGTCCGTCATCCTTGTACGTAACTGTGAAACCAAAATGTTCCCAAACCGGAGACTTCAATGATGCTGGAGGATTTTCGAGCTCAACTTTATCTGCGTTCGCCATTTCGACAGTTCCTCAAATTACTGACTACATTTGAACGCATCCCTCTGACCAGCTCGTCCAATGAAATGACTTGGTCGCTCTGACGCGTTGAACACAATGGGAGCAAATTACTCTGAATGCTGCGACGCAGCACCTGAGATTACCTCCAAGAAGTTGTTCACGTTCTCAATTTTTTTTACGTTTAACGTTATATTCGTTCGGTACACTTCGGTACACACGTGTACCGAACCGAAGGGCCCGTACCGAATAATTTCGGTACGGGTATGTGTACCGTTACACCCCTAATGCACACAAGCTCAGATTTTTTTTCTGCAAGTGCTCACATCAGGTTTTACACCAGGGGTACTCAAACCTTTTTGTTAAAGGTCCACTCGTGAATTTTATACAAGGTCAATGGTCCGGATCAATGCCAGTAAAGTCCCCCCCCCCCCCCCGGAGCGGAGCAACAAAACTGAAATTAAGAAGCAGTTGTGGAGCGCTATGCATGGGGCCCCCTTGAGGTGGTTTCCCAACTAGTCGTTGCAGTAAATTACAGGGTGTTTCATGTTGTCGTTGCTGTGGACCTTCTTAATCTTTTTTTATGTTTTTATTTATTTATTTTTTGAAATTGTTACGTTTATTCTGGTTTGTTTTGTGTTTGTATCTTTTATTTTAAATGTATTTATTTATTTTATGTTTTGTGAGCTGAGCTGTGTGATTTTATATTTTATGTATCTCTCTGTACAGCACTTTGGTCTGGAAGTTTTAAAGTGCTATATAAATAAAGTTGGATTGGATTGGATTAATCTACCTTATTTGGGGGCCCCCTTCTGGTCCAAGCACTTGCCTGTCGGTAAACGGCGCCCCTGTATACACACACACATTCAATACATACATACAGTATGATGGCATGGTAAACTTGCGGTTAACTGCAATGCATGTCACGCTCGCGCACACAAGTAAATATGCACGTTCATTCACACAACGCGTCAGACACAAGAAAATATACATTGAAGGGGACCTATCATGCAAAATGCACTTTGTGATGTCTTTTATACATAAATATGTGTCCCCGGGGAACGTCGGGGAACTCACGCAGCGTCAGAAAATAAAACCCTCTCTCTTTTCCTCCGTACCCAAATCTTTTAAAAACAGGGGTACAACGAGAGGATACAGATCTTCTGCCGATCTGACGTCAAATCGGCAGCGGACCCACAGAAAATTGCTATCAGAAACAATGCCTGACGTGTTTTGGACGTAATCTCGTCTTTGTTTACATTAGCAAGCCTCGCTAACACTCAGAGCTAACCTGTACTGTAAGCACATGTGTTTAAAAAGCAGGAAATAAAAAAGGAACTCACCTTGTGATAAACCTGCAAGAGAACAAGCATTTGAGCTCCATCTTGTTTCAGAAATAATCTTTAATGTGGTTTAGAACAGGATGGCGTTTTATCACAGCAGAATTTAACTTTATCTCCGGTAGAATTCTTATCAGGCATTAGCTCCGCCTCCTCTTTTTTTTTTTTATTAAGCTAAGGACCCAAAATCCGCTTTTCTCTAAAGCTCCTGTCACACTGTCCCGAAATTGACACCCGATGGACACACTATAAAGGAAATTCGGCTGTGATCGTAGCAACATCGGGCCATTCGTGAGGGCATCTTAAGCCATCGTATGACCGCCGGTGGAGTTTCTCAGGCTCCGGCAGCAACTTTGTGAGCGGCAACTTTGTAAGGCACTCTTGAGGGCATCTTGTCAAGTCGTGTCATCTTCGTGTTATCATCGGTGCATTCACCCTCACTCTGATCGGGGTGAATGCCCGATGGCACCGATGATAACAAGATGCCCTAACGATGGCCTTTACGAAGGGCAACATTGACACACGAATTCAACACGAAAATGTACCTTCGCAAGGCCCTTCGGCTATTTTTTGGCATGCCAAAGAAACTCCACCGGCGGTCATACGAAGGCTTAAGATGCCCTCACGAATGGCCCGACGTTGCTACGATCAGAGCCGAATTTGAACATTTCCTTTATCGTGTGTCCATCTGGTTGTTTTATTGCACAACAAAGTCATGTAAACATATTATGTAAATAACCCAATTTGTGTTCTGTGAAACTGAAAAGGATATAATATATTATTTTGAAGGCAAGTTGACAGGAAGTTGTTGTTGCTATGGAAACAAAAACATGACGGAGAAAACGTAATATCTTCTACATATAAAGACGGAGAAAGTAAAGAACAAAGTCTGAAAATATCAGTACAGTATCATAGTACTTTAACATAATTGTTTGTGTTACTTTCGTTGCAGTTGTATGTCTTAAATGTAATGTAAATGTTGCCTTTGTATGTGGTTCGGGGCCATCTTCGTGCGAAATTCACAATTCAATATTCGTGTGTCCATCGGGTGTACATTTCGGGACAGTGTGACAGGGGCTTAACAGGGCTGCAAAAGAGGGGTATAAGCAGTATGAGACATGGCTACAATGGGTGAACTGTTTGGTATTTTAAGCAAAAAGCTTCACATACATGTTTTGTATAGGTATGGCCCTACAATATATTTTTACAATATAGCATAATAGGTCCAATAATTATTATTTTTTTTTTTTTTTTTAATAATGGGACACAGGGTTCGGTCCGAATTGATTTGTAGTTCGGTCCGGATCCGGACCTTGGTCCGGAGTTTGAGAAGCCCTGTTTTACATGCTCTCGCATTTTGCACCACATCTTCCTTCATACTGGCTCCCATTATACTTTTAGAGACAACAACCAACAACCCTGCATTCTTGGAACGCAATGCCCTAGTAGGACAGTAGGGTATAATGAGTTCTTTAAAGTAAGATGGCGCCTGCGCATTAAGGGCTTTGTAGGCGAGAAGAATCATTTTAAATTCTATCCTGTGTTCTATAGGGAGCCAGTGTAAGGCAGCCAGAACAGGAGTAATGTGGTCCCTTTTCCTAACTCTGGTTAGTACACGTGGTGCAGCATTTTGAATCAGCTGAAGCGACTTAACTGACTTCTTGGTACACCCTGATAATAAAGAGTTACAATAATCCAGCCTTGAAGTAACAAATGCATGGACTAGTTTCTCGGCATCGTTTTGAGGCAAGATATGCCTGATTTTTGCGATGTTACGTAGATGGAAGTAGGCGGTCCTTGAAATTGATTTTATGTGGGCGTTAAAGGATAATTCCTGATTAAATATAACACCAAGATTCCTTACAGTCTCACTGGAGGCCAAATTAATGCCATCCATAGTTAGTATATCTTTAGATAATTTGTTTAGTAGATTCTTTGGGTCGAGTACAATAACATCAAAAAGTTTAAAGTCATCCACGTTTTTAAGTCCTTGAGGCAGTCTTGAATTTTATTTAGATGATTAATTTCATCAGACTTGATTGATAAATATAGTTGAGTATCATCTGCATAACAATGAACATTTACAGAATGATTCCTTATAATATTGCCTAAGGGAAGCATATATAATGTGAACAAAATAGGTCCAAGCACTGAGCCCTGTGGCACTCCATCGCTAACTTTGGTTTGCATGGAAGATTCATCGTTGACACATACAAACTGATAGCGTTCAGATAGATTGGACCTAAACCAGCCTAAAGCAGTTCCCTTTATGCCAACTAAGTGATCTAGTCTTTGCAATAGGATGTCATGGTCGATAGTATCAAATGCAGCACTAAGATCGAGCAAGACAAGAATAGAGACAAGTCCTTTGTCTGAGGCTATTAGAAGGTATTTTGTGACTTTAACCAGAGCTGTTTTTGTGCTATGATGTGTTCTAAAGCCAGACTGAAAATCTTCAAATAAATCATTGTTTTTTAAGTAATCACACAGCTGTTTTGCGACTGCTTTCTCAAGAATTATTGAGAGGAACGGAAGACTAGAAATAGGTCTATAGTTGGCTAGAACCTCTGGATCGAGGTTGTGCTTTTTAAGAAGAGGTTTTATCACTGCTACTTTGAATGATTGTGGAACATAGCCTGATAATAAAGACATATTTAATAAAGAAGTGCTAATTAATGGAAAAACTTCCTTCAACAGCTTAGTTGGAATTGGGTCTAAGATACACGTTGATGGTTTAGAAGAGAGAATCATTGAATTTAATTGTTCAAGGTTTATGGCTGAAAAGCATTCTAATTTACTATCTAGTGTAATATTAGAACTTACGTTTCCGGGAGCTGTTGATAACACTATACTGGTCAAAGGCAAGAGGTCATTAATTTTGTTTCTAAGAGTAACAATTTTATCGTTAAAAAAGCACATACAATCATTACTACTGAGTGCTATGGGAATAGAAGGCTCAATCGAACTGTGGCTCTCTGTCAGCCTGGCTACAGTGCTGAAAAGAAATCTTGTATTATTCTTATTCTCATCTATCAATGAAGAGTAGTAGGCTGCTCTCGCTTTACGCAGTGCTTTCTTATATTCATTGAGAGTAATATGCCAGATTAAACGAGATTCTTCAAGTTTAGGGGAATGCCATATCCTTTCAAGTTGTCTCGACTTTTGCTTTATTTTGCAGGTTTCGGCATTATGCCATGGAGCTAGTCTATGTTGTTTTATTTTCTTCTTTTTCAAAGGAGCAACAGAGTCTAATTTTATTCGCAGCGCATCTGTAGCACTATCAACAATATGATCAATTTGGGGTGGTGTACATTTTGTATAAGTTTCCTCCCTTACATGCAGACATGCTATCGAGTTAAGTATTGGTGGAATCGCTTCCTTAAATTTGGCTATAGCACTAACAGATAGGTTTCTGCTGCAGGAACTTTTGACTAATGGTTTGTAGTCTAGTAACAGTACTTCAAAAGTTACTATGAAATGGTCGGATAAAGCAGGATTATGCGGTTCGACTAATAGTTGAACCGCTATATATAATTGGAAAAAGGTTAATTTTAATTATCATGTACATATAATCCAAAAATAGTTATTACATGTGGATTCCAACGTGGTTGCCAATAATCATATGTTCGGTTTTGAGCAAGCCCAGCCCTTTATTTGAAGGGCCACAATCATGATGAAGTAATGTAGGGGTAAATATATTTATTACTAATAATGGACAAAAAAAGAAAACTTTCAAGTTCCTACTCTGAGTAACACAATGTGAGTGGTCCATCTTATATTCCCGAAAAATACCTTTTGCTCTTCAATGAAATTGATCGTGTCTTCCGGGACACCTCAACCTCTCAAGAAAGTCACAATATCTGACAGTTTCTCCGCCATCATGGACCTGTATAGTAAAATACACAAGAGGAAATGCAAACTGAGAATGCGAAGGAGTTGCCTGAGGGACCCCTGTAGTTAATTGACAAGGGTCGGACTCCGACCCTCTCCAAATAACCCTGTAGGTGCGGTCTTTGAGGTATGAGGTGAGGAGGGAAAGTGCAGAGTAAAAACATGTAAATTATAGTGTCCGTCCAAAAAATATGTTGTACTTATAGTGAAAACTAACCTTGGATGATGGGTTAGTAGACTAAAAGCTTTAGGAATCCAAAGTACAACATATAATAAGTACCCTGTATCAAGATTGATGCAAAACAAGTGGTATTTGACCTTTTTAGACAGATTTAGCAAATAAAACCTCTTCTGGGGCCATTTGGGTGGATTTTCCTTATCTCTGGCCCCCCTTCTTCGATTTTGACATGTGACATCTCTTTCTGACCGTTAGAGCCAATAGAATCGAAGGGAAATCGTCCCCCACACACTCATGTTAAAAAAAGGTTGTGACTTTGCGCTTTCAATCTTGCTACAGAGCGTAGGAATGGCCTGCTCTGATATTTTAAAACGGAATTGCAGTTTTATTGCTTATAGATTATCAGAACATTTCAAAGGGGACTGTGATGCCCCTGTGGGTTCATCAGTGGAGAGGATGTGGCTGTCCTGTCTTGGCTGCATTGATCGCACTGATTGCAGTAACTCAGGGCACCTGGGTCTGGTGCTCTACAGCTATTTTAAAGCCTCTCTGCTCCTGTCTGTTCTCTCTCTCTGCTTTTTCCTGCAGGCACTGATGAGTATAAACCACGAGTTGACTTGAACAGTGTGGTGCAAATAAACACCTTTACCTACCCGTTGACATGTTGTGTCTCCTTTTTGTTGTGGCCTTTTGAGCCAGGACGCAACAGATTATCAGAACATTTCAAAGGGGACACAGTCACATTAGATATTAACCTATGTATTAACTACAGCATCGTTGTTATCGTTTTAATGCCATTGAAGACCAGTTTTGACCAGACAAAACCAAGGTAAGCCATGTTAGCGTTGTAGACTACCTAGCGCCACATGTTTTGATGTACGTTTTTGTTGATAACGTCGCAAGTTTGTATCTTTCAGTGTTGAGGGGGGCACCGTTAGATTCTGTGTCTTTACGATCATAAACGATGTGTTGGATGTGCCGCTAGGATAAGTAATAAGGGAGCTAGGAGTGATTTTCGGTGCAGTAATAGGTTAGCATTTTTCGCTCGGGGCTAATTCAGAGGCTCACTGTTAGCATTGTGTGTTTTAAAAAAAGAAGAAGAATGAAATAGATCAGTTAAATGAGTTTTTTCCCGTTATATGGATATAAAATATTCATAGTTTATTAAATATTAAGGTTCCTTAGAAGTTGTTTCCTGCAAATGACGCAATTTCGGAACCGGGTCCGTGGGGCTTAAGAGGTTTGAAACACCTGAACTTTGAAACAACATCCATAACATTCATCTGGCTGCTACTTAGAAATGATGTATCTAATATATCATATTCCAATCACTTGTAGGCTCTTATTGCACTATTTCACTTTTTTTCGCGTGGTGCAGACACGTAAATATACCAAAGTTTGTGACTCCACCATGCAATGCAGTGTTAGGGAGTTGTGGTGGAGTCACGCATTCTGGTGAGATCAGGTTACACACATTACCAAATAAGGAGTATGTGGGAGTTCCCCTCGATTCCATTGGTTCTGACGGTTAGAGATGTCAATCAGCAAAATCGACCAAGGGGGGCCAGAGATATAGAAAATCCACCCAAATGGCCCCAGAAGAGGTTTTATTTGCTAAATCTGTCTAAAAAGGTCAGGCCAGGCCAGGCCAGTCCTATGCTGGCATGGTTGTGCGGAAGTGGGTACCCTTTTAAATTGTCTTTGGTCCTGTCAGTCCGGCTGTAAAATCTCTATGGGATGTAGTTGGAGATACTCTCGCTGAGATCCTGAACATAGAGATACTCATAACTCCAGCTACATGCTTGCTGGGATCCCCGCTCAATGGCATAACATCAACATTTGCAAATAAACTTATAGCCCATATGCCTTTCAACTAAACGCCTCGTTCTTATGAACTGGAAAGTCAGAAAGCCCAACTGCTTCAATTTCAATAGATGGCTGGAGGACTTCCTAAACATCTTAAGTATGGAAGAAGCTGCTTTCTCCCTGTTATATTTGGTTAAGCCAGACAACAGGTTTTGGGATAAGATAAGGGCTTTCCTGGACTCAAACCATCTCGGCTGCCAACAATAAATATAATAATATATATTAATAAATACATATAAATAAAGAGAAATGAGCTATGAAGAAACAGAAAAATAACAGTAATAATAATGAAAGAAGTGAATTAAATGGGAAATGGATTAATAGGTAAATTAATCATAAAAGGTATCTGCCTGTTGATGTAAGCCACTGTGGTGCGGTTGTCGCTCCTCACCAGCCAACACACTCTCACTCCCTAAGCGTCCAATAGCGAGGTTTGGTCAGTGTCCGTGGCGTCCAATTGTGACGCTCCTAGGCTCCTTCAGCGTCATAAAGAGACGCAAATAGCTTTCAACTGATTGCAATGTATTCCCATCTGCGTCGGGATTTGACGCTCATGGAAGCATGGCATTCGTTTATGTCGGCTGCCCTTAAAGGTAATGTGAGCGTCCATTCCCAGGAGTAAAGGATGGCAGAAGACACTACACTACCCAGAATCCCCAGCTATCGTTTGGACTACACCATGGTCTCTTGACAAACCCCGTGATAGTCCTCAAGCTCTGTGATTGGAGAGTGTGCTCCGAGGGTTAAGCCGATTCTCGAACAGCACTTGAAATGGGATGGAACCACGGCAGACTGTCCAAAACTGGATTTGAACGGGTCCACCGCGTCCCCCCTCCCCCACCCCGTCCCCAGAACTACACATGCTGGCTATTCTGTTTCGCAACATGTTCTCTATGGCACGTCTCTACTGGGAGTTGTAGTTTTAAAAGACGTTTTCGTATTTCCCATAATAAGAAGTTGCCCGTATTAAACTGTGTACATCCCTGGAGGTTTAGGGGACAGGAAACACTCACATTTAAAACATATAATTAATAAATGGGTGAAAATTGCTTGTGCCCAATATGGGCAGTATTAATATATATACCCACATGCCAGCTAAGGTCAGAAGAGCTTTATTTAACAGCTGGTCTTATGTGTGTGACCCCTGTGATAACATTACATTACATTAATTGATAAGCCTGAAACATGCACTTGTCAAGGTTCAGAGGCACATTTTGCAAATATGGCAGTAGCCATCGATCAGCTTAAGATAAGATATACTTTATTGATCCCAAGTTGGAACATTTGCGTTACATCAGCATGTGTAACAGTTAAATATGCAGTTGTGTTTATTTGAAAATCATTTAGTATAATCACATAAATTCTGTGTTTTATATTCAACAATTCTGTGTTCTTTATTTATTGATTGTTCAATACCTGACAAGGCCGGAGATGAAATATCTACATACATCTTATAAGAGTAATACATTATGTATAATATCAGTTAAAATAAGTGCTTCAACATAGTTAACATTGCTGGAGGTATGCACACATATTGATAGATGTCTTGTAATGCACTATTGAGGAACCTGCAACCCAAGTTTTTTATTCAGTGCAGAACTACACCACAGTTGTGTAGTCCTATATGATATGTCAATAAACCTTAGAAAATCATGAAATCTTGAACGGGATGTGCAAAATAGTCATTACATACAGTCTTTAATTAACTATTAGTAGAGAATAACGAGTAATGAATATACTTTATAGGGATCGTATTAATATCTAATAATAAAAATATTGAAATTCAATAACATGCTTTAACCACCAGGTGTCCCTTGATATCAGCTGTGCACCTTTATGGTGTAAATACAGCCTATCTACCAATTGGATCAAATATAAAAGTGAGCCGAATTAGTGTTGATACTGCAAGGAGACGTATTGTGTGAAAATAAATGTAAGATGTTGTTTAATGGCTGATATATTTATGATCCACGTCACGTTTTCAGTTCCTCATGTTTGTCTTCTCATCAGGGCTCTATAAATACAGAACTACGGCAGATATGTAATATGTAATGCAGCCGAACCGTGTATTACAATGCCGTTATGTGATGACTTTCAAAGAGAAAAGCAAGCACACTCGGAATAAGGTATTATTATTATTTTGGTCTGTTTCCGGTATTTGTTAATGACGATGTGCTCTGAGATGTGAGACTGGAATTGCACAGGGGGGAAATAACGTAGGCTATCTTTAGATGCGGATTTTGTTAAACTAATATGTTTAGGCTGTGGACCAACACTATACATTGACGGGGAAGGGGGTAGCAATAAAGATAACACCATTAAACAGTTACACAACATAACAGAAATAATATCGATAGCAGCGTCCCTAGCAACCACCTTGGTAACAATGAAAACGTCGCGATTTCCTGAAGTAATCTTCGTAATAACTAGCAAACTAAAGATCATGTACATCCACTGCACACATAATCTGAAATAACAACTCATATTTCTCGCATCAAATGACATCAAAACGCATTTTAATGGCCAAACTAACTTTAAAATAGGCATTTTACACCCAGAATAAAACGAATTTCGGCCATGTTTTCTTTTTCTGCAGGGAGAAATTTGAAGATCACGTGACATAGACGCCAGCCATCGGAATGAATGGTGAAAGAAACGGGTTTGTCAAACAGAGCACATGGTGTAGGCCAAACGATAGCTGGGGATTCTGGGTAGTGTAGTGTCTTCTGCCATTCTTTACTCAGAAAACATATTTGTTTCTCCGAATCGAAGGGGAAAAATACAAAAGCATTGCACACAATTTAAACCAATCAATGTTGTGCAATTAACAAGGATAATCCGGTGTTTTTTAGTCGATGAGTAGTGCAGATATCACTGTAAAATCAATCGACAGTAAGAGGAGTACTTACTTCCGGGTGTACAATTCTCCGTTATCCAATGGGAATGGATGCTCACATTGCCTTTAAGGGCAGCCGGCATAAACGAATGCCGTGCTGCCATGAGCGTCAAATCCCGACGCAGATGGGAATACATTGCAATCAGTTGAAAGCTATTTGCGTCCCTTTATGACGCTGAAGGAGACTAGGAGCGTCAAAATTGGACGCCACGGACACTGACCAAACGTCGCTATTGGACGCTTAGGGAGTGAGAGTGTGTTGCACCAGCACATGTTTGCCCTGTAGTAAGGAATAATGTGAAGCGAGGCGGTCATTATGGGTAAAAGAACAACCAGATCAGGAGCCCGACGTGAAGCGGAGGGATCTTGATCAGCATGAAGGGTGTTCTTTTACCCATAATGACCAAGTTACTGCACATTATCCCACTTATTAAATGGCCACATTCTCAACAAAGTAACGATATGACTCTCAATATTAATTGAAATGCTTTATAGATTTAGAAAATGTTTTTATTGATTTGAAAAATAGTAATATTGATTTAAAAAATAGTTGTATTGATTTAAAATGACATGCATCCGCTAAGAAAAATTGTCCGTTGTTACTGTTTGAACTACGTAGCAACGGCAGGAACTATAGGTTACTTACGTAACCCCAGTCATCCGAGTAACATGAAGTGAGATGTCTCACTATGGGATGCGCCTCATCGCGGAGCAAACAGAAGCATCAATCTCATTACGGCAATCCTGATTGGCTGGTGATCTTGACGTCAGCATCAGGGGAAATCACCCCCTATAAGTAGCTTGCGCCACAACGCATGCGTCATTCAAAATAAGCACCTCTTCTCGCTTCACCATAGCAAGGAGGGCCGTCTGGTGAGACATCTCACTTCATGTTACTCTGAGGACTGGGGTTACGTAAGTAACCTATAGTTCTCATCTCCGTTCGATGTCTCACTATGGGATATTGTAGCTCCCGTATTGCCAGACGAGCTTATCTCGAAAATCACCGATCAACCAGAATTTAACAGGTAGAGTCCTGACTCAACAAGGTGCCCAGCACTGCTCGGGCCACGCTTGGAGCGGAGACGTCTAGCCTGTAAAAGCGGACAAAAGTGAGCGGCGAGGACCAGCTCGCCGCTGCACAGATGTCTTGGATGGAAACACCCTTGAACAAAGCCCAGGATGTAGCCAGGCCCCGAGTCGAGTGAGCCCGCAGACCCGAAGGTGCTTGCAAATTCTGACTCGTATAGGCCAAAGCAATTGCCTCCACAATCCAGTGTGAGAGCCGTTGCTTAGTAACAGGCTTGCCCTTGTGAGGGCTAGCCCAGGACACGAAGAGTTGGTCATTAAGACAAAGCTCCTTTGATCTGTCCACATATGTGCGTAAAGCACGGACTGGACACAACAGATCCTGCTGCTGCTCCCCGGAGGAAACCAGCTGCGGAGGAAATGCCTCAATGTCAATCGGGGTACACGAACCAACCACCTTTGGTGTAAAGGCAGGGTTGGGCTTCAACAACACTCTCGTTTGCCCTGGGGCAAACTGAGTGCATGAGGGATGTACAGACAGTGCATGAGTATCGCTGACCCGCTTGGCGGATGCCAGGGCCGGTAACAGCACTGTCTTGAGTGACAGATATTTCATGTCAGCTCCTTCCAGGGGTTCAAATGGGGTCATTTTGAGCCCATTTAAAACCACTGCCAGGTCCCATAAGGGCACCAGCGACCTGGAGACAGGGAGGAGCCTGCAAGTTCCCTTCATAAAACGGCAAACCAAAGGATGTTGGCTAGCCGTCTTACCCTCAAAGCCCACATGGCATGCAGCAATAGCAGCCAGGTACACCTTGATCGTGGAGAAAGCTCTGTGTTTATCGATCAAGTCCTGTAGAAATGATAAAATCACCCCGACAGGACATTGAAAAGAGATGTGCCCTTCTTGAAGGCACCACTCCTCAAACACCCTCCACTTACAGTCGTAAAGAGACCTGGTGGAGGAAGCTCTCGCACTCTGAATAGTGTTTATCACCTTCTGAGGGAGTCCCACTGTATTCAGATTGTACCACTCACTGGTCAGGCCCATAGTGCCCCGTGCTCTGGGCGTGGGTGAAGGATCGCCCTCCCCGCCTGAGACAATCTGTCCCTCCGTGGTGGGGGCTGCCATGGCTGCCCGCACAACAGCTGATATATCTCCGCCAGCCCGTACGTTGCGGGCTAGGGCAGAAACATCAGAGTAAGTGTGTGGCGTTGCTCCTTCACTCTGGCCAGAGTTGGGGGTAACAGAGCCAGGGGTGGGAACGCGTACAGAGGACCCGGAGGTCAATCGTGTACGAGTGTGTCCCCGCCTAACAGTGCGTTTAAATCGTGCATTAAAGAGAACAGTTGTCATTGAGCATTTTTTCTTTATGCGAACAGATTTAACGCGGCTCCGCCGTAACGCACCTACAGCGGACTCACGATCCTTGGATGAGGAGTCCAGTCTGCATAGAGTGGTGCACCTCTGGACAGTAGTTCTGTCCCGAGGTGCATCACTCCCGGTACCTGTGTCGCTCTCAGAGAGAGGAGACGTCTGCCGCTCCAAGGGATAATTTTTTGTGCCAGTGTGTGTGACTGGAGACAACGCATCCTCGCTTGGCGGTTCATACACGATATCGTGTTGTCTGTCCTCACGAGGACATGGTGTCCTCTGAGAGAAGGCAGGAAGCGTTTTAGGATGGGGAACACCGCTAAAAGCTCTGGGTAATTTACGTGCGCCCGCTGGAGGTCTCTGCTCTAGAGTCTAGAGACCTCTCACCGGGCGACCTTCGTAAATACCCTATCAGCCTGTCTGACCTGGGTCCGTGGTGACCACCTTCCGTGAAAGGACAGCACCCGTAGGCGCGTCCCGCACTAGAAAAGTCGGGTGTAGTGCCACTACGCATTACATAATAACCAATACTCTCCGCACGCCGTGGCGCGCGGGGTTTAGTTTTATTATGAGACCCATGTTGAGTGGGTGCCTTACGAGGACATTTGTCTGCGTAATCTGACTCTGCTCGGCGGGCATTATAGATAAAACCCTTCTTTCTAGGAGAGAGAGAACCTCTCTCTCCAGAATATGGGTTGACTCTCTCTGGGCTTGTGAAAACAGATAAAGTGTAACTGTTTTGAGAAGCCCAGGCAGATGTCGTGAGTATCTCCTGCTGTATGCTCCTTAGAGCCAGCTGAGATGTCGCGCTTACGGCTCCAGCCGGCACTGCGCATGCGCGTGACGGTGGTGCCCTTACAGCTCCAGCCGGCACTGCGCATGCGTGTGACGGTGGTGCCTTCACAGCTCCAGCCGGCACTGCGCCTGTGCCTGCCGGTGGTGCCTTCACAGCTCCAGCCGGCACTGCGCATGCGCGTGACGGTGGTGCCTTCACAGCCCCAGCCGGCACTGCACATGCGCGTGACGGTGGGGCCCTTAAAGCCCCAGCCGGCACTGCGCGTGCGCGTGGCGGTGGTGCCTTCACAGACCCGCCAATAATCCGCCTTTTGAGAGATGCCGTAGCTGCTCTCAGAAGGGGAACAATTGACAGGCTGTTTATTGGCTTTATTGATTTTCTTTTCATTTTTTTGAGCTGCGCCCTCGGCCTGAAGCCTGGATGCGTCAGCGTCAAATGTTTTATGACAGAGGAATCAATCAATGTGTGACATGTGTTTGTGCGGACTTGAGGATGGTGTTTAGGCATCTCTCGAGGCGGCGGGAACACATTCACGGACGGGAGAAGGAGGGGCTGTCACGCCGCTCGCTTCTTCTTCCTCGACTTCTGGCCGAAATTCTGGGTTGGCTCAGCCTGAGCTGCAGCCGGAACCGGAGATTTTCTCGTCCAACTTGCCCTTGTCTCCAGCCTGGGCTGGGGACTCGGGGTGGGCTGCGACCTCTGCTTGTCCGGTGCTTTAAACCGAGCAGAGTACGAGACAGCTTGGGTAAAGGACTGCTGCTGCGAAGGCAGCGGCTGGACCCTTCCAAATGTCCGTGACCGCTGCCATCTCGTCCAGAGTGGCTGCTCCTGGGCTACCCGACCACGTTCAGGGCCCTGGCGGACAGCGCTGCCGCCTTGTAGGACTTTTCAGTCATTGTAGACTGAAAGCGGTCCGCCTTTGCTGGCAGCGTGGGGTTCCTGCTCGGTGAGCAGCGGTATGCGGAGCAGGCCGAGCCTCTCCATTCCATCGCAGTCCAGGGAGGAGGCACCCTGGATTGGGACCTTGTTGCTGAAGGGCCGGTCTCTCCACGAGACCGACACTTCATCCAAGATTTCTGGAAAAACCGGGAGGAGTTGCCACCCGCCACCCGCTATTTGGGGAAGATGCTTCCCCTCGTAGCGGGACCTGGAGGTCCTGGAGGTCTCCTTGGCCATTTCAGGCCACGGAACATTGAGTCTGACCGCAGCGAGTTTGCACACGGCCTGCAGGTCCATGCTCAGACCGGGCGAAGCTGGTGTGCTGTCGCCCGAGAGAGCAGCCCTCGCTCCAGGCTTTGCAGCCTGGGCCGATGACATGAAGGTGTCCTCTTCTTGTTCATCTGACTCGGACAGGAGGAACGCCAGGGCGTCCTCCTCATCGTCCTCCTCATCGTCCTCCTCATAATCCGACTCGAGGACATCCTCCGCGGGTGAGACCATGGTGTGGTCTAACCGGGAGCCCCAGCTTGGTAAAGCGCGGGAATCCGTTCCCGCGTGTCTTGTCGTCACCGTGTCCCGGCATGCCAGGGCGCGGGATTCCGGTTCTGAGGCCATCGCTGACAATGAGCCCCAGACCGACACAGAGAGGGGTTTGCTCTCTGTGGCGGACGCCCCCGTGTCCTGACTGCCGGCCGGCGGGTCCATGGACATGGGGGGGTCCTGTTCCGACAGGCTAGCTTGTCTCGCTAGCCGTCGGCGGAGGCTCTTGACTGTGAAGCGGACACAATGTCCGCATGAGCCGGGGTTGTCAATAGCGCCTCGGGCGTGTTCCAGCCCGAGGCAGGACGAACAGACCTGGTGTGTGTCTGTGCCCGAGATCTTCAACCCGCAGCCGCAGAGTCGAGCCACCGAGTCCCTGACTCCTCTGGTGTGAGGGAGAGGGGCGTCCATCCTTGTCGCCTCGTGGCGTGGAGAGGGCCCGCTCTCGACAGGTGGGACGGGAAAAAAGGTATTACCACCTTGTCCTTAATCCGGAGAAAAAGGACGGTGTGGGTCTTTTATTCCCGGAGAATACTGACTGGTGTGGCAGTATGCTCCTTTTTTAATCCTTTTCCCCTCCGTGGGGAAGAGAAAATAAAAACTTCCTCGCTACCGTGGTGTCGGTAGAGAGGGAGCGAGCTAGCAACAGGTGTGCTGCTAGCTTGAAAAAATCGGACCTACCTTACTTTCTCGTAGAGAAGGGCGAGGTAGATTTTTAAGTACTAACGGCGTTAGTACTACCGTCTTCCTGCGAAGCAGAAAGAGTAGCCGGCTAGCGCCCGTCGACCGAAATGGTATTTTGGGTTCAGTCTGTGGACAGTGAAGCTTGCCCGGCTACTGTGAGATGTGCTCTGAAGCGAGAAGAGGTGTTTGAATGACGCATGCGTTGTGGCGCAAGCTACTTATAGGGGGTGATTTCCCCTGACGTCAAGATCACCAGCCAATCAGGATTGGCGTAATGAGATTGATGCTTCTGTTTGCTCCGCGATGAGGCGCATCCCATAGTGAGACATCGAACGGAGTGTTATGAATGAGAACTGCTTCGATAGCGCTTTTGCAGAGCTTTTTCATTACAGATTTGAAAACATTGTTGCTTGCTTTAAAAGTAGCACAATTCATTATGTCAAACCTTGGAAAGTATCTAGATATCCCTGCCCTAATGCCAAAGGAACTGGCAACTGAATATGTATTGCTGTTTGCAGTACTCGAGTTGAGGGGGGATGAGGGGGGATGGTATCCCCCCTGAAATAAAAATGGTCAAAATCATCCCCCTTCTAAAACTGCCATTCCCCCTTTCCATCCCTTATGTAATTTTATCAATGAACGTGGCACTGGTATTACTGCTACTTTAACATTCATTTTGCGCATTTTGAGTAAAATACTGTGGGTGAGGGAGCACGCACACATGCAATGACATTTTTACCAAGTCACTGACGCTATACTATGCGAGTGCCCTAGAGGGCGCCAGAGCGCCGTGATGCGCCTGTTTGATCGATGCCAGAAGCGCAGGTAACGGTCATCACAATCAATCAATCAATCGGATACGGCTGTAATAGGCCTAAGGCCTTTTTGTCGCTCATAAATAAATGAGTAGATCACTGATTCTTTATTTACTATGGATGCTGGCAACAGTCACATAGTCCAAAGTGAAGGTGATGTTTGACCAGTAGTGGTCGAGGCGGGATTTGAGACAGTTAACCGTCTTGGATGTGACAACGCTTTCTGGCAGATCATTCCACAAGTCCACCACACGCAGGCTGAACAAGTTGCGGCGGATAGCCAGTCTTGAGTACTGTTTCTTCAACTTGAGGCAGTGTCCACGAGTCCTGGTGTTATAATCCCGTTGTAGTGGGCATGATGTTTTGTAGATGTTGTGGAGATATTTGAAAACTTCGATCATATCTCCCCTTGCCCTTCTATAATACATACTCAGGATTTTAAGACGTTGCAGTCGTTCTTGATATTGTAGGTCCTTTAGTTCTGGAACCAGCTTCGTTGCCCTTCTCTGTATTTTCTCGATGAGCTCAGCATCCTTTTTGTACATGGGGGAGCAAGCGACATTCCCATACTCGAGGAGTGGCCGTACAAGAGAGATGTATAAACTACGTACTACGTCAGAGTCCAAATAAGTGTATGATCTGCGGATCATTGCTAGGATACCATTCGCTTTGTTACTTGCCCGACGGATATGGTCACTAAATGTCAGGGTATTGTCAACATTCACACCAAGGTCCTTTTCATTCTGAGTCTCGGATAGGTTTATAGTGTTTGAATTATCACCCATATTATACTCATATTTTGTATTCAGAAAACCTAAGTGCATTACTTTGCACTTTGCTGCATTGAATTTGAGCTGCCAACACTCGGACCATCTTTGTATTTCTCTGAGATCTGACTGGAGTTTTTCTGCATCCTCTTTACACTTAATTTCCTTGAAGACTTTAGTATCAGTCTTGGCCAAGCGACCAGGAGGATAACGCGATCTGAGGGACTTCATATTTAAAAATACTAAAAATAACATTTCAGGTAAGTCAAGAGTCAGTAATCTTAGTCATTACTTATTACTTTAGTCAACAAAGGTGGAATCTATGGACATAAGCAGCAATAACAACTTAGTTTGGAGTTTAGCTACGTTTTTCTCTCGTGTTAGCTAGCTGGTAAGACTCAAAACTGTTGATGACATGATACCACCAGCACCAGAAGAGCTGAAACCCCTCCTTCAAGCAGTGAACACTTTGGTCATCTCCACAGCTGAGTGTGAACGTGGGTTTAGTCAGATGAACATTTTAACCACAACTAGAAGCTCCCTAGAGGTAAAAAGCATGTCAGCCTTGCTTTTCATCAAGTGTGTTGGCCCTCCACTGAACTAGTTCAGAACTTCAGACCAGATGTATATGTCAAGACTTGGCTTCAAAGCCATTGCTTAGCTAACAATCCGAAAGCAAGAGCCAGAAAAATTGAGACCAAAAAACATGATTATGAAAATCTTTGGAAACTTCTATGAGATGGGGGAGAGTGGAGTAGGCAGCCATTGACAACATTGGTCCTATTTTGTATTATCTGTATAATCTTTTAATATATTTTCATATTTTGTAAACAATTTCAATTTGCACTTAATGCCCTGTTAAAAAAAGTAAAATTGGGAATGTTAACATAAAATATTTGTATTTGAACTGCAATAAAATGATGACGGATCAATATTTTTCAAAAAATGTTCCTCACATTTTTCATGAAGTGTTTAATTTACATAATGATTTCATTAATTACAATAAAAATGTAACCTTTTAGATACCAGTTTTGATCGTATACCAGTAACTGCTTTTTTGAAAAAATACACTATAATTCAATATTCTAAAAACAATTTTGACTTTATTATAAGTTCAATCAGGAGAGACATGATGTATGGAATACATATTTATTATCGGTCACATTATATCAATGGAACATAATGATGACAGTTCATCACAAATGAATGAATGTTGTTTTGGCGATTAGGCCCAGGTTTTAGTAGGATATCAATCGGGAAGGGAAGAACCATTTCCGATGAACCCCCCTGGGTCTAGACACTGGTGGTGGTGATAAGTGGTTAGGTCCGGTTGGAAGGGAGGAGGATAAGCTTGGCCCTGAGTTGGAAGCAGGAGGCGAAGGGGTGGAGGAGGGTTGCGCGTTGACACCTGGAAGACAGCTGATAGAACAGGGGAGAGCATATATAGAGGGGTTAACAGGTGCGATGATTAGCCTTGTAAATGGAGGGGCGTGATAGGTTTAGCTGTCATTTAGATGCAGGGAGCAAGTATTGCCATGACGCGCAATACGGAGTGTTAGGTCTTCCTGTCTGAACTTGCGCTAAGCTTCATTTCAATCAGGAGAGACATGATGTATGGAATACATATTTATTATCGGTCACATTATATCAATGGAACATAATGATGACAGTTCATCACAAATGAATGAAATGTTGTTTTGGCGATTAGGCCCAGGTTTTAGTAGGATATCAATCGGGAAGGGAAGAACCATTTCCGATGAACCCCCAAAAGAATGAAGGATGAAGTACTGAATGTGAATCTTACCTTGCGGGATGCAGCGGAAATCTATGGATGAAAAGGAGAGGTTAATACGTGTGAGGATTTAAGCGACTGATGCCTCCCGGGCATCCTTCCTGGACGTACAGGGCTTCCCGGCCGTACGGGGCATCCCGGACAGACGGGGCATCCCGGATGGGGCTTCCTGGACATACAGGGCGTCCCTGACGTACGGGGCATCCCGGAGGGGGCATCCTGGCCGTACAGGGCGTCCCGGACGTACGGGGCATCCCGGGTGAGCGGGGACTACCCGGACGCACCGAGCGACCCGACCAGTGCCCCGGGTGCCCGGAACGTGCGAGGCTTCCCGAATGTGCGGGGTAACCTGACTTTAGCAGGGAAACATAATACGGACCGGAGGTTTCACGACCCGGACATACGGGGCTTCCCGGACGTACGGGGCATCCTGGACATACAGGGCAACCCGGACATACGGGGCATCCTGGCCGTACAGGGCATCCTGGATCGTACAGGGCATCCTGGATCGTACAGGGCATCCACACAGGGCTTCCCGGACGTACGGGGCATCCCGGAGGGGGCATCCTGGCCGTACAGGGCGTCCCGGACGTACGGGGCATCCCGGGTGAGCGGGGACTACCCGGACGCACCGAGCAACCCGACCAGTGCCCCGGGTGCCCGGAACGTGCGAGGCTTCCCGAACATTTTTGCGGGGCAACCTGCTTTAGCAGGGACACGTTATACAGACCCGAAGGTTTTACAGCCTGGACATGCAGGTTTAAATATGCAGAATTGAACATGAGCCGTGGGGCAACATACGTGCTGACATGCTAAGAACCACCACCAGTTATATGCATACGTACCAATTTGTTTAAGGTTGGAGAGACCTTTGGATAGCCAGCACGGCATTGAGGTCGGGGCGAATGTAAGATGAGAAAGCGGAGGAGGACCACCGTCCGAGTTGTTGCAGGGATGAGGACGAGACGCCTTGATTGGCAGCGGAAGTAGCTGCGCCTATTCTGAAGGAGTGCCCCGTGTATAGAAGGGGTGATAACCCGGATTTAATGAGGACTTGTTTTAAGTAGACATTGAACTGTCGTTGTGTTAAAGGAAAATTCCCTGAGATAAGGAATAATGGCGAGAGAGGATTAGAGGTAGATCTAAGCCGTAGGAACTTGATCATGGCCTTATAAGGGCAGAACTGGGAGTCGATGCGGGCGGCGATGACGGAGCAGGCGCCGCCGCATTTGGAGTGTTTAAGATATAAACTAAAATGGCTAGCGTGAAAGGATAAGTCAGAACAGCTGACGTCTCGATTGGAATCGAAAGTAAGGGAAGCGGTGGTAAATTCGCCTGGTCTGAGAAAGGCATTAAAAGCTAGGAGAAATAGAGCGTCGAGTAGTGCATCGATATAAGGGGAGAATGCCCCACTTCTAAGCTTGGAGAGCATGAGGCGTAAAGTGGAGAGTGTAATGGGGCGTCTCCGGTCTAAAACGGGGGGAGAAGTTTTAATGAGACCTTTGAGGATGAGTTTGACTGACTGGTTTGTGAACAGCTGGGAAAGCCGGGATCGGAACAGCAAACGTTAAACTGAATTCCCGCTAAGAGGCCCCTGATGTATTGGGGTTTGAGGTGGCGATCAGTGGCGCAGTAGCACATGAAGGCACACACGGTGGAGATGAGAACAGTTTTAAGTGTGAAGCCTACGGAAAGCAAAACGTCGCAAACGTTCTCCAAGCGAATCATATGTTTTGAGGGTGGACGCGCTAAGCCCTTCCTCATAAACCTGCTGATTCGAGGTGCCTTTCTAGGGGGCTTCTATTTAAGAGAGAGAGAGGAGATGCAGGGGAGGAATCCTGACGGGTTGAGTGCTGGCTCCTGGGCAGAGGTTCCGGAACGTCTTGTGGGCTGACTGCGGTAATCTATGGATGAAATGAGAGATTAACATGTGGATTAAACGATCTGCCGGAATCACTGCCGGGCTTACTGTACATCATAAAATGCTGACCCGAAGGTCGACGGCCGGAATCAGTGCCGGACTTACGAGAACACTACCACTAAACAACGGCCGGAATCGCTGCCGGGCTTACTGTTCTCTGCTGGGCTTACTGTACATCATAAGATGCTTGACCCGAGAGGCACCGGCCGGAATCAGGCCGGGTTTACGTACTACCACTAAACAACGGCCGGAATCACTGCCGGGCTTACTGTACATCATAGGATGCTGACTCGGAAGTCGACGGCCGGAATCAGCGCCGGGCTTACGTGAACACTACCACTAAACCTTGCCGACACGATGGTCGATGACCTGCGATGCAGGGTTAAAATGCACAGATGAACACTACCACTAAATGTATAAATACCAGGAAAGAGAGATCTTGGATGGCCGTCTGGTTGTTGTAGGGATGAGGAATAATTACCTTGATTGCGGCAGGGTTGCTGCACCTATCCTGGACGAAGCCCTGGAATGCTATTAAGACACCACCACCAGTTATATGCATGTTTACCATAGGTAAACTGAGAGATCTAGGATTGCCGGCACGAGTCGATGTCCGGGGGAAGAGGGAGATGTAGACAATGTAATGCAGCTGTTAGCTTGAGTACAATGAGACATGAATGTTATACCCTGGCTTATCGTAAGCCATGTGAGCATGAACCAATATAAATGAGACAATATGCGCAGCATAAAATGATGTATGCCTAGGTAAATACTGAAACATGACCCATGATATGGGATTAGCTTAATTAGCAGTTTAATTACGCCACGGTGAGACATAGATGCACTTGATTGGGTGATTAGACTGTCTTCTATCATATTACGTGAGCTTCTCTTTCTCCCTGAAGAAACTCCCCAAAAACCCCACGGATGGGCAGCATCCGTGAATAAAACGAAGACTCATTGAGTGTCTGAGTGAGTATATACGGCCACTGCTAATGTGTGGCGTTAATGCGGGTGGGGGGGGGGGGTTGAAAGATTATTTTCCATGTGGTTCCTGGCGCGAGGTACTGGCAAAGCTGCGTTGCGCCTGGGGCATACAGACCTTGAATGAGCGTCCTTGCAGGACTGCAGATGTGGAGGAATGTACGATATGGGTGGTAGCAGACGTTTTCGTTAAAGTTATGATAGATCTCTCGTCTTGCCTATGCTGCACCTGACGGCTTTGACTATTATTCCCGGAAAACAGCGTGGGAAAGACTCTAGGCCCAACAAAATAAAATACTCAGTTACCTCTAATCATTAACCCATGTTTGTATAATTTAGTGAACTCTGTGTGTTGCTGCCAGCATACATGACACCTGAAACGTTACTCGTGGATGGGGCTACAGAGCTGCTAGACAGTCGAAAACGGTGCATTCCTCTGTCTGAATGTGCTGCACTTTGATAAATATTTAGACAAAAGCTAAACTCTTATTGCACTTTTGGCAACGAGCATTCTCCACGTCGAGACGGGTAAAGTTTAACCACACCTCGGAGCGCGTTCTCTCCGCCACCTCCGCAGAGTGCTCCGCTGCATGGAGCAGCTGCGTGTGTGTAAACTGCCCCGCCCCCTCGCACGCAGACCGGGAGAGAGATCCCGTCTGATCGAAAATACATCATAGACGCATTTGTTTGTCTTTTGCATATTAGAAATGAGTCGGCGCCATTCATTTCAGGTAACGCTGTGTTGAAGCTTGAAACTGCGTTAGTTACTGAGCATTGTAATGGGTAGTAATTACCCGACTGCCTTAGTAATGCAAGTAATACGTTACTGAAACTCCATACTGTAACACGTTACACCCAACACTGCCTGGAACTCACCTTACCCTGACTAAGGTAGCATGCATCGTATTGAACTTCCTGTCGGCTCCCAGACCGTAGTCGAGGAAAGGGGGGGGGGGGGTGACTCTCTGTCGTCTCCCAGGGCAGAAGCAACACGCTTCGGGTTCAATAACCCATTTTTTCGGAAAGACTGGAGAGAGGCGAGCTCTTCTTGGGAGGTCGTTGCATTTATTTAGCTCTTCTGTTTCGTAAGATCACAGAAATTCCTTTTTCTGCTGCCTTGTTTACTTCTAGAAAACATGAATCCCGCTCGCTCTACCATACCATGCCCAGCACACCTGCACGCGCCACACCCCTCTCTTAAAGGGGTAGTGATCTCGCTCTGCATGCCCCGAATGTCATGACAATATAACGAAACATCTCGTGAATTTGCTGCAACTGCCTCTTGCCAGCTCTACCCTGACGCCTGTTTTAGAGTGAGGCGCAGGAGGAAGTAGCTCCAATGGGATGTAGCTTGAGCCCTGCCTGCCTGCAGGAGGGGTTGTGGTTGAAGCCAGAATGGGTAAAGCTTCGCATGCGATGAGGACCCGTTCCGCGTGAAGCCAGAAGCGCCGCATTTGAGCGGCCCTGAAGCCAGTGATGCCCTCTTGAGAGACTGAAGGCGTACGTCAATTGTTTGGGTGAAGTAGCCCGTTTCCATTAAGCTGGAGGAACTTCCGTGGAGCCCGATTTCCTTGTCTTTTCCTCCCAAGTCCGGGTTTGCGGGCGGCCGGCTGGAACCGCTAACCGACTGGGGAATGCCGCCTGTAGCTTAATCCGCCAGACTGCGGAGCTGATGAATAATGCCTGGAGCTGGGACGAAGCCCTGCTGCTGCTTGCGCGTTGACACCTGGAAGACAGCTGATAGAACAGGGGAGAGCATATATAGAGGGGTTAACAGGTGCGATGATTAGCCTTGTAAATGGAGGGGCGTGATAGGTTTAGCTGAGGAGAGGCGCTCCCTGTCATTTAGATGCAGGGAGCAAGTATTGCCATGACGCGCAATACGGAGTGTTAGGTCTTCCTGTCTGAACTTGCGCTAAGCTTCATTATAATCAGCTGATCCATCTGAATAATAAATGAGGGACTGTTAACCTACAAGATTTGTACCATAGACTTCCATTATAACCACATTTGTGTATCCCCTCCCCCCCTTTAAATTAAAGTGAAAAAAATATTTTGCACTAATTGTCCTCTGCATTTGACCCTACATGTTAGTGGTGCCATGGCAGCCCGGGGACCGACTCTAATTCTGAGGTGCCTTGGTCAAGAGCAATGAAAGGAGTATCTGAACATCCATAACATGCATGTTGTTTTAGGAGTATAATAATTATCTTTATGCTGGTTGGTCTCCCACCCTCGGCGGGTTATCAGCACAAATCATGTCCCCATATGATAAAATCCACCATCCCCCCTGATTTTTTTTTACAACTTGAGTACTGGCTGTTTGATGTCTGGACCGTTGAGTAAAAAGGGCCGCAGCAACGTGTTGAGGGTTTCTGCCCCAGAACAAATGTCCTTACGGGGACAATAAAGTATATCGTAGCGTTTATCTGCTGTTTTCTTGTCCCTCTTGTCTTACTTCTCTGCTGTTTTCTTGTCCCTCTTGTCTTACTTCTCTGCTGTTTTCTTGTCCCTGTTGTCTTTTTATTTTCTTCGCTAAGGACTCATCAGCCACTAACTATTCATCCAAATTACTGTGCTCTCCAAGTATATTAAAATTAATATTAAAATCCTCCATGTTGCTCTCAGACGGTACAACGGCAAACTAAAGACAAGCAAACTGCATGCCGTTTGCTTTTCGGCCAAACTGTATCAGTTATATCGACCGGACTTCCTTCTGCAGATGTGAGCGTCCTTAACGGTCAATAAGTCCTTGACAGCGGTCTGTACTACTGGATTAACAATGTGTCACGTGTTCTGAACTGACCAATCAGAATCAAGTATTCAACTAAGCCATGTAATAAGGGTGTAATACGGGTGTAGAAACAGTGTAATAGGGATTTAATAGTCTATTTACGGTGTTATATGGTTGTAATATTTGTGGTATATAGGTCTACTATTGGGTGCTATATGTGTCTTATACCAGTGTAATACAGGTGTAATCATAGTGTCATAGGGGTGTGTTAATCTGTAATTGGGGTAATAACAATGTAATATAGGTGTTACATTGGTGTAATATGGGTCTAATAACAGTGTGATATGAGTGTAACATGCATATAATAAGTGTGTAATAATGGTGTAACATGGGTGTAGATGGGGTGTATTTATGTGGAATGTGGGTGTAATAACAGTGTATTTGTGGTGTAGAAACAGTGTAATATAAGTGTTGAATGGGTGTAATAAGGGTCTAATAACAGTGGAATATGAGTGTAACATGATGGTGTCATACGGGTGTAATAATGGCGTAACTTGGGTGTAATGGGGGTGTATAACTGTGTAATATGGGTGTAATAGGTGTTCGATAACAGTGTATTTACGGTGTAATATGGTTGTATGTGTGTTCCATAGGTCTAATATTGATGTTACATGGATGCTATATGGGTCTTATAACAGTGTAATATAGGTGAAATAATTGTGTAACATATACAATATGGTTGTTAATACAGGTGTAATCATAGCGTCATAATTGGGCAGTAATAACAGTCCGATTACAGTGTAATAATAATGTAATATATGTGTTACATGGGTGTAATATGGGTTTAATAACAATGTAATATGAGTGAAATAATGGTGTATCACGGGTGTAATATAGGGGTGTATCAATTTAGTAACGGTGTAATTATGGCGTCACATGGGTGTAATATTTGTGTTAAATAGATCTAATTGGTGTTACATGGGTTCTCTATGAGTCTTATAACAGTGTAATACTAGTTAGATGGTTATAATATGGGTGCAATACAGGTGTACTAATTGTGTATCATGGGTGTAGTAGGGATGTATTAATGTGTAATGTGGGTATTATAACAGTGTAATTCTGGTGTAATAACAGGATTACGTTTTTAAGCAACGGTACTTATACTTTCGCCCACTGCCGATTGATTCATATATTTAGAGATTAGAGGTTGAATAATAACTACATCTTATGTTAGAGAAAATTCAGACACGCTCCGAGTCATCTTTAGTTTTATTTGCGGAAGCAGAGTAAAGATGTTCCATCACATGAACACAAGCTGGATTGTCGTCAGGATGGAGCTGCGGCTGATGAAGAGGAAGGAGAAACTCTTCATCACTATTCAATTGTCTCCTCGATGACGTTTGTGATGACGGTGGTGGTCGTGGTGTTCGAGGAGGAGGAGGAGGAGAGGGAGGAGGAGAGAGCGGAGGAGGAGGAGAGAGCGGAGGAGAGAGCGGAGGAGGAGAGAGCGGAGGAGGAGGAGAGAGCGGAGGAGAGAGCGGAGGAGGAGAGAGTGGCGGACCTGGGAGACGAGCACAGAAAGTTACAGTAAGTTTAAAATATAAAGTTAAACGAGAAAAGTTGCCCCACAGTGTTAGAAATATTCAGAAATACTTTACATAATTTTTACATTAATCCATTCTTTTTAAGTAATTGCTTTTATTTTCCTATTTTAATTCTCTTATTATGTTGCACCATTAGTGAGCACCAGGAAAAGCGCTATATAAATACCATGTATTATTATTATACTAATATAGCAAATCATCTGCTACTTTTTTGAGTACGCAAAGTAAAAGTCACTGTGCGGTAAATGTTAAATGTGTTTCGTGTTGAAGTTCATACATCACTGACGGATTTAGATTTTAGATTTCAAGCTGATTTTCTCCTCTTACCCGGCGCCCTCTCCGTCCAGCAGCCTCCTGTACTCGGCGATCTCCATCTCCAGGCGGGTCTTGATGTCCAGCAGCATCTGGTACTCCTGTCCCTGCCTCTCCAGGTCAGCCCTGAGCTGCATCAGCTGCTCCTCCATGCCGCTCACCTGGCTCTGGAACATGCTCATCTGCATGGAGTAGCGGTTCTGGATATCAGCCAGCTGCGATTCAAAGGAGGTTTTCTGCGGGGAGACAGTGAGTTTAAAAAACATGTTAATTCATCTTGAACACCTCCTAAAATAAGAATCCTATAATGAGTTCCACATTCTTGCATGAGCTGCAAAATGCATCGTCACAGAATGAATCTCAAAACCCTTACCGAAGCTAAAGTAAGTTTATCTGCAACATTTTTTATTTGACAAAATGCTGATTGGTTTATTATTGAGACGCAGTGAGTTAGAAGTCACGTGTGAGACTTTATATCGTCCTAACTAAAGACTATAATAATTAAACTTATAACAATCATAGACTGTGTAAAATAATAATAATACAAAGGAAAAATTATATTATAAAATAATAATCATATAAATAATAATAATAAAACATATTGTAAATAAAATCACCATCATCTTAATGAATAATAATCCTAGTAATTAAAAAAAACAAATTAAAAAAAGTTATATAAAAATAATATGAATACATGAATAACTAGTAATAATAGCAATAATAATTCATAATATTCATAAACATAATTATATTAATATTAATCATAATTACAATAATAATACAAATACTAATGAAAAAAATGATAATTATAAAATTATAATAATATGACTAATTATTAATAATAATAAAAAAGAAATATAATAATAATCACCATGCTCATCTGAGACTGCAGCTCGATCTCCAGAGCCTGGAGCGTTCTCTTGGTCTCTTTCACCTCTGTGCTGCTGGTCTGCATGCTCATGATGGTGATCTCCTCCTCCTTGGCGATAGCCTCCGACTGCGAGGAGCACAGGAAGTCAGCACAAACCATCCAAATAAAATGTCCACGCACTTCTCTACCAGGGTCTTTACCTTGGTCGCGTACCAGATCTCCAGATCACGCTTGGTTTTGGCGTTGATGGCCTCGTACTGTTCCCGCATCTCTTCCATCGCTTTGTTCAGATCCTCCTGCGGACCGGCGTCCACCTCCACGTTCACCTGGCCGCTCATATGGCTACGCATCGCCATCAGGTCCTTGGGGGGGGGGGGGGGGGGAGTGGGGGTACATACACACTCACATCAGACATGGCTGAGCATTTGAGAAAGGTCAACTTCATCATTATTTTCTAAAATGAGTCTCCACAAAGATATAGTTCTGCTGGAGACTAAATCATTTTGTGTTTTAGGCTTTTGCCTTAAAAAGTAAAAAGACTCAGATCAATTGATCTATCTATTCATATGAATATTGCAAGATTAATATTTAGTATTAATCGATTTGCCAGCTCATAGAATCGTCTTGTAATAAATAACTAAATGATATCATCAGGTTTTTAACAATACAGTAAACTCCCAGCGCGGGGAGGAAACACAAGTAAACAGGCAGGAAGTACTCAAACAGGAAGTACTCACTTGACAAACGATTGAAATGTACTTTATCTGAATCAGGACCCTGCTTAATACAAATACAACATGATTTATAGTCTGTCTGTTTCTACAGGGATTGTTCCTGAAAGCATCTTAACTTATTATCTTAAATCTGGACTTGTAAGATGGTGCTGTCTGAGGTTAAACCAGGATTTAGTGTTTTGGCGTTACAGAATATAGTCCAGCTGTCAGCTCATAGAGTCCTATAGTGAACCCGGACATGTTGAGTAACACAACGTTTTATGTTAGAAATGTATAGTACGGGTCCCCGGCACATAGAAACTGCCGGATGCTCACTCGCATATATTGGGCAATTTTGCACAATTAGCATTTCATTGCGTTAATTCAAATGAATGTGGACATGAAACACCATGAAATGTTTTCAAGGTGTAAAATGGAAGTTTGAACCTTCAGAGTGGCCATAGTTATACAGGTTGTACCGCTCAAAACGGCCATTGTGGATCATGAAAATGTCAGAAAGGCATTCAGCATCCTCATAACCTCCAACACCACTCCAAAATTGTCCAAATCAGCCATGCCATTTTGTAACTGTTGTTTAATAGCATTATAGGCTATAATGCTATTTAACGCAACTTATGCTGATTGTGCAACTTGACCAAGTACGTGAGTTAGCATCTGGCAGTTTGTAATTACCGGGGGTACAATACATTTCTAAGATAAACTTTGGAGTACTCAACATTTCCTGGTTCACAGTGCTGGCAACTATATGTTAGCACACTAATAGTACCTCCTCGTGGTTACTCTTCAAGGACACCAGCTCTTCTTTCAGAGTGTCCAGCTGCATGCACAGGTCCGTCATGGCGCCGCTGAGTTCAACCTTCACCATCTTCAGCCCGGCGATGTCCGCCTCCACAGACTGACGCATGACCAGCTCGTTCTCATACCTGCACCATCATATGACAGCAAAATAAATCATTTAAAAGCTTTGTTATATATATATATATATATACACACACCATACTATTATTTTATATAAATACATGTATAACTTATAAGTGATATACCCCAAGAAATACACTATTTTGTCTTCAAGGGGCAGAAACATGGAAGTTCACACATTAAAGGTCACCTATCATGGCATGTTTAGGCAATAGCATAGGTCTCAGATCAAGGGAGGCCCTATCATGGATTATCAAGGATTCTCTCTGAAACAGTCTGGAGCTCAAAGGCTTTCTCGCTTGCCGGTTACACCACAAGGTGAGTTCCTTTTTACTTCCTGCTTCTTCACACACATGCTCTCCAGTACAGGTTAGCTCTGAGTGTTAGCGATGCTAATGTAAACACCGACCATAATACGTCCAAAACAGTCGGGCATTGTTTCTGATAGCAACTTTCTGATTGGCCCGTGGGTCCACATTTCTGATATCACGTCATATCGGACGCAAATCTGGATCAGCTCCGTTGTAGCCCCGTTTTTAGAGATTTGGGTACGGAGGAAAAGAGAGAGGGTTTTATTTTCTGACGCTGCGTGAGTTCCCTGACACACCGGGGAGGGACACATGTTGATGTATAAAAGACATCAAAAAGTGCATTTTGCATGATAGGTCCCCTTTAAATAATAAATAAATCAAATAGATAATAGTTTTATATTGATAATAATAATAATAATAAAAAAAGTTACAAAACTATGGTAATAGTAATTATAATAATAACAAAGCTGAAATAATATTAATAAGAAAAGTAGTGATAAAAACAATAGTATTTTGAATAATTAAAATAATAAAATAACTTAAAAAACATAGCAGAAATAAAACAGTAAAACAACTTTTTAAGCGGTTATAGAAACAATTATAAAAAAAACGTTGTGTATTGTGATATTTAGTCCAGCTGCAGCGTTCTTCACAGCTGCCAGCAGAGGGAGCACAATGCAGATCATAGAATCCTGCTTTGTAATGTTTAATTGAACAGGAAAACACTTTCAGTGTTATTTAACTTTGTATTGATTTTTTGTGACTGATATTTGTGCTTTTCGTGTTTCATATGTTGCAGGAGAGGTACAAAGGTAAATAAAAAAGAAATGTTAATAAAGTTAGACACAGATAATTACATTTAAATGATGATACATAAGGATAAGTAAATATAAGTACAGATACATAATGAGGCACTGACTTGATCCTGAAGTCGTCCTGAGCCAGTTGGGCGTTGTCGATGCTCAGGAGGACCGTGCCTTTAACCAGGAGGGCTTCCTGGATCTGAGAACACACAAACAAGACAGTCAGGTTAAGAGGTGAAATATCAGTCTGTTCAAGTCCGTGCCCGTTTCTGAGGCGAGGCAGCCCCCCCCCACACACACACACACACACACACACACACACACACACACACACACACACACACACACACACACACACACACACACACACACACACACACACACACACACACACACACACACACACACACACACACACACACACACACACACACACACACACACACACACACACACACACACACACACACACACACACACACACACACACACACACACACACACACACACACACACACACACACACACACACACACACACACACACACACACACACACTGCAGCGCTGATTCCATTTTCATCGCCTCGAGTCAGATTACGTTATGTTCTGGTTCAGCTGCTTTCCTTTATTCGCTGCTGTGAGTTAAAGAGGACATCTGATCCTGGGGGTTTTATGGTTACATGTTTTTGCAAGACATTAGTTCTGTCATTGAAACAAAGAAGATTGTATTGCTTGCTTTTTACATTTTTCTTCTTCTCTCTATTCCATTTATTTATTGTTCGATTTTTCTTTTGTGAATAAAAGAAGAACTTTGTTTTTATGTATTGTTATTTATTTTCATGATTTACGATAGTTCAGAACTGCCATGGTCAAGATCATGAATTCATTGTGTGCTTGTTATTCTGAAAGAAAAATATAGCATTTTTTCCCCAGAATAATTGTGTTGTTATTCGGACTTTGCCAACTTTAGATAATTAACTCAGTAGACTCATGCACTTTGTCTTTCATAGAGTACATTCTTTTCTCAATATTGCATTTAGGGTAAGATTTTGTATTTTATCATTGGGACATGATCTTTTATTCCTCCTTATTATTTACGGAAGTTAAAGGCTGCCATAATTAAGATTACGAGTACATTTTCTTATTTTCATCTTGAAAAATATATATTTTCTCCAACATCATTGTCCTACTATTAGGAATAAAATGTTTGTTAACTCAGCTAATTTAAGACAACAAATCCAGATTTTAAACCACAGACCCCGCACTGGACTGCCCCTCTTTCTCACCTTGCCCTGCAGCTCTGCGATGGTGATGTAGAAGGGTTTGTAGTCTCGGGTGCTGGGGCCGACCTTGCTCTCCACAAACTGTCTGATCTTCAGCTCCAGTTCTCCGTTGACCTTCTCCAGCGCCGCCACCTTGGCCAGGTATGTGGCCAGGCGGTCGTTGAGGTTGTTCATGGTGGCCTTCTCGTTGCCGATGAAGCTGGCATCTCCACCACCGCCGCCGCCACCACCTCCAAAAGCAAAGGCTCCACCACCTCCACCACCACCACCACCACCACCACCACCACCACCGCTACCAAAAGAGAAAGCTCCACCGCCTCCACCAGCACCACTACCGTAGCCGAAGCCGCCACCACCACCGCCGCCACCGCCACCGCCGCCGCCGCCTGCAGAGTAGCTCATGCTAGACCGGGAGACCCGAGTACCCCCACCTCCTGCTCCTCCCGCCACGCTGAAGGAGCTCATGCCTCCTGTGGATGCTCGCCCCATGCCGATGCCACCGTAGCCGCCACCGCTCATGCTGCCGCTGCCAATGGAGTTGCGGTTGGAGTACATCAGGGCCATGATGATGAAGGTGTGTGTCAGAGGAGTGAGGAAAGATGCAGGATGATGCTCCTTTTAAAGGTGCTCAAATGGGCAGCGCTGCAGGTGATGGGAGGGGTCGATGCTCCACACCCTCCCCCCCCCCACCCTCTTATGTATGCACTTATGTAAGATTTGAATGTGCTTGTGCTTTCTTATATTTCCACACCATTTTTTAATACTTCTGCTTTAGTACATATTACATTTCTTACTGCACTACATTTTCGCATCTTAAGAGCTCTGCAGGATGTATTTGATTAATGATGATCTACCTTTGCAAAGCTGCAGGTTTGTTTTAACAGACACATCATAAAACGGGTTCTGTTCTGTTTTTATTGCTGCTCATAAATACCAAAATGTGATCCATCTCTGACAGCCACACACCCTCGAAACCCTCCAGTAAGGCGACTGCATTCATGTCTCCAACTTTTAACTCTGCTGCAACAGTCAGCTTGCATAAGTTCGCCTGCTAACATTGCACCAATAATTACAATACAAAATAATTATATAATGAAGGCTTTCAGTTTGGATACTTTACCGGTGCGTTCAATCCGGTTTTCTTCCTTACTTTTCTGAAACAAAATCATACAAACTGATATGTTGATTTTGGTCCTGTGTCATCACAATGGGAAATCCAATGATTTGGACAGAAGTTTATTCAGCTCCTTATTGCTTCGCCACAGATGTCATGATAGCAGAAAGTCGAGATATATATATTTCGCTGACTGATAACCAACCTGTCTCGACTGCCTATGACTGACACAATCTAAAGAATAAACAAAAAAAGGTCACATTTTTCAAATTAAGTTCCTAAAATGATTTGCCGTACTGAAAGCTGATGTACCTGCAGGATTGTTGTTTATCTTAGTTTGCATCTTCATGTTTGATGCACTTATTGTATGTCGCTTTGGATAAAAGTGTGAGCTAAATGAATTGTAATGTAATATATCTGATGTGTTCTCCCCCCTGCTCCTCTTTGAGGCAGCAGCAAAGACTAGTTTTAGCTCTCAACACGTTTTTAAAGTGTATACCTTTTTTCACCTAGTTAACGTTTTTTTTTTATTATTCATGCATATTTTACTAATCACTCCCCCTTCAAATGGAAATATGTGTTTACATAAAGGGTGACCAAACCGTTTGAGACCCACTGAGAGAACTTAGACTAAGTTAACTATCTGAGTCCTTTACCTGACCTGAGCTGTAGTTATCAGTCTCTCAGTCTGACAGCAGAGGACTCTCCCCCACCTTGTTGACAGCTCATTATATCCGTGAGCGCAGCTAGCTAGCACCAGATGCTAACAACAATACACGTAACCGGTGCGCGCGCTTTCTCTCTCGCTCGCTCGCGCCACACATGCACACACCCTCCCGAGCTTGAATGACACACAGAGACCAATCGAGGACATTAGTGTATGATCTGTATGGAAGTGGCCATGTGGGCAGGCCACATCATGGAGACAGCCAGTCACCCTCTGTGAGGCGGAGTCAGACCCACATTTGCGCAGCGTTGCGTTCACAATACATACATAAAAAAAGAATCCTCAGGCCAGCAGGCCACTTAGCAGGCCAGGCCATCGGGAAACCTCCCGGTCCTCCCGATGGCCAGTCCGGGCCTGTGTACACTCACCGGCCTCTTTATTAGGTACACCTTGCTAGTACAGAGTTGGACCCCTTTTGCCTTCAGAACGGCCTTGCTTCTTTGTGGCAGAGGTGCTGGAAACATTCCTCAGAGATTTTGGTCCATATTGAGATGATAGCATCACGCAGTTGCTGCAGATTGGTCGGCTGCACATCCATGATGCAAATCTCTCGTTCCACCACATCCCAAAGGTACTCTACAGGATTAGATCTGGTGACTGTGGAGGCCCTTAGAGTAAAGTGAGCTCATCGTCATGTTCAAGAAAGCAGTGGGAGATGATTTGAGCTTTGTGACATGGTGTTACCCTGCTGGAAGTAGCCATCAGAAGAAGACTACCATGTGGTGATAAAGGGATGGACATGGTCAGCAACAATACTCAGGTAGGCTTTAAACGTTGCTCGATTGGTACCAAGGGGCCCAAAGTATGCCAAGAAAAGATCCCCCTCACCATTACACCACCACCACCAGCCTGAACCGTTGATACAACGCAGGATGGATCCACGCTCTCATGTTGTTCACGCCAAATTCAGACACTACCATCGGAATTCCGCAGCAGAAATCTAGACCCATCAAACCAGGCAACATTTTTCCAATCTTCTATTGTCCAATGTTGGTGAGCCTGTGTGAATTGTAGCCTCAGTTTCCTGTTCCTAGCTGACAGGAGTTGGCGGTGTGGTCTTCTGCTGCTGAAGCCCCTCTGCTTCAAGGTTCCACGTGTTGTGGTTCAGATGGTCTTCTGCATACCTTGGTGGTTATTTGAATTACTGTTGCCTTTCTATCGTCTTGAAACCAGTCTGGCCATTCTCCTCTGACCTCTGGCCTCCACAGGGCCTTCTCTCCAGAGTCCGGCCGCTCACTGGATATTTTCCCTTTTTGGGAGCAGTCTCTGTAAACCCTAGAGATGGTTGTGGGTGAAAATCCCAGTAGATCAGCAGCTTCTGAAATACTCCGACCAGCCCGTCTGGCACCAACAACCATGCCTCGCTCAAAGTCCCTTAAATCACCTTTCTTCCCCATCCTGATGCTCTGTTTGAACTTCACCAGGTCGTCTTCACTATGACTACATGCCTAAATGCTTTGAGTTGCTGCCATGTGATTGGCTGACTAGATATTTGCGTTAACGAGCAGTTGAACAGGTTTACCTAATAAAGTGGCCAATTAGTGTATAATATTATGCATCATGCTTAAATCACATATTTGGTATTGTTAGATCCTGTGGTTGATTAATGCTCTTGCACTAATTTACCAAGAATATTTGTAATGCATGTACATTTCTGAATGAGAGACGTTTACATGTAACAGTGTGTTTCTACATCAAAGCTACTACTAGAACAAACTAAGAATACTTCACTACAAGTTAAGGTTTTGATTTTAATATAATTAAGAAAAAAGTAAACAAGTATTATCGCAAGCATTCTCAGCTTCCTGCTGTTAAAGTATGCGTTGTAACCAGAAATGGTCACCTTGCGGTTGGACGCCTTGGCAAGAAGTTGATAAAGTTATCACTTAATTTGATCCGATTGAACAATTGTGTGAAATGGTCTCAATAAGCGTATCAAGTTCTAGATTTATGGCACGCGTTTTAGGAAATCACATCGACCCTTTACCAATGAATACCAATATCTAATTGGAGCATCCTTGAGTCCAACTGGATGAGGCATTTCACTAAAATTGCAAGGACAACCGAAAGCCATAACGTTTTCAACATTACAGAGGCAGAAATACAGATTCTTTTTCTAGTCCTCACTTGGTTCACTATGCCAAGTGAAGACCAGAGGTCGCAAAAGTACACACTCTGGGTGTTTCTCATTGTCGAGGACGCTTCCTTGGTAGAACATGTCTTCCGAGTCAGGTCCTTCAGAAACGAGGCAAGAATCCTTCCCAGCCTCGGAAAACGAATAATGGTGGAACAGGCTAACAGGTGTGCAGGTGTGTGTCATATGCGAGGCCCCGCCTTAAATGGAGCGTGATGTCCGCCAAAGATTTTGGAAATTGGTCCGTACGCAAAGCATTGTGGGGATTTACATACCGTGGAGGATACACATATGCAGCCTTGAAATTTCCTGCAAAGAAGGATGCCGGCCTTGGTAGAATTCCAAGGATCCTGGACATTGGAACAGTCCTTCGGCAGGACTCGATGACGTAGCATCCTTGAAATAGTGCCTCTGGAGGAGCCTTCCTCGACTTGTGTTACTTGTGTAAAAAAAGACTTTGGTAAAAGTAGAAGTACTGATTGAAATGTTTACTTAAAAAATAAAAGTACAAAAGTACAGTCTCTGAAATGTATTCACAGTAAAAAGTAAAAGGTAACTTTTAAACTGGCTGTTTTTGTGCAAAGCTAACTGAACCTTACATCATATTAATATAATATTAATATAAGTGAAATGGAGCTTCATTTCAACTTTTATTACTGCCATTCTGAATGTATTCAGCGTGAACAACAAAGGGGAAGGCTCGCAATGATGCAAAATACAAATAATTGATAATTCTCCTCACATGCATTAAAACAAAAGTAACGAGCCTGTTTTGAAAATGTAAGAAGTAGAAAGTACAGATATTTGTATTAAAATGTAGGGAGTAAAAGTAAAAAAGTCCTAAATAAATACTTAAGTAAAGTACAGATACCTGAAAAATCTACTTAAGTACAGTAACGAAGTATTTCTACTTTGTTACCTCTGGTGAAGACTAGAAAAAGTGAAGGTCAAAAAATCCTTCGTCAACAACAAGTCCTAACACTAGTCCCAAGACGATACCAGCAAGTCCATATACATGTGAGCACAAGGCTACCAAGTCCCAAGTAAAGACCAGCAAGACTAGTGCCAGGTCAAGACCAACAAGTCCCAAGACTAATGCCAAGACCAACAAGTCTCAAGGCTGGTGTCAAATCAAGACCTACAAGTCCCAAGACTAATGCCAAGACCAACAAGTCTCAAGGCTGGTGTCAAATCAAGACCTACAAGTCCCAAGACTAATGCCAAGACCAACAAGTCTCAAGGCTGGTGTCAAATCAAGACCTACAAGTCCCAAGCATAGTGTCAACTCAAAATAAGTTACACCACTTTTGCCATGTCATGACCCACAAGTCCATTTTGCAGAATGGTTCATTTCAAGTTATTATTGAACTATTGCATTAACTGTAGCTGGTAAAGCTGGAGCTCATTTTCATATCTTTGCTTGATTTAAAAAAACGTTTTGTATCACTCTTTGTATCTCCCCCAGGGCTGTGTCTTACACTTACAGTATCGCAGTATCTTGATCTTGCTGGCGTTGCATATTTTTCTCAGCTCAAAGAAGAGATCAAAGTGATGACTGAAAAGCCTCCTGGCACCAAACTGTCACCTGGCTCCCATACTTCAGGTGCATGCTGTGGGAAAACGCTCTCAGCTGACAGCTTTTGTGTGTTGTCATGGTAACCTGCAGGCCAGCATCAATCACCTGTTTTAGGTCAAACAAGCTTGTTGCATTAGGTATGGACGTGATATGTGTTCCTCTATTTAAAATAAGACAAAACCTACAAAGGTATAGTTAATAAGTAGAGACTTTAAAACATTTTTTTATCAGGCTGTCTCATTTCAAACAACTGTACATATATTATAAAACATATTGCACATATGATTCATATGATTTGCTACAATTGCCCAAAACACTTCTATTAGGAGAAAACACGCTGCACTTTCAAAAACGAAGCAAGTATGACATTTAGATTCTTTTTTCACCGTTTTGTGTTTGCAGCGTTTCCTTAATGCAAACCCTGCACATTTTTGGTCAAGTTGGTAAATGTTTCCTAAATGCTGCACACGTGTTGTCTAGGTGACGAAGATGCTTCTTAATTTGCAAGTGCAGCACATTTCTCATGAAAGAAGTTTGTTGGGCCTCTGTTTAACACATTACTATTCAGATTCTTACTACCAACACCAAAGTCTAAAATGACTGTATTACAAGTAAAAGTCCTGCATTAAAAATGTTTAATTAGAAGTGTAGACATATTATTATCAAAACAAAATGGCACTTTTATAGTTCACTGTTTTAAAACTTACAAAAACGAATGCATTATAATTTGTGTGTAACCCATGTAATTGTCAACCCGGTCAGATGACGTAACGTAAAGATAGATTATGAACTTTTTGGAAAGTTTGCATAGGATGTGTTTCACAGATGGTACCACCAACAAACAAACTTTATTTATAGAGAGCAGGCGGAGCCCTCAAAACAGGAAATGAGTCTGCATTACTTCCTTTTTCCTTAAACAACTTAAAATACGCCAGTCCGCAGACAATTTTGATGCTTCACCATGAACACAGGTGCTGTTAAAGGTCAACTGTACATGGTCAAATGTTATCACAGTGCCCGTTCTTCGCTGTTTGCAGCTTAAATGTATATTGTCTTTTGTGAATGTTCCTTTTTTATGTGTTAATAATAAATCACGTCATCCATGCAGCACTCTGCCTTTCAATCTCAAAGTTTCTTAGACCTCTTTGTCTTTGTCTGACTCTGCATTCATCTGTAAAGAAAAAAAACTGCTTTGGGGATTTATCAGCACATGTAAAGGAGAGGATTGTGATTTTAGAGGCACTCAACGTTTGGAGTGAATCTGTTGAGCTTGCAGCGGTGTTCTGATCTGAGGAATGTAAAAAAGTTTAAATTTGATTAACGGCCAGTAATCTGCCGACACGTTAACCAGCTTCAGGCCTGCAGCCAGAGAAGCACTGATTCCTGAGCAATGGGTTCATTTGCAGGCGCCTTTGTCTCTGCATGCATGACACCAGGTATGTGAGAATTCATAGTTCATATACTAACTTTGACCTGCAAGCTGCATGCCCATCCTTTACTACACTTCATATTTAACCTTTTCACATTCTGTTAATGACACTCAGGGTTTGCTTTTTTGAATTTAGCTGGTTTCCAGTGTAGATGTTCAGAAGATAGTCAAAACTGACAAGTACCAACCCAAAAGTCAAGTCAAGACATCTGTGAGTTGGATGTAGAAGTGTCAGAATCAATATAGATGTTTTTATTTTAAAGTAAATTCAGATGGAACATAGTAAAAACATGTAAATTCTAATCTCGCCTAAAAAAAACCCCATTTCAATCAGGAGAGACATGATGTATGGAATACATATTTATTATCGGTCACATTATATCAATGAAACATAATGATGACAGTTCATCACAAATGAATGAAATGTTGTTTTGGCGATTAGGCCCAGGTTTTTGTAGGATATCAATCGGGAAGGGAAGAACCGTTTCCGATGAACCCCCCTGGGTCTAGACACTGGTGGTGGTGATAAGTGGTTAGGTCCGGTTGGAAGGGAGAAGGTTAAGCTTGGTCCTGAGTTCAATCAATCGATCAATCAATGTTTAGTCATATAGCCCAATATCACGAATGTTACATTTGTCTCAGTGGTCTTCACAGTGTGTACAGAATATCAGTATGACAATACGACACCCTCTGTCCTTAGACCCTCACATCGTACAAGGAAAAACTTCCGAAGAAAACCCAGTTTAAAGGGAAAAATGGGAGAAACCTCAGGGAGAGCAACAGAGGAGGGATCCCTCTCCCAGGACGGACAGACGTGCAATAGATGCCGTGTGTAAATTGAAAAGATAATACATTTGCAACATAGGTAGTCCAATGTTTGGAAATGCATGTGTGTGCATGCATGGAGTTGAAAGCAGGAGGCGAAGGGGTGGAGGAGGGTTGCGCGTTGACACCTGGAAGACAGCTGATAGAACAGGGGAGAGCATATATAGAGGGATTAACAGGTGCGATCATTAGGCTTGTAAATGGAGGGGCGTGATAGGTTAGCTGAGGAGTGGCGCTCCCTGTCATTTAGATGCAGGGAGCAAGTATTGCCATGACGAGCAATACGGAGTGTTAGGTCTTCCTGTCTGAACTTGCGCTAAGCTTCATTTCAATCAGGAGAGACATGATGTATGGAATACATATTTATTATCGGTCACATTATATCAATGAAACATAATGATGACAGTTCATCACAAATGAATGAAATGTTGTTTTGGCGATTAGGCCCAGGTTTTTGTAGGATATCAATCGGGAAGGGAAGAACCGTTTCCGATGAACCCCCAAAAGAATGAAGTATGAAGTACTGAATGTGAATAATCTTACCTTGTGGGATGCAGCGGAAATCTATGGATGGAAAGGAGAGGTTAATACATGTGAGGATTTAAGCGACTGATGCCTCCCGGGCATCCTTCCTGGACGTACAGGGCTTCCCGGACGTACGGGGCATCCCGGACGTACGAGGCATCCCGGATCGGGCATCCTGGACGTATAGGGCGTCCCGGACGTACGGGGCATCCCGGAGGGGGCATCCCGGAGGGGGCATCCTGGCCGTACAGGGCGTCCCGGACGTACGGGGCATCCCGGGTGAGCGGGGACTACCCGGACGCACCGAGCGACCCGACCAGTGCCCCGGGGCACCCGGAACGTGCGAGGCTTCCCGAAAGTGCGGGGTAACCTGACTTTAGCAGGGAAACATTATACGGACCGGAGGTTTCACGACCCGGACATACGGGGCTTCCCGGACGTACGGGGCATCCTGGACGTACAGGGCAACCCGGACATACGGGGCACCCTGGCCGTACAGGGCATCCTGGACATACAGGGCATCCATGCTTTGCCCGGTCTTTAGCAGAAATGTTCGTCGGTTCTACGGTGTTGTTTACCTTCTGTGATGCGCGAGCTGATGACGTCGCGTCATCATCATCATCATCATCATCATCATCATCATCATCATCATCATCATCATCATCATCATCATCATCATCATCATCATCATCATCATCATCATCATCATCACTACTTCACATCAAGGCGAGTTAATTTTTTTTTATCAACTTTGTGTGAAAAAATGCGGGGATTATGCGGCCTTTTGATAAATATGCGGCCTTTTAAAAATCTGCGCCATTTTGCTGATTATGCGGTAAATTCTGCGATCGCAGAATCGCGTTTTTCTGGAGGGTCTAACAGACGAGAAAAAAAGTCCGACATTATACGATTTAAAATAAAACAAATAAATAAAAAGATAAAACACTGGCATGTAATTTACGTGAGAATAAATGAATGGTTTTGAATAATAGATGAGTGTAAAATCTACGTCACTTTACAGCCCCGCCCACTTTTGGTGACAGCCCAACGCTGTCATTTGAACGGCGATCAAGCCTGAAGCCACAGAGATCTTCTGTTACTGTCCTTTCTTCTTAGAGGAAGTACAGAAACACGTAACTCTGGATTTGTTTTAATGTTTGAGGTGCAATAAACGACACAGCAGCTTTTTGGCATGTTAAAACTATTATTTTCTGCCTCGCTCATGAAAGTAACAGCTGGAGAAATTACACGCATTCTGGTGAGATCAGGTTGCTCCGTGCCAGCCTCAGGGACCTGTGGCTGGTTCCTTTCACAATATTGTTTATTAAGAATAAACAATTGTTATATTCTTACCCCTCGTCTCGCCTCCCTGCTTTTTGTTGCAGCCCAAGAGCCGGGTTGTAACAATAGGCAAATATGGGCGACGTTACGTGAAGCCCGCAAAAGCTGCGCTGCATTTCGAGTTGATTGTGATTTATAAAGGGAAACCGGCGTAGGACGTGCCATACACAAGTTCTATGCCGGTACGCAGTGTTTTATGAATCGAAAATGTCTGTGCGTATTTATTTGCTTTGTCCTACGTAAGCAACCTTCCCGGACGCGATCCGATGTTTGGGGCGGCGAGATTACATGTACAGTCAATGCAGAGACACGGACAGACGCAAATTCACTCCGACGGCGAGCATGAAGCGGTGGACGCGGCGCAAATCACGCTTTAGCAGCTGTCCACTGCTGTTTAGGGGTTGAAGAGGCGCTCTTCCTGGGTGATAACAATGCAGGCCAGCCGGTCGCATCACAGATTTCAGAGTGCTGGGCTCTGCCTGTTATCCGTCCTCCCAAATCCCATGAAAATGATTTACTCTTAGGCTTTGCACCCTGAGAGTTCCAGGGAGGACTACCACTTGTAGATGTATTACCCAGTACACAGCACTCCTGTTCCTTGGAATCCTTGTAGCTGCTAACTAGCTGTGAGTTAGCATACCCTTTTCCATTATTTTGCAACACTCGTAAAGTGGTGTCATTCCCACGACATAGTCCATTCACTTCCACGTTAACTTCCAACCGTTGCATTTTCATTTCCAACACAGCTATCTTCTGTATAAGTTTGTGGAAGTCATCTGTAGAGAACGGAGGCATTTTGCTACCGACTAGCTTAAGCTAAATAGCATGCAGTAGCCTACCAGGCTTTAGCTGTTGCTCGGCCACGCTACTGTAAGACTGAGGTCGTCGTAAAAATGTTGAAATATGGCTGAAAACCTCCGTCTATTTACGAAGATGAACTGTCCCAGTGATAAGTTAATGTCCAGGAGCCGCTGCTCGAAGTTTTCAGAGAATAAGAATAGGAAAATCAGCATAAAAAGTAAGCAGAGGCAGGAGCAAGCAGAAAAGCGTCTGCACTGTAAGAAAGATAAGATAACCTTAACATGATTGAGACTTATAGAACGTACACCCCTAAAGATTAACATAGTTCTACATGATTGATTCATGTTTCGACGAGAAACATGAATAAATTATGTTTAATATATTAAATGCATATTTGCAAATTGAACAACCCCACTTTCCCCTTTTTTTCAGTGTAGAGGAATGAGAGCGAGGGACGAATCCGGTTTGGCTCTCGGCTCCCCGACCTATGGCCCTGTCTCAGGTCGGTTAAATGAAATCCTTGCTTCCCTCACTTGTGTCGTTTCCCTGCGACTAGTCCCTCCCACCAGGGAAGCATGGAGAGACGCAAGGAGACCACGAGAAGCAGTGAAATGAGTTTTAAGAGCAATGGGACGTCCTTTCCTCCGGAGCGTCACGTGAAGCGACGTCCGTTTGTCCCCGTTGTTTTCACAAACACCCCCGCCACACATTTACTGAGACAACAATTTGTATCATCTGTTGTAGACCCAAAGAAATAAAATAAAATAAGAACTCATTCTCAAAAAAGATAAACGCCATTCTTAAAATGTATAAACGAACACTAGTTTGATTCATATTGATCAGAGTGCACAATAGAAATAAAAATAATTCAGAGAAGAAAAAGAGATATATCATCTATAAAAACCCAGTTAGATTAACATTCATTGGATTGCACACTTTGTTTGTTTGTGTGGATATGTATCACATTAACATTTTAAAAACACTTAATGACTGACTGAATGGAAATGACAAATGAAAATGTAAAACGAAAAAAGCGATCATGAAAATGTTTCCAATAAATGAATACAATGATTTTTGACCACTTTGTTGTTCAGATATATCACATATTTGTAACTAAATGAAACATGAATTGACAAAACACAGTTTAAACTGAGGAGTGACTCTCGTGAGGTTCATGTATTTTCTTCACTCCGCTGGGAAACTGCTCTCATGTCAAGAAGCATCAGATCAGTGCATGCACTGCATCGTCCAATCAGTGAGCGATACAAAGTAAGGGGGCGGGGCGAGTGTCTGAGGATTGCATAGCTCCTCCGTTATCGCTCCTCGCTCCTCGGTCCTCCGGCAGAAATAAGAGCAATGGGACGGTACTCAAGATGGCGCAGACAAATCAACTTCCGGTGAGACCGAGGACCGAGGAAATGAAAATAGTCGACCTGAGACAGGGCCCAGGTGCAGCTCATCAGACAAATGCCGGCCCCACAGCACTGGATCATGTAAGCACACACACACAGAGCCGACGGCACCCCTCGTGGTGTGGAGGGGTCGTCACAATAACAGATTGCATATTTTCATAATTCTATTACATTGAAAGTCAAAATTGACTTCTATGCTTTGCCTAAAATCATAAAGTCATTTACAAAGCAGAAAGTGGCACTACCTCACAAAACAATAATTCATGTTTTTAACAGAAATAATTATATGAATTGGTTTCCTAAATCTAGTGTTGGGATAGAAATGTTGCAGGAGGTTGCTCAATAGTGTGTGTGCGTGGCTCTTAAATGAGCCTTTTAATGTGTGCTGGTGCATTACACGTCGTCATGCCATGGGACCGTTCCCTCTGCATTGAAGTATGATGTGAACACCTCCCGAACTCTGATGGCCTCTCTTGCGGAGTTGTTGGCTGCAATTCTTCCTAGACCTGGCAGTGGCTCCACATCAGCAACCGGTAATTAAATATTCTGCGCTCTCTGGGAAGGTTGCGCCCAGGGAATGGCCTCATGAGGTTCTGCCTGAGAGGAAAGGCCTCATCTGCAACAAATACATGTGGCAGGGGTCCCAGGTGGTCACCTGCTGGGAGTGGCAGGCCAGCAGGCAGTTGGCGAATATTCGCTTCTCTCTAAACGCTCCTATCGCATCGCTCTAGTCGCTCGAGTTTCACCGCGGCTGCCAGCTGTGTTTACTCGCATCATTCAAACAAGACGCGCTGGCCCGGGAGCTACAACTACAACAAAATGAACATATTTTACCGTGAATAAATTGTAATACACATTTCTAAATTATTCCGACGTAACAACATACTGATACCGGTTAGTAAAAACCATGAATTAATGCTTTGACAAGTCTGCAGACAGACGAAAAACCTTTTAGAATGCTTGTTTTCTGAATGGAGATTACGTCGACCAGGCTAAGCTAAAGTTGTATATGCTCATTCCACACTCATAACATCGCCAAGCCTCATGTCTGAGGCTTAGCGATTTCTCGCGCCCAAGGCGACCAACAACCAATCAGGAATCTCCCGCCCGCCCCCGGCATACAAAGCAATAGCAATGTTAAAACGAAGTAAACTGGATATAAAATCCCCAAAAAGGCGAAAACCTACCAGTTTCATCCACTGTCTCTGCCACCTCCCTCCATGCCTGGCGCCTCCGGTTTGTATCCCGGTAGATGAACAGAGACTGATCATACAGCACCGGGTGATTCACTACCGCTCCATTTTTTTGAATATGAGGAAATGACCTGCGTACTCTCCCAGCATACACGCGGTTTGATTGGCTAGCGCTTGTACTGTCAGATTTGCATACGCATGATTTGATTGACTGATGCCAAGCATCGAGCCTCAAAAGTTGATTGACATTGCTCAACTTTTGATGCTCGCGATGCTTCCAAAGCCACGCTCCGCTCCCCACAATGCAGTTCGGCGAAGATTCAAAATCAACTACGTCACCCCATTCAAGTGAATGGTCGAAGCGTTGAAAGCATTGTTCGATGCCTGTAGTGTAGACGGGCCGTTAGACTAGAGCGATGTGATAGGAACGTTTAGAGCGAAGCGAATATTCGCATCGCGTCAGGTGTGAACGCAGCATAAGGCTTTATAAATGAGGCCCCAGAGCTATTGCAATGTTCCTACTCACAATGTTCCCTTCAACATACATCTGCGAATCAGCATTTTCTTCAATGAATGGTATCAAGAGCCAGGACAGGAACAGACTTGCACATCTTGAACAGTGCCTCAGGATTGCCCAAACAGAATACAGCCAAACATCAGGCAGGTTGCCTCATCCCGCCGCTCTCACTTCTCTCACTGATGTGTGAGTGAACAACATCAATTTGTTTTTGCAATTTGTCAATTCTATTATGGTATAATAATTATTAAAGGTGACATGTCATGCTTTTCCGGTTATTGCCCGTCCCCTTGTGTGTTATGAAGGTTTTTATGCATGTAAACGGTCTGCAGAGTCAAAACCCTCAAAGTACACCCTGTAGCGAGTAAAACTCTAAAACAGAAAATACCTCCCCAAAACGCCTCGTTGGAGATACGTCACTGTCCATTTGATTCTTCCGGGGACATCATGATGTCATGTGGTCCCCGGAACGAAATGGACCAATCCGTGGAGCCGTTACGTTACGTCCGCGGAGCCGTTACGTTAAGCCCCCGCTGATTGGTCCAAATTGACCAATCCACGGACTTCCTCACACACTCAGTGCATGCAGCTCTGCTGATCTCTCCTCCCTGGCTGCAGGCTGATAACAGACAGTTGGGATCGCGGCGAAATTCTCTCTGCAGACCCATTCTCACAGCGTTTATCAATATTTTTCTTACTCAATATCAAGCCACACTTATTGTTTTTACTTCGGCTGCGACTTTGTGTGTGCTCAGGGTGAGTTTGGCTGTGTTTCGCTGTGTATCGCTAAACAAGGAAATCACACCTCCAGGGAGCTCAGCGCGATTCACAACGTCCCGACTGGTCCCGACCAATCGGAGCACACTGGGCTCACAGGGAGGGGGAGGGGGGGGCAAGAGTTGCAACGAGCCGTTTAGTGGAGAGAGTGAATACACATACTTTACAGAGATGCTGTATGCGAACCAATGTGAGTTTGGAAAATTGCACAGTATAAATCTATTCTAGTAGACCTCAACAATGGAATTATGATCAGTGGAAATGGCCATGACATGTGACCTTTAAGACAAAAATAACCATTTCATATTTTATAGTTATATTTTATACATTTCCTAAATAAAATTCTACGCAGCGTAACTAAAACAAATTAATAAAATGAGAGAGCAAAAACCTTGGATAATGCTGAGAGATTCACACTCAAATGCAGAGAGATTAACACACAGAAAGGGTTTTTTATATAAATGTAACAACACATATTTTTGATGTAACTATTTGTGTGTGGATCAGAAATATATTTGTGAAACTGTTTTACATTTATAAATAGATAAGTTTTTGTGTGTGCATTGAAAAATATGTGTGTGGACGGAGACATTTATATATAAATCAGGAATTACATTTGTGTATCCTTCTGTGTGCATTTAATTATTTTTGAGACTGATCTGACCCCATAGGATGGTGAGGGCTATGGCGTCGCCTGTGGACCTGTTTGCTCTGTAGGCAAACTGCAAGGGGTCCAGAGAGTCAGGGAGGGAGGAGGTGATGAATGTTTTGTCTAACCGCTCAAAGCACTTTATGATGATGGAAGTAGGTGGAATAAGTAGTCATTAAGGCTGGTGGTTTTAGGCTTTTCAAGGACAGGAACGATGGAGGAGTTTTTGAAACATGTGGGGACTACAGACTGCAGCAGTGACCTGGTGAAGATGTCTGTGAACACCTGCACTGCACACACCCTGAGAACCCGGCCAGGGATGCCATCAGGTCCAGGAGCCTTGTGTGGGTTAACCCTTTTAAAGGTTTTGCACACATCTGCCCTGTTTAAAACAAAAGGGAAGGGCTCCTGGGCCTTATGTGTCTCTACAGCCTGGCTGCTATCAAAATGTCCATAAGACTGCGTTTCCTCAGTCTCACTAGCACTCCGGCCCGGGATTGCCGTTTTGTCTTCCTTCTGCGCCGCTCAGGTACAGCAGCAACAACAACAGCAGATAGGCATGGCCACTCCACATTGTTTGCCAGTCACGGTGATAGACTGCTGTCCACCAAGTTACGGATGTGAAGTTCCTCTCTACCATATTGTATGGCTTGGTTGGCTTGCATGTTGTCAACAAAGTTAAAAAGACACACTGAAATGTTAACAAACACTGTAATAACACGAAAGAAATGCAAAGTTGGAGCCGAGCTAGAAACACGGCAGTCGTACACAGCACCATCTTCATTACAACCAGTGGTTGATGTAGTGTTGTCATTTGGTATGTGTATCTTGCTTCATTATAGACAACTCAGGAGACAGCGAGTATCGTTAACTGTGCTTTATTCCCGCTCTGTACTACCTCATAACTGCTGTCACACATATAACATTCCGGGTATCCACAACTCCGGACCAAATAGTATGTCACAGCATTACAGTTGACACTTGACAGATTGATAATTTCTTCTTTAATATTCCACTAGAAGACATTTTTCTTGCAGCTGATCAAATATAAACAACAAAAGAAAACACGTAACAATACAACAATATAACAAATGCAATATTTACCTTTTAGCAAACAAATACAATTGTAAATCTATTGTACTTTGCCCTCTGACCTTTATGTGTATGTTTTCATTTTTTAATATGATGCATGCCTAAGAGTCATTAAGGATCTTTGGTGTGGTTGTGTTAGCAATGGAGTGTGGACAGCAGGATTAAACATCAATAAGTCTTTCCATCTACACATTAAAATATCTAATCCAATCATTAAACTGTCTCTTTAGAAAATATAACTGAACATGCAGCTTCACATTTGCACAGCTGCAGTAACAGGGCCACTTTGAGTTCAGTGCTGTGCTCAAGGCAACGTTGACAGTAGATTAGTGTGTTTATACACTTTAATTCACTGGTTTTGCAGCTTGTTGCTCTCCGTAGGTGGCTTTCTAACCTCGAAACTGTGACCACACCCCAGCTCTGAATGAAACTTAAGCTCTGTAAACCAGCTGTCAATCAAGCCCAACAATGTGGTTTACCTTTTCACTTTTTCTTCACGCCACTCCACATGCTGAGAGACCTGAATAGGAATTTAAACACTAAAACATCAGAGTTGACAGTTGACCTTGTTGATCTCTTGTGATCACGTTGTGAGCTATGCTTTGTAATGTTAAAGTGCTCCTGTTCGTAATGTTGTCTTTTTTTTTGGATTGATTTCTGTATTTTATCTCTGTTATTGTGTTCATTAGTCGCTATTTTTTCTTTATGACGATTTTTTTGTTCTGGTCACTGCAAAATAACGAATAGTTCCAGGCCCTGCACAATACATATAGTTCCCATTCCCATCACTGCACGATAAAAAATGTTTCTAGTTACTGCAGAATAAAAAAGTTACTGTCACGGCACAATACCAAAAGGTGCTGGTCACTGCACAATAACAAATAATTCAAGTCACTGCATGGTGAACGATAGTACCAGTCCCTGCATGACACCAAATAGTTCCTATTCCGCGATAACAAAAAGTTCCAGTCACTGCATAATAACAAATACTTCCAGTTAGTTCCCAATTAGAAATACTACCAGTCACTGCACAATACCAAATAGTATAAGTCACTGCCCAATTACTGCATGGTGAAAAATAGTCCCAGTCCCTGCATGATACCAAATAGGCACTGCACAATACGGATAGTTCCAGTCACTTCAAAATAACAAATAGTTCAAGCCACTGCACATAATACTTTCTTCTTTTCACTGCTTCAAATAACAAATATTTCCAGGCACTGCAGAATATGGATTGATCGAGTCCCTGTACAATACAAAACATTTCCAATTACTGCACAAAACATAGTTCCAGTCACTGCATAATACCAATTTGTTCCAGTCACTGCATGATACTAAATAGTTCCAGTCACTGTGTATTAACAACGTTCTGGTAACTGGGTGACAACAAATAGTTCCAGTCACTGCACGGTAACAGTAGTTCAAAACACTGAATGGAAAATATTGTTCTAGTCACTGCTCAATAATAAATCATTGCAGTCACTGCATGGTGATAAATAGTATCAGTCCCTGCATGATACCAAATAGTTCCAGTCATTGCACGATAACAAAAAGTGCCAGTCACTTCACAATAACAAATAGTTTCAGTCAATGCATGATACCAAATAGTTCCATTCGCTGCACAATGCCAAATAGTTCGGGTCCCTTCCCAATAATAAATAGTACCAGTCACTGCACAATAACAAATAGTTCCAGGCACTGCACAATACAGATAATTTCAGTCGCATGACTAGGGCCAACAAACAAACGGAACAAGTGTCGACCGGACCGCCACCATGACGCTGGGGGCTGGAGTGGGCCGGACCGCCGACAAGAATTGAGGGCCCGGATCCTGGGCCAAACTGGAGCCGGAACAGGAGCCGGAACAGGTGCCAAAAGCATGGCTGCTGGGGCTCGGGCCGGTATCCTGGCCTTGCGTCTCTTAGAAGTCTTTTGGAGGCTCCGACACAAAGCGAGCTTTTATTAAGCTGATACAAAAAAATACAAGAAAACGGCAGGAGCAGGCGAGGAGAAACAAAAGGAAAGTAACAAACAAAACCAGAACAAACAGGGAACACACAGGAGGGCGGAGCAGGGAAATCTGGGCAGGACATCAGGACAACAACTCGGGAAAAACAACCACGACCAAACAGGGAACACAAGGGAAAGCAAGACTAAACACACAGGTGAGGTGAAACACAGGGGCAACAGGTGAACACAGAAAGACAATCAAACAGGAGGGAAAACACAGGAAGGAAGACAAGACACAGGTTGAACGGAACTTCAAAATAAAACAGGAAACTATACACACAAATCTAAAATCAGAACACAACCAGCACCAGGTCCATGTTTGTATCTTCTCGTATTGTATCTGTCAGAGCTAAGAGCCAAGTTTTGTTTTACACTACCTTTTTTATATTTTCCTCATAAGAGTTTTTTTTGTTATCTTATATGTTTACCTCTATTGAGCGACTTTCTGATGTGCTTTGTAAAAATAGCACATACGTGGGTAACATTAAACAAAGTTTTAATAATAAACTACAATTTAAATAATATTTACAGTGATTAAATGTACAAAAAAAGCCTGGTTTGTTCCCTGGTTTTGTTCCCATGGCAGATAATCTATTACAATTCCAAATGTAGCACAACTGTGCTTGCTTCATAAATTAATTTATGAATTTCGAACTTCACAAAGTTCTTCTGCTGCGTTGGCAGTCTTTGAAGGGAAGGAAGCAGGCTTTGGAGGAAATGCTCATCCTCTGAGAGTGGGGCGGCAGGCAGAGCACCGGACCCCCTCATTGTCAGGGACTCAAGGAGGCGTTCATGCACCTCCTTTTCATTGTCTACACTCCTGGGCCTTTTTCTTCCTGCATGACAAAAACAAATAGCATTTTTTAGTGAAGGTACAGCAATGCATCAATGCAATAACATGCAATCAAAACTGTCATTTACATACCCCTTGGTGCTCTGCCTACACCACTAGGTCCTGCAGGGGCATCAGTAGGGACAGCAGCAGGGACAGCAGCAGGGACAGCAGCAGGGACAAGTCGTGATATTGGGTTCATGCTTATTTGCCTATTCCTAACAAGTGATTACAATGTTGTAAAATGGAGACTTGTTTGAGTAGTGGACATTTTTTCAAATTGGGGACATTTTAAAGCAGAGAGGACATTTTTTAAGTGGGGGAATTTTGTAGTAGTTTGTTTGGTAGCAGTGGTGCCACCTATGCATAAACACTATATCCACTGTATAATCTTTGATTTCCATTTTCTGATCTTGCAGTATGCTCCAGCAATATTTTCAGAAAATACATTTAATCAGCCAGTGGCGAGCCGTGACTTTTATACCGAGGCCGTCTGACCCCCCTTCCCTCGAAAAAAAAGAAGAGATATTACATCTCAACGTCGACTTCAGCGGAATATGAAAACAGTGGCCCGGGGTGCAAAACGCATCAATGACAGCGACCCTCTACCACACAGAACAACACCATTTATATAAACACCTATCATGACAGGGCACCCACAGCCAAGTAACAATTACAAATGAATTAAGTCGGCACGGCGGCCCACATTGAAAATGACTTAGGCCTACCTTTGATGATCAAATGACTGAAACACAAAGTCCATCCTCCTGTCCTTTTGGATGAAGCACTTGATGGCGGGTCATGCAGCTGATCCTTTGCCACTCCAGTTTATCATTGTAACTCAATCTTGAAAATGACTCGGTTAATAATTTCGCAACGATGTCATCACTATCACTGAAGTGAGCCATCATGAACGAATTTATACTAATCATAAATCTATCGATCATAAATCTATCGTTTAGATTTATGATTCGAAAATAACAAAAGTAGGGTAGACATGTGGATATTATTCGTCTGAACAAAACGTGCATTTATCTAACAGGTTCGTTTTCCACAGAACTTATTTCGAGCTATTTTCCAAAACCCTATGGAGAAATCCCATTGCTTTCTGTCGAGGGAATCCGAGCGAAGCTTACTTCCGGGTTTTAGGACGCGTCACTGCACCACTTGCATAGACTTCACAGCGGGCGGAATTTGTCATAAAGTCAGCGAAAAGAAAGCCCGCCCATTTAGAGGGAAGATATGATTGGTCAATTGTACTGTCATTTGACATTACTCTCTCATTGAGTTACTATAGCGGGCCCTCTGTGAATGTAGAGAGGGACCAACAAGCTCTCCCGTCTTCACAGTAACTCGCAGAGACGGCATTTAACCCTTCACATTCCAACAGAAACTGAACAGGCAGATTCGAAGGATTTATTTCTTTTGAAATATTATTTTACATACAATTAAATATAGTTATTTTGGTAAAACTAATGAAAAATATAACAACAAAAACAAATATAAAAAAATATTTTAAAAAAATGTTTTTTTTTTAATGTTTTCAAATATTATTTCTTAAAATATTTTAGGCCCTCACAGAGGGCCTAGAGGGCCCTGACGGCTCGCCACTGTAATCAGCACACTGTCAGATCATAAATGTCAGATTTATGATCAGCTCTTGGGTTGACAGCAGGGTTATTTAACACGCAGCCTGAGGCGTGGGACGGTAGGGGAGGGTTCAGGGAGGGTTCAGTGGTTACCTGGGGGCTGAAACAACTCATCCCAGCTCAATATTACATCAGAAAAATCACAGAAAATGTTTCTGTAAAAAAACAACACAGGGAACACTGATAAGAAACGTAAGAACTAAACTTAATTTATAACATCTTAGAATGTATTTGAAAGCATGTCTTGATTTCTATGAATGTGTCTCATATAAAACATTCTCTAAGAACTGTTTTTGTTATTATACGAAAGTGCTTTTATTGGAATTTAGCTAGCAGCCATTTAAGTAATATTGAATTCTGTGAGTTAAAGTTAAAGCCACAGGAAGCCAGAGGCGAATATTTCAGAAATTGCCTCAGAAAAACTGCCATGGGACCAGAGATGGGGTCGTTACTAAAAAAAAGTAATATATTACATATTACATATTACTTTAAAAAAAAAGTAATATATTACACTACTTCGTTACTCTCTACATAAAGTAATTCGTTACTCAACTCGTTACTTTACTCGTTACTTTACTCGCAGGGCCGGCCCGCCCCTCCCTGCAGGCAGATCACGCAGACTGCTAAAGTTTCAAATGTTCTCTTTAGTTCAGTTTCCATCAGGGGCGGACTGGGGGGAAAAAGTGGCCCGGGGATTAATTGACAGACAGGCCCACTTAATGCGCGGCATGTATCGGCCGGCCGGCGACGAAAGTATGTTACTTAACAAAAAACCCTATGCCTTTAATGTTATTTTGGACAATTATTCATATAGTAATCACATTTAGCCCTTGAGTTGCCTAGAGCAAAAATAGTTACGGCATATATTTAGTGATTTTAATGTTAACAGATCATTGATGCAATAACATTTTGACCCAATTTGCCTGACTTGACACATGGAATAAAACATGGGCGACGTACGAAGCATCCTCAATGTGGGTGAGACAATTTAACAGGGGGTGTGGGCAGGTGATGGACCTCACCTCCTCTAGGGGGTCCGGGGGCAAGCTCCCCCGGGAAGATTTTTTTTTAAATGTCGAAGTTAAATGCATCAATCTGGTCCATTTTGAGAGCAAAATTAGGGACTAAATCTATGGCAGTCAGTAGGGGCTTGGACTGTGAGCCGTAGGGTCGCCGGTTCAAGTCCCCGACCAGACCTATTTGGAGTGTGGACTTCTACTTGGAGAGGTCCCAGTTCACCTCCTGCCCTGCCGTGGTGCCCTTGAGCAAGAAACCAGACAAGGCTGTACCTTTAGTAATGAATATTACATGTTGTGAGGAAATCTTTCCACCAATAATTCCAATAAGTAATCCAAAATGTATTCACTTCAGGTTTACGAAAGTAACTGTAATCAGATTACTCGTTTTTCAAATGTAACACGAGCTGAATACAGTTACTTGATTTTTGTATTCTGATTACGTAACGCCGTTACATGTATTCCGTTACAACCCAACCCTGGCCACACCCCACTGGGCTGGGCTGGGCCGGAACACTTACAAATGTGGGCCGGTAGGATTTAGGTAAGCAAAAAAAAAAAGGGAGTGGGCGGAACACTTACAAAAGTGGGCTGGTAGGATTTAGGCAAAAAAAAGATTTTTTTTTTTTAGAAACTTTTTTTTTTGTGTTGGCCGTCCTGTCCACACACAGCACCGGCCCACCGGGGAAACTCCCGGTATTCCCGATGGCCAGTCCGCCCCTGGTTTCCATTGTCGCATAAGACTGATCCAGATAGCTCCTGAATGTTTTCCTATTTGACCATGGCTGTCCTCTGTCTCCTGCTATCTGTATATTTTGCGCAGTCTATCTCTGCTCACGCTGTTGCGTCAGCGTGTTCTCCTGCGTGTTGGCCATGTGTTGCACTGGAGCCAGACTGGAGCATACCGCAAAGACTTCAGCCGAGCACGTACGAACTGTGCATGCGTGAGTGGCAATAACTCTCCTTACCAGCAGGCGGCGGTAGTGTGTATTCGTCATTCAAAACAGGCAACAACCGGAAAACAGAGAAGAAGAACAGACTACGTGTGTGATATAAATAAACAACAGCTTTGTGCGTTAGCTTCACCTTAGCATGTGTTCTTTGCAGGTGTTTGTTGAGGTTTGATTATGACTGATTTTAGAAAGTAACGAAGTAACGCGTGTCGGGGCAATGTTAGTAACTGTAGTGTGATTACTGAATTATAAAAGTAACGCGTTACACTACTCCGTTACCGACAAAGTAATATTATTACAGTAACGCGGAAATCTTTAGACCATTTGTTGGGAAAGTTACATTTTTTGAAATCATAGGAGGACACTCATGCTTTTGGGTTCTCATTGTTATGTCTTTGTGCGTTTAAAAACTGGGGACATTTAAATACAAATTTGGGATTTTTCTCTTTAAATTGTGGACATTTGTAACAGTTGTGGGATGTTTGTTTTAAAAAGAAAGGGACTATTTTTGGAATTTGGGACATTTCTGGAAAACATTTTAAAACTGTGAACAGATTCACACAGACTTTGTCATTTACCTTCAAATTTACCATTTGCACAGTTTTTTAGCTGCTGTTCTGCGCTTTTATACTTGTGTTTACCTGAAGCTGAATATGTGCTTCTGCCCGAAAGCATTCTAATACATTATTGCTTCATCTGACACTTACTGAAATATTGGGTTTCTTTGTTGTTCATGAGAAAACCAACTAAATCAAATTCCCATTATGCAATCTGTCCTAAAGGGTTATGACAACTATTTAAAAAAGGAGCATTCACTCCTAATCTGTGCAGGTATGAGGCATGAAGCCCAGAAGGCTGATGAGGAAGAGATTATAAATATTTGTATATTAATACATCACTCTCCTGCAGTGGTGGTTCTAGAACATTTTACATGGGGTGGCAAAGGAGGGGCAAGAGGTCATGCCAGGGTGGCATGGGAGCGTGGACAGTACGTGGTATGTTATACTGTATAACCTATTTATTGTTAATTCATGCCCTAACACAAGTGTTCTTAATGCACAAGAGAAACAAGGTGTTCAGACAAACAATCGGGTGCCCTTTGAGTCCCCCAAGCTTACCTCAACAATTTTAAATGAAAGGAAACTACAAAATGTATTTTAAAGCAATGAATTAATGGAACAGGTTGTTTTGCATTACAATGTAAAGCTAAATGTATATATATATATTTTGTTTTTAAAAGATTGGTTGTCTTAGTAGTTGACATATTTGCATGTCCTCACTAAGCATTATTACATATTAATTTAATATTAAACAAATCAAAATGGCCAATTATCCAAAATGTTGCTGCTAATATAATCATATGCTTGTCAACTTTAACTGATCAAAAAGAAATTCTGAAAAAATACTTGAATTATCTATGAAATTGCAATATTGACACACGTCCCTCAGTTTGTTTCAACCCCGTCACGCCATACCATTTACCCTCCTATTAAGTTAAAATAATGGAGCAGTCCATGTGTGATCTGCATCTGCATTGAGGGAATTACATCACAAAAGTCTTCTGAAGAAAAGATGGCAAAGAAAAGCAAGTGTCAGTTTCTTCTCTTATTTCAGTTTTTGTATTTTCAGATTAAGATTGACATGCTCAACATTTCAATGTTATCCATCCATCCATCCATCTTCTCCTGCTTATCCGTGGTCGGGTCGCAGGGGTAGCAGTTCCAGCAGAGAGCCCCAAACTTTCTTTTCCCTGGCGACATCAACCAGCTCTGACTGGGGGATCCCAAGGCGCTCCCAGGCCAGCGAAGAGATATAATCCCTCCACCTGGTCCTAGGTCTACCCCTTGGTCTCTTCCCAGCTGGACGTGCCTGGAACACCTCCCTAGGGAGGCGCCCAGGTGGCCTCAACTGGCTCCTTTCGACGCGAAGGAGGAGCGGCTCAACTCCGAGTCCCTCCCTGATGACCGAACTTCTCACCTTATCCCTAAGTAAGTAAGTAAGTAAAACTTTATTTATATAGCACCCTTCTCAACACGGATGTACAAAGTGCTTTACAGTACAGTACACAGGACACAATTCACAGTACAACTATAAAATGTAGAATAAAAGGCATAAAACGGCAGCAGGTAGGGAGACACCAGCCACCCTGCGGAGAAAACCCATCTCGGCCGCTTGTATCCGCGATCTCGTTCTTTCGGTCATGACCCATCCTTCATGACCATAGGTGAGGGTAGGAACGAAAACGGCCCGGTAGACAGAGAGCTTTGCCTTCTGGCTCAGCTCCCTTTTCGTCACAACGGTGCGGTAAAGCGACTGCAGTACTGCTCCCGCTGCTCCGATTCTCCGGCCGATCTCACGCTCCATTGTTCCCTCACTCGAGAACAAGACCCCGAGATACTTGAACTCCTTCCCTTGGGGTAAGGACTCATTCCCTACTTGGATTGGACAGTCCATCGGTTTCCTGCTGAGAACCATGGCCTCAGATTTGGAGGTGCTGATCCTCATCCCAGCCGCTTCACACTCGGTTGCGAACCGATCCAGTGAGTGCTGAAGGTCGCAGACCGATGAAGCCATTAGAACCACATCATCTGCAAAAAGCAGTGGTGCAATCCTTAGTCCACCGAACTGCAGACCCCCTCCCCCACGACTACGCCTCGAAATCCGATCCATGTATATTACAAACAGGATTGGTGACAAAGCGCAGCCCTGGCGGAGGCCAACCCTCACCGGAAATGGGTCCGACTTACTGCCGAGGACCCGGACACAGCTCTCGCTTTGGGAGTACAGAGATTGGATGGCCCTGAGTAGAGACCCCCTCACCCCATACTCCCGCAGCACCTCCCACAGTAACTCCCTGGGAACTCGGTCATACACCTTCTCCAAGTCTACAAAACACATGTAGACCGGATAAGCGTACTCCCAGGCCCCCTCCAGGATCCTTGCGAGAGTAAACAGCTGATCCGTCGTTCCACGACCAGGACGGAATCCGCATTGTTCCTCCTCAATCTGAGGTTCGACAATCGGCCTGACCCTCCTTTCGAGTACCTTGGAGTAAACTTTCCCGGGGAGGCTGAGTAATGTGATGCCTCTGTAATTGGCACACACCCTCTGATCCCCCTTTTTAAAAAGGGGAACCATCACCCCGGTCTGCCACTCCTTCGGTACTGTTTCCGACTTCCACGCAACGTTGATGAGACGGTTCAACCATGACAGTCCCTCAACACCCAGAGCCTTCAGCATTTCCGGGCGGATCTCATCCACCCCCGGGGCTTTGCCACTGTGGAGTTGTTTGACGACCTCAGTGACCTCCCCTCGGGAGATTGGTGTTGATCCCCCGTCATACTCCAGCTCTGCCTCTAACATAGAGGGCGGAGTTGTCGGGTTCAGGAGTTCCTCAAAGTGTTCCTTCCAACGCCCTAACACTCCATCAGTTGAGGTCAACAACGTCCCATCCTTACTGTACACAGCTTGGATGGTTCCCTGCTTCCCCCTCCTGAGGTGTCGGACAGTTTTCCAGAACAACTTTGGTGCCGCCCGAAAGTCCTTCTCCATGTCTTCTCCGAACTTCTCCCACACCCGCTGCTTTGCCTTGGCCACGGATGAGGCTGCTGCCCTTCGGGCCTGTCGGTACCTTGCAACTGCCCCGGGAGTCCCCCGGGATAACAAATCCCTGAAGGCCTCCTTCTTCAGTCGGACGGCTTCCCTGACCACCGGTGTCCACCAGGAGGTTCGAGGGTTACCGCCCCTTGAGGCACCTAGGATCTTGAGACCACAGCTCCCCGCCGCGGCTTCGGCAATAGAGGCTTTGAACATCGACCACTCTGGTTCAATGTCCTCAACCTCCACAGGAATGCCAGAAAAGCTCCGCCGGAGGTGCAAGTTGAAGGCCTCCTGAACTTGGGCCTCCTCCAGACATTCCCAGTTCACCCAAACTACACGTTTGGGCTTACCAGGTCTATCCAGAGGCTTCCCCCGCCACTCGACCCAACTCACCACCAGATGGTGATCAGTTGACAACTCCACCCCTCTCTTTACCCGAGTGTCCAAAACATACGGCCTCAGGTCCGATGATACGATAACGAAATCGATCATGGACCTTCTGCCTAGGGTGCTCTGGTACCACGTACACTTATGAGCATCCTTATGTTCGAACATGGTGTTTGTTATGGCCAATCCATGACTAGCACAGAAGTCCAGTAACAAACCACCACTCCGGTTCAGATCAGGGGGGCCGTTCCTCCCAATCACGCCCCTCCAAGTGTCTCCATCATTGCCCACATGTGCGTTGAAGTCTCCCAGCAAGATTAAAGAGTCCCCTTCAGGAGCCCCATACAGGACTCTTTCCAGGGTCTATAGGGTATACTCTGAACTGCTGTTGGGTGCATAAGCACACACAACAGTCAGAGTTTCCCCCCCCATAACCCGCAGGCGTAGGGAGGCGACCCTCTCGTCCACTGGGGTAAACTCAAACAACAAAGCACCTAACCGGGGACTTGTGAGTATCCCCACACCCGCCCGGCGCCTCACACCTTGAGCAACTCCGGAGAATAATAGAGTCCAACCCCTATCCAGAAGTAAGGTTCCAGAGCCGACGCTGTGCGTAGAGGTGAGCCCAACCAGATCCAACTGGTAACGCTCCACCTCCCGCACAAGCTCCGGCTCCTTCCCCCCCAGAGAAGTGACGTTCCACGTCCCCAAAGCCAGCTTCTGTCGCCCGGGTCTGGTCCGTCGAGACCCTCCGCTTTCACTGCCACCCGTCTGGCAGCGCACCCGACCCCATCGTTGTTTCCCGTAGGTGGTGGGCCCGCGGGACGGAGAAGCGGAGGTGTTGCCCACGTTGCCTTTTCGGGCTGGGCCCGGACGGGCTCCGTGGCAAGCCCGGCCACCAGACGCTCGCCGACGAGTCCTCCTTCTGGGCCTGGCTCCAGAAAGGGACCCCGGGCTTCCTCCGGGCCGGGTATCCTCACTTCTTGGTTTTTCTTTCATGAGGTCTTTTGAACCAATCTTAGTCTGGCCCCTTGCCTGAGACCAATTTGCCATGGGAGACCCTACCAGGAACACAAGGTTCCAGACAACACAGCCCCCAGGGCACACAAACCTCTCTACCACGGTAAGGTGCTGGTTCTTCAGAGAGTTATTCATATAACTCTGTTATATGAATTAATAATAATAAATAATTGTTTATTACAAAATGAACAATAATTTTGCAAAATATTACAATGTTGTAATGTCCTTGACTTCCATGTGGTGCCATATCTTAGCTAAACAAGGTCTCATGCCTACTTTTTGTCAAAAACTTCAACCCTGTTAAATTTTTTCAAGGAAATTCCTAGTAATTATTTATATTTTGTGCCTGAGGTGGGAACATGTAAGTAGTCCACTACCAGATGTTATGACCAAACATTTTGGTTTCATTTTTCAAAGATATAAAGACCCAAAAGGCACCCGATTCAGACAATACTCAGAATTCTGCTTACTGTGAGTACAGTAAAAGTACTTAGTTATAATGAAGTACACAAATGACATCACCCATCTCCTCAGAGAGCTGAAGGTGAGCTGTGCAGCAACACATCTCAACATGTGTCCGTACTAAGAGCTGCTAGATTGAGCTGCTGTGATGGAACATGTACGGAGAATAAGAACATCCCATGTGGTCCAGCTGGAGTCTCCTCTGCCTCCTGATCCCTGCCTCTGGCCCTCTCTCTGACACTTCATCTTCCTCATGTCTTCTTCTTCACTAATGTCTTCATCTCCTCCTCTTCCTCCTGCTCTGACCCTCCTGGTCTCTTCATCTCCTCCTCTTCCTCCTGCTCTGACCCTCCTGGTCTCTTCAGTGAACTCTCTTCCTTTTCCTCTTCCTCTTCCTCCTGATCTCTTCTCAGATATGTCTTTGTGTTGTTGTTGACTCACTCCAGCTACTCTGGCCTGCAAGAGTCTACTTGTGAAAAGCTCTGGTACAAATGCTTGTCTAACTTTACGCGTTAGGGCCATGTAGCTGATAAGTAGCATATAATAAATATAACATCAGAAAGTATTTATTAAACGCACACAGGCAGCTGTGTTTAGATCCAATTTGATGGTGAAGGATGTATCCTGGTTTCATTGATCTGGCCTCATTGCTGTGATGTGTAGTTTACGTGGATTTAATAGTACCGCATAGTTTAGCAAAGTGATCGATCTCCCAGCTAGCGCTGTCTGCGTAGTATTTTGTAACGTAACGCCCCAAATCGCGCCCGTCTGTTAAACGCTATCGATTCAAACGGCTGCGTTTTATTAATATTTAGTTTCAAGCTCTCGTCCTTAGTAAAAACAAAACTAGTGGAAAGGGAAATGCTCTCAGGGGAAGCTGATCCACGCTAGGTGCTGGGACAGCTCGTTCCCTCTCTGCAGCTGTGTGTGTTTAATGCAGGGCCGTAGCTGCCTTTTTAACGGGCCTAAAATGATATTTAAAATGATTCCCTTTAGACTAATGTAATGCTTGTTTCGTTGCTTGAGAAGCTTGTGGAAATAGTGTAGGTTTGTTTTAGTGCAGTTTTAGGGAAACAAAAGTTAGGGGGGCAGCTGGGGGGGGCAAGGCTCTACAGTGGGGGGGCATCTGCCCCCCCTTGCCCCCGGTAGATCCGCCCCTGCTCTCCTGATCCGGGTTGTGCAGAGACCTGCAGAGCTGCTGCAGCTGCCAAAACACGGCAAGGCATTTCAAAGTAAAAGCTTCAGTGTAGAGTTGCTCTCTGGATCTATACCTTCTTACCTTCTACAGTCTATTGCTCCTGACATTCTTCCTTTTCTCACCCATTTCATCAACACATCCTTAACAACGGGTTGCTTTCCAGTTCCACTCTTAAATACAGACCTGTCTCTCTTCTTCCTTTACTTTCCGAACATTTGAGCGTGCCATCTTGAATCAACTCTTTTCTTACTGTTAGGGAATAATTTGCTTAGGAATTCAAACTTCAACCCAGTTCATCGTTTTCTCCTATCACTGTCTCCTTTCTCATGGCATAGGTCTACGGCCTTATGTATTGCTGCTATCTCTCTTAAGGAGGAGCAGCTTGGGCACATCGTTGTTGCCAGTCTATGACAGAGCACAAGCCGCCATGAGGTAGTTTACTGATCAGGGACGAAAGGTTCCCTGGCGCGCATTATTTTCCATGGACGAGGGCTCTAGTTAGATTCAGGGTCCATATGTGTTTAGTGTCACTGATAAAGAATGTTGATTATTGCACTCTGAACTAGTTAAAACCTCGAGTTGCAGTAGAGTTCTTCAGAATTGGTTTGGCAACCGCTGTGTCAACTCGTGACACAGCACCTGTTAATTCTCCGGCCGTAACTCCAAATAAACCATCAGTGTTTGCCATCAAAGCTCCAGCTCTCCTCGTGTCTCTCTGAGTCCTGACTCTCCATTGCTGCAGAAGTTTCCCTTACAAATTGGCGTTGTCGGCAGGATACCAACAAACCTACAGAACTGGTAAGTGTAATTTCAAATCCACATTTGGATATTGCCTTACCAGAATCTGTGATTGACGGTATCCTAAAATTAGCTGTGAAACTGAGCGGTTGTGTTTTGTTTTTGGTTAATGAACATTTGGGGATAATAAACCCAGGGGATCAGTGTCTGGGGACTTTGTCCTGGCTGATTTTCTCTGTGTATGCTGCTCGGGACGGAAGTGCCATACAAGCATGCACAGCTCATGTTCGGAGAAACCTTAGTGAAGGGCATCAGTAAAGTGGAACTTCTGTATGAAAGCAATGTAAAGATTTGTAGTGAACAAATCGCCGAATTCTGGGGGTTTCAGCGGCCAAGACTAGCAGTTAGGAAGAAGCAGCCAGAGATATTATCGCTTCTGTAAACACGGCTCCAGCTGCAGCGCGGGGTGTGTGTGTAAATACCTCCCTGTATCTGTTTTGCTGGTGAAGTGCGAACTGAGAGGGAGAAAGTCACAGCCTTTGTCTATAGCTTTAACTCACACCACCATCGCTTCTATTAAACACGAGATGGTCTAAAAGCACTCTCGTTGTTCGTGACCGTTTTCTACGTGCTGGTAAAACGGGGCAGCGCGAGGTGCGTGCATCACCTGATGTGCCACAGTTCCCTACATTGCTGGAGGAACTGGTGCCGGTCCGAGGTGCATACATAAAATGATAGGCTTATTGATCACGGGTGGGCAGTGGCATGGGAGTGTAGAACAAGACTGTATTTCATCGTTGTAATGAACTCGATAGCGAGTGTATAGGTTGGTCCGTAGTGACTACAGTTAACTGTGCTGTTGTTGGAGAGTGTCACAATTAGACACTTCTATTATTGTTTGTTTGATGGCTCATCTAAACTCTCCTGTTATTTCAGATCCCGCTTTCCTCCAGGCCCTTGTAATCAGCTCATTTCCCTCACCTGGTCTCCTCAGCCCTTCCCCTCACCTGTTACTCATTCCCTCATCACTCCACAGTATTTATACCACCTCATTATCAGTTGTCCTTTGCCAGATTGTCTTGTCGTTTCCGCCAAGCTCTCCAGTGAGTGTTGTGCTCTAGTCCCGAGTTTTGTCCTGCCCAGTTTTCGATTCCTGCCTGCCTGTCTGACGGATTTATTGGTTTTGACCCTGCCTGTCCTTGACCTGGAATAAACTGAACATTACTATATACTGGTTGTATCTGAGTCGTGCTTTTGGGTTCTGATCTGTACCTGTGATCGTGACAGACAGAAAGGGTAGCGGATAAAAAGTCTATGCGCTCCTGATCGGGGGGGGCATAGCGCCACTAGAATAGAGTAGTGGTTGTCGCAAGGGGATAAGCTAGTTATCGCTCTTGGATGGTCATCAGGCACCGATCTAAGGACTTGTATACAAGGGTGGAAGCGTGAGTCAAGGCGCCCCACTGGAGATAATTCCCTACCCCCTCTGAAACCTCTTAATTCTGACTAAATTGAGCTGGATGAACTTTGCTGGCACGCTGGTGTTTATTACGAGTTCATGTTTGTTTGTCTGATTGTTTATGTCGCGGGTCTATATTGGTTTGTCTACCCGCCGTCTTGTGTATGTTTTGTAACAACTAATAATGAATCAGTCCATAGCCAGAGTAAAATAAACTAAGCTTTAGTTAACTCACCAAAAGTAAATGACTTAAGACAAATAAATAATATAAAGATCTAAAACAAAATTCTGGTAGTATAAATGTGCTGCAAAATGAAAATAAATTGCAAAAGAGTGTTTTTTTGTCCTGCATCTGAGCAGAGAAACATGTAAACAAGAAGCAGACTATACAGGGTGTGTGCTGTAGGTGTAAGAAGATAAGACGATTATATTGCTTTAAGAATACATTCTTAAATTGTATTGTTAGTATGTTAAGATATGTTTGTGACCTTTTATAAACCCTATGCCCCGTCCTGCACCCGAGACCCTCAGAGGCATCACTGCTGGTCGTAAAGACCTGCCTGAGGAGGTCAGGGTGGCAAAATCTGTTTTTTTTTTTAGGTCAATGTTGTATTATTTGTTTCATTTATTCTTAAATCTATGTATTGTATGGTAATAATGAAAAAAACGTAATGTATTGAACACATTCCGAAACAAAGCTGTTTCAACAGAACTAGACTCAGACATTATACGAATTATTGTAGAAACATTTTGTGCTGTTGCTGCAAAATGGAAACTTTGTTGATTATCTTTTCCAACTGGCCACTGGAATCAGATCATTCATATAAGTTGAAGTTTCAATTACAGTTTTAAATATAGTTTAACATTCTTTATTACACTGCTTCAAATTATTTCTCGTATCAACCAATTTGGTCACCATAGACATTACAAAAATTCTAATAGTTGTTAAACTACTGACAAGTTTTCTGAAACCAAGCTTATGAACAAAAGAGTAAAGGTTGCTGCAAGCCAGGATCAATATATTTGTTGACGTTTTTATTGTGTGCATAATAAATGTGTTAAATGAATTGAGCAATTCTTTAAAATGATAATGTTGCAATCTCTTTAAAATAAATAATTACAGTTAAACATTTTTAAAAATATGTTGTTTTCCAAGGGCCTCTCTTAGGCCTCTCACAGGCCTACACTTTAAATCATGAGACTTCCAAATCATAACAGAGAGATCAGTATCACTTTGTGTTTCAAGCCAAATCCACATAAAGGTTCTACTTGAGCCCAATTTAAATATCATAAAGAAAGTATTGAAGCCAGCTCAAGCTGAATGTCAAATATATTTAATTAAAGGTCCCATGTCATGCTTTTCCGGTTATTACCCATCCCCTTGTGTGTTATGAAGGTTTTTATGCATGTAAACGGTCTGCAGAGTAAAAAACCCTGAAAGTACACCCTGTAGCGAGTGAAACTCTAATACAGAAAATACCTCCCCAAAACGCCTCATTGGAGATTTCTCATTTTCTTCCTGGGTATCGCTACGTAGGGATACCCAGTAGCCACGCCCAGAGCTATGGCCACACCCTCTGCCAGCCTTTCACGTACCAAAGCTTCCCAAAACCTTTCAGGATTCATGTCGGATATGTACAGCGTAGGGCACTGAAGAACGATGCTGTTCCTACTTTGTTTGGACCAGCGGGAGATTCGGGTACACAACCTGTAAGTATTCATTGTTATTTGTGTATTTATGATGTTTAAATGGGTAAACTTTTTCGTACTTCTACGTTGGGATCGCTGAGAAATGCTCTCTGCAGACCCATTCTCACAGCGTTATAAACCTTTTTCTTACTCAATATCAAGCCACACTTATTGTTTTTACTTCGGCTGTTGTGAGGGAAATATTTTGTTTAAGTGTTTGTACCAAAAAGCATTTTGTGTTTCACATAGGTCTGCCATAACTTAGAGCAGGGGTTTAAAGGTTTAAAGGTTAAAGGGTTAAAGGTTCCGCTTTCCTGTTGGGGGACTGTGACTAACTGCCAGAGGACTTTAACAGACTGTCTTTGTCTCTGAATCCATGTGTTTTTGTGATTATCGATCAGAAGACGCGCGAAATAGAGGCCCCTCCCGGATTCTCCGGTAGATCGTCTGTGTTTTCTGTGTAATGCTTCAGTGAGTTGGAGGGTTTTCTCATAGCATGTTGTGTAAACGCTTTGAGCTCACTCACGGCCGTTGGCTCTCATTAAACTCAGTGTTTGATATAAAGCGGACTCCAGCCTCCATTTCTTCCATCAACATTGCTGAGCAGGAAGTTTCTCTCACAGATTGGCGTCGCGAACAGGACACCAACAGATTTTCGGATGCTGGTGAGTACATTTCTATTTTGAGATTGACTCGCCAGCGTTTGAGATCAACGGTGTATTAAAATTACCTGAGAGAACTGAGCTGCTGCATTTTTTTGGGTTTCTCTACTCATTTACATCTGGAGGCTAATCATAACCTCGGGAATCGGTGTCAAGGGGACATTGTCCTGGCCGATTTCCCCGTGTTTGTTGCTGGGACAGGTGTCTACGAGCAAACGCGGCT